>NC_133770.1:268071720-268225942 GCF_003597395.2 Chelonoidis abingdonii
CGATATAAAGGACGTTGTAGTGTGGACGGGTACAGCGTTAAATCGATTTAACGCTCTTTAAATCGATTTAAATGCGTAGTGTAGACCAGGCGTAAGGTAGGGCATTGACTTCAACTGTTCCCTCTGGGCCTTTGTGATGTGAGCTGGGAGTATTCTGAGCAGCTATGGTCTTTTAGCTGCTAGCGCTCAAGGAGGGAGAAGAGAGTTGCTTTCTTCAAACTTTTTGAAACAAAATGTTTGGCTGTCAGGGAGAGAATGTTGTACTCCACCGTCCTGCATCTGGCTTTCAGTGTGCTTGAACACCTAAGCAATTTTTGCAGCTTGTCTTCAAGAAGCCTTTAATATGCTGTGATGTCAATTGTTTTAATTGTAAAAATAAACAAACATCTAGCCTGACTGTGGTGGTTAAGGTAAGGAAACACTACAATAAAATTGCAACATTCCGATTGAAGGAATTTCTGGGAAATTTAACTATTTTCTTCACCTGCAGTTAAACCATTTTGATTTAATTCTTGTGAGTTTCATTAGTCCCTTTCAAACTTACCACTATCCACACCGTAAGAACTGACCTCTATTTTGAGTAACTGTTTTAACAGATTGTTGTAAATACGGGAAAATGTCCCAAGATTATTTCCTCTCCTAGAAGGTCCTTGTTGCTAGTAAGCAAAACCTAGGAACATGACTAGGGGGAGTATATGTGTGTGTGGTATTTTCTGTTTTGTTTTGTTTTTTGTGGGGGGGTTGGGAGGAGGTTGTGGGCATTAAAAGACTGTGTATGAAGTTGTCTTTGTATAAGCATTTTGATAAAGTTCATCTCTGTTCAGTGGAGAAATGGTGGGGGGCAGCCAGTGACTGCAAAATTGGAAAAGAAACTAGAGAGATTTTTATCTAAGCTTCTAAATCACTGTTGGGGGAGTGGGGAGAGGATAGTGGAAATCACTTAAATGTATGCTAAAAGTTTTTTGGCACACTTTAAAGAATATTTACCTATTGTGTGTTCATTTCACTTTCTAACATATCCCTTTTCAATTTTCTGACCTAGTTGTGGCTGAGAAATGTAAGAATTTTGTACTTTGTTGAAAACTTGATTGAAATATGTACTGAGTATATAAACTGAAGATATGGAAATAATGCCTCAACACAATCAGTAGCATGCTGCAGTAGAACCTAGCTAACATTTTACAAATCCACAAATCTGATTCTCTCTGCTGCGAAGCTAGGAGATTTTTTTCTTGTGAAAGATTTATAGCAGAGTGCCAGAATCAAGTCTCGTAATAGGAAGATACTCAGATACTTTTACAAACTATACCTCAGTATTCCTACTTGTATTCAGGAAAGTACTAGTGTAAAATTAAATTATAATGGTCAAATAACAGAATACATTTTATGTTGGTAAATTATCAAGCTGAATAAAACAAGACTTTTTTTTTTTTTTTTTAGTACGCATTAGCAAAGTCCTAGTATATCTGCATTAAATTTCATTTCTTGTACTGGATCCCAGTAAAGCTGAAGACATTGCAAGGTGATGGTCATCAAAAATATTCAGTGTTGCATAAGCCAAGGAACAATGCTTTAAGTGCATCTTGACAGTAAGATGAAATTTATATGCATAGGGAGGATGTGCTTTACATCTTATTCCTTTCTATCTAACATATATGGAGAAGAGAAGTCTTCTAGAGTTTTGATTATATGCACAACTTGTTTGAGATAAATACTTGTATATAAACCACTGTGTATTCTTTAAAATACATTTTGTTCACCTTAAAAGCTGCAACTTTTAATTGCATCTAGTCTCCAGAAGCTGTAAACAGTGTCTGGAGCAGACAGTAATGACAGACCCTGTGCAGCACAGAACCAATTAAAGATGATCTTTAGAAGCATTGCTTGTGCAATTGATATATCCTTGCCTGAGGAGGGAGATCAATCATTTTAGTCTTTCCTGCATTAATAGCATTCTGGATGACAGCAGGTACTTATGTAGTTAACTGATTCCCAGTTGTCTCGGTAGTTTATATTGGTCAGATCCTTAAAGCATAGCAGGGGAGTGAAGTCCCTGTTCCAGTAGCCTTCTGTCTGTTAGTCGAGAGTCTCATGGAGCAAGCTGAATTAGATGTCTGCCCAGGGGGCTGTAATCAGCAGCCTGTGACAGTACTGTGAGCAAGGAAAATGAATTTAACACGCTCCTTGCCTCAATTTTTTTCAGATACTGGCCAGAAGAAGAACCCAGACAAGAAAGATGGGCGACGAATGTCCTTTCAGAAGCCTAAAGGGACTATTGAATATACAGTAAGTTGCTGTTTGGCTGTTTAAATATTGTTTTTGCATAGTAATGTGCATAGTCTTGACGTTTTTGATATGTAATGTAAACAAAATAGCTTTGATTGCCTTTCTTTTCTTCAGTCTGTACTCTACTTCTGATAGTTGATTACCTTATTAGGAATTAAGTAACTAGTACTCTTAATGTTTTCCAGGAGGGATATGAAGCATACTGCAAAAGTGAAACTTTAGTTTTCTATGCAAGTTAAATTAATAGTTGAATAAATGTCAATCAATAGAATTATCTCTTGAAGGCTAATTATTCAATAATTTACAGTACATAACAAACTATAAAATCACTTTCAGCATCATTAACAATCCACTGAATTCAAGAGAAATAATAAAGATAGGGTTAGGTCTGTCTTGGTGGTACCTTTCCAGCATTCTCCTACTAATTTCCATTGATCTATACTTAACAGAGCTGTACTCAGAAGTATCTGAAAATGTATTTCCCCAACAGCATCTGAAAATGGAGCCTTTCTCTGACTGTTATGTTCTTGAAATGACCCTCAAACTGTGCTGCAGTCAGTTTTTCACATTTCTGGTTACTAGGGGAAACTGAAGTGAGAAATATCTCTCTTGTATTGTGTTTTAGGCTATATAATTACTGCATATGAATTTTCAATTAACATGTTGGAAAATCAGTCAAGTAGCTCCTGAACAGTTTCGAAGCTTTGTGATGAAATAAAAATAAATATTTTCTTCTCTAAAAATCTGTAAAGAATAGGCTATAAAGAGGTCTAGTAAAGAAAATTATTGATTTATACAGGAGTTAACTTTGTCACTTTTCTTATCTACTAATACGGATTGCCTTACCTTCAAGAAATATTGTGGGAGGAGTTGGGGAAGTGGGTTCTTTAGATTAGTTCCAAGCTAACTTTATTAGTCTGTTTTACACAGAAAACAAAACTTCTTATGCTGTTTTGCTGTTGAATCTTTATTTTATTAAAATTGCAATGTAAATTTAATCTTTCATATCTTGAATTTTTAAAAATACAAGAAATAGACCATATTTTCTTTACCTTTAATATACATGCAATGTCATAGAAATAATTGCTTCCTAATATCACTGAAATAGCTGGGACAGATTATCAGATGCAACTTTTTAAACCTTAAGTATCAAACTGTCCTTGTACAATTAATAAAACCCTTCTAATACTGCATACAGATATTCTCTTGTGATTTGTATGTATTCAGTTACTCTGACGTGTGGTGAAACAAAATAGGAAAGTGTAACATGCTCTTCTGTAGAATAGTTAATCAAGGGGATGTATTCTAGAAATAACTGTATTTTTGTGCCAGTAAGCACACGGTTCTGTATTGCAATAGCTGAGAAGGTGGTGTGTTTTTTTTGGGGGGTGGAGGGGGAGTTGTATGTCATAACTGAGTTTGAAACTTGTGTGGCTTGAGAGTTTGTTTGCAGTAACATTTTATGCATTGTAGATGATCTCTCCAACAGTACTTACCACTTGATTTAGTGAAGGAAAATAGTTCACATAATATGTCTTCCATTAAAGGGATCCCATTTGTGCATCTGGATCACATGTATTTTGATTTGCTTAAGAGTTCAATATTGGTTAAGTCATGCAGTGGTCTCCTTGGTGAAATTTTTCTGTTCACATGTTCTATTGCATCAGGCTTATGATAGCTTGCAGTAACATGTACACACATTATTGCAAGCTATCGTAAGTTACCATACCAACACTCCATGTGCACACACTGAATTATAGGGCTGTGCAGCCTTTGTATTCAACACATACAATAGGATTTGGGGTTCTGCATCACAGATGGAACCATGATGACCTGCTACCACCCCAGTAACACATGTATGTTCATATTGCACAGATTGAAATACACTTAGATTTCTGATTGCTTCCCTCTTTTTCTATATGTGTGAAGGATTGGGCCTGCTTTATAGCGCCCTCTTCCAACTGGACCCAGGCTGATGCCTGCGGAACTAGCTGTCTTCCTGAGGAAATCCTGCCTGGGGCCCTATCACAGAATCAAGTAGGGTAGTCTCCAGACCAGTTAATTACTGTGGGTTTTATTTCAAGCCTTCTTAATGAGAACAGGATCAGAGCTTCACAGCCTTTCCCCACAAAGCCTGTATGGGTTATGTTCCTTTCCCGCCAAATCTATCCCTTACCCCACGAGTTTATCAACCAAAGTTCCTGGCTCTTACCTCAGAGCCCTTTATGCTAATAGGATTTTTCCCAGTCTCCCTTCTGTCCATCTGTCTCTTGGAGTTGCTCCTCCTAGCAGTTGCTCCAGTCTCTGGCTGGTATTGCTCCCTCCTCTCCCATATCCTTCTCCACCTTTTATGAGGATGAGCCAATTAAGTTACTGGTCTTTTTCCCAGGTGCAGTGGGTGGGGCTAATTAGTCAGCCAACTGCAGGCCTCTAACCCCTGAAGAATACTATTTCTAATGCCTTCCTAACCCCATCCTCACTCCTCATCCTCAAAAAAAGTCGTATCAATAATATATTTTGCTACATGCTATTTTACATCTTTTTGGAGGACACTTGGACCCTATCATTTCTTCCAGCTGTGGATTGTTTACAACAGGGAAAGACTTAAAGTTTTGTATTCTGTAAAACTCATAGAATGAGATGGTATCCTAGACTTTAGAATCATAGACTTTAAGATCAGAAGGGACCATTATGATTTGTCTAGTCTGATGTCCTGCACAACGCAGGCCACAGAATCTCACCCACCCACTCCTATATCAAACCCCTAACCTATGTCTGAGCTATTGAGGTCCTCAAATCATGGTTTAAAGACTTCAAGGTGCAGAGAATCCTCCAGCAAGTAACCCTTGCCCCACGCTGCAGAGTAAGGTGAAAACCCCACAGGGCCTCTGCCACTCTACCCTGGAGGAAAATTCCTTGTCGACCCCAAATATGACCATCAGCTAAACCCTGAGCATGTGGGCAAGACTCAGCAGCCAGACACACAGGAAATAATTCTCTGTAGTAACTCAGATCCCACCGCAGTGAACAGCATATCACAGGCCATTGGGCATATTTACTGCTAATAGTCAAAGATCAGTTAATTTCCAAAATTAGGCTATCCCATCATCCCCTCCCCTCCATAAACTTATCAAGCTCCGTCTTTTGCCCCCACTACTCCCCTTGGAAGGCTGTTCCAGAACTTCACTCTGATGGCTAGTACCTTCATCTAATTTCAAGTCTAAACTTCCTGATGGCGAGTTTATATCCATTTGTTCTTGTGTCCACGTTGGTACTGAGCTTAAATAATTCCTCTCCCTGCCTGATATTTATCCCTCTGATATATTTATGGAGAGCAATCATATCTCCCCTCTGCCTTCTTTTGGTTAGGCTAAACAAGCCAAGCTCTTTAAGTCTCCTTTCAGAAGACAGGTTTTGCATTCCTTGGATCATCCTAGTAGCCCTTCTCTGTACCTGTTCCAGTTTGAATTCATCCTTTTTAAACATAGGAGACCAGAACCGCACACGCTATTCCAGATGAGGTCTCCTCAGTGCCTTGTATAACGGTGCTAACGCCTCCTTATCTTTACTGGAAATACTTTGCCGGATGCATCCCAGGATCTCATTAGCTTTTTTCACAGCCATATCACATTGACGGCTCATAGTCATCCTGTGATGAACCAATACTCCGAGGTCCTTCTCCTTCTCTGTTACTTCCAACTGATGTGACCCCAGCTTATAACAAAAATTCTTATTAATCCCTAAATGCATGACCTTGCACTTTTCACTATTAAATTTCATCCTGTTACTATTACGCCAGTTTAGTAGGTCATCCAGATCTTCCTGTACGATATCTTGGTCCTTCTCTGTATTGGCAATACCTCCCAGCTTTGTGTCATCTGCAAACTTTATTAGCACATTCCCACTTTTTGTGCTAAGGTCAGTAATAAAAAGATTAAATAAGATTGGTCCCCAAACCGATCCCTGAGGAACTCCACTAGTAACCTCCTTCCAGCCTACAGTTCATCTTTCAGCATGATCTGTTGTAGTCTCCCCTTTAACCAGTTCCTTATCCACCTTTCAATTTTCATATTGATCCCCATCTTTTCCAATTTAGCTAATAGTTCCTCATGTGGAACCATATCAGATGCCTTACTGAAATCAAGGTAAATTAGATCTACTGCGTTTCCTTTGTCTAAAAGAATTGTTACCCTCTCTAAGAAGGAAATCATGTTGGTTTGACACGATCTACCTTCTGTAAAACCATGTTGTATTTTGTCCCAATTACCATTGACCTCAATGTCCTTAACTACTTTCTCCTTCAAATTTTTTTCCAAGACCCTGCATACTACAGATGTCAAAATAACAGACTTGTAGTTACTCGGATCACTTTTCTTTTCTTTTTCCTTAAAAATAGGAACTGTGTGAGCAATTCTGCAGTCATACGGTAGAACCCCTGAGTCTACAGATTTATTAAAAATTCTTGCTAATGGGCTTGCAATTTCATGTGCCAGTTCCTTTAATGTTCTTGGATGAAGATTATCTGGGCTCCTCAAACATTAAGCTGTTCGAGTTTGGCTTCTACCTCTGATGTGGTAATATCTACCTCCATATCCTCATTCCCATTTGTCATCCTACCATTCTCTCTAAATTCCTCATTAGCCTCATTAAAGACTGAGGCAAAGTATTTGTTTAGATATTGGGCCATGCCTAGATTATCCTTAACCTCCACTCCATCCTCAGTGTTTAGTGTTCCTACGTCTTCTTCCTTTGTTTGGTTTTCTTATTTATATAGCTATGTATGGAGGAGAGAGAGCTCACTGGTTTGAGCATTGGCCTGCTAAACCTAGGGTTGTGAGTTCAATCCTTGAATTCTTAGGGCTCTGGGGCAAAATTGGTACTTGGTCCTGCTAGTGAAGGCAGGGTGCTAGACTCGATGACCTTTCAGGGTCCCTTCCAGTTCTGTGAGATAGGTATATCTCCATTTATTATTAACCTTTTACTATTGGTTTTAATTCCCTTTGCAGGTCCAACTCTGCATTGCTTTTGGCCTTTCTCACTTTTTATCCCTACATGTTCTGACCTCAATAAGGTAGCTTTCCTTGCTTATTCCTCCCATCTTCCACTCCTTGTAGGCTTCCTGCTTTTTCTTAATCCCCTCTCTGAGATGCTTGGTCTGCAACTCCTGCCTGTGACTTTTTTCCCCCTTTCTTGGGCTGCAGGCTTCTGATAGTTTATGCATCTTTTGACTTGAAGTGATTCTAAGCCTTCTCCGTCTTTAGCTCCACAAGTTCTTCAGTCCAATCCACTTCCCTACCCAATTTCCTTAATTCTTTTAAGTTAACCCTTTTGAAATCAAAAATCCCAGTCACAGATCTTTTTTGTTTATCCTTCCATTTAGTTTAAACTGCATTAGCTCATGATCACTCGAACCAAGGTTGTCCCCTACAACTATTTCTTCTATGAGGTCCTCACTACTCACCAAAACCAAATCTAAAATGGCATCCCCTCTTGTTGGTGCAGCAACTGCTTGGTGAAGGAATCCATTTGCTATCGCATCCAGGAAAATCTGTGCCCTATTAGTATTAATAGCACTTGTCCTCCAGTTTATATCTCCCATGATCACACAACTCCCCATTAGTATTTATTTCATTAAAAACATTAAAGAGGTCTCTCTCCATATCCAGATCAGATCCCGGTAATCTGTAGCACACCACAAGTAATATCCCAAGGGAGGCTCTAGTAGCTTTCTTCCTCAATGTGATTTTTGCCCAGTGAGACTGTCTTATCCATTCCATCCCTTCTTATTTCTTTACGGTCTACCTCATCATTGATATACAATGCTACTCCACCACCTTTGCCTTTATTTCTATCTTTCCTAAACAGCACATACCCTTCAATACTATTACACCATCTTTCTGTTATCCCTACGGTATCTGGTTTCACCTCCTGCACCAGTAACTCTAGTTCCTCCATTTTGTTACCTAGGCTCCACGCACTGGTGTACAAACATCTTAATTTTTGCTGTTTGACTTTCCTCACATTCTTTGTCTGATTAGGCCCAGACTTTCTACCACCAGTATCACCTATTAGACTGGTATCTAAACTACCATTCATCCTTATGTTCATTCTCCTACCCACGGCTGTATCCTTTCTTCCTTTGTTTTCTTCCGTCTCAATATTAAAATCTGGCGTGGAGATTACCTGGACATCTCCCCCCAGTTGCTAGTTTAAAGCTCTCTTAATCAGTTGTGCCAGCCTCCATCCTAGAAGTCTATTTCCCTCCCTGCTCACGTGAAGTCTGTCCTGAGAGAACAGTCCTCTGTCCATGAATGCCTTTCAATGGCCATACATCCCAAAGCCCTACTTCATAGTACCACTGCCTGAGCCATCTGTTGATCGTCATAATCTTGTCAGACCTTTGTTGTCCTCTCTAGGAACAAGCAGAATCCCACCGAAGATCCACCTGAGCTATATTGTTCACATATGCATAGTCAGTGTATTTGATTCTAAAAACAGCAACAATTCATAACAAAAATTAGTTGTTCTGGGGCAAATCTCGAAGTCAGACGTAAAAAATCATAGCATACAACTTTTGGACCCTTTTGCCCTTTCTTCTGGTAATTAGCGTCAACTTGGAAAAACTCTCTCTGCATCTGTCAATTCACAAGGCAGTGCCAGGAGATACCATACTGGGGTCCTGTGTTAGCCATGCCTGTACTACTGTCTTGGATAGATAATTGGCTTTGCATGATACAAAGAAATCTGGTCTCATCAGAAATCACTACTATTGTAAATATCAGATTCTTTAATTGTAGGATTTCTCTCCTTTTCTAAATATCAGTCATCTGAGAAACATAAAAGGATGCATCATCTGCTTTAAAGTTCCCGATTACAGTGGCTGTTCCTACTCAATTGTCTCTGAAACCTGATACGTTGCTCTGTAAAATTTCCTGAAACTATGTTCTGGGTTCTGTTGCTTAATAGACTACTTCTAGTAGAGAGACAATGTGGGTGAGAGAATACCTTTTATTGGACCATTTCTGCTGACGAGAGAGACAGATCTCTTCTTTCAGGTCACCTTGTCTCTCTCATACCCTGGGACTAATATGGCTACAACAATATTGCATACTGCTTCTAGTAGGTAGCAGCACTAAACCTACAGAGATCATTAAGTGTGTTTTCATACTACTAATATCTTACGTATATGACTCCCACTACTGTAGTAACTGAGAGCTTCAATTTTTAATGCATTTATTTTCATACGATTTGTGTTTAGGTTGCAGCATATAGTAAAGAGCTTTCACGTGTTAGACTCATGCCTGATACATGATAAAAGCAACCATATTTTGGACATTCAAGTGCATCTGGAAAGAATTTTTGTTTGGCTGATTCTGTGCATGGTGGCTGGCTTATTTTAGGGGAGAGGATCAGGAGAGAGGGCTAGGAATATAGGACTAATGGGCCAATATTTTTGTTTTGTAGGGATTTTTGCTAATCTGTCATGGAGGCTCCAAAGAAGGCTTGTTTTAGGTAGCAATTTTAAACATACTAGTATAAGCACCTCTGCTACATATTCCTCAGACTTTAATGCACCAAAAACTTTTATGCTTGATTTTTATTGTTAGATATGTATGCTAGACATATTTCTGGATACCTCATCCATCCAAAGGTCCCGATCCTTCAAATTCCTAGTGAATTTGGCAATCTTTTTTTCTTCCTGCTTTCTGCCTCCCCCATTTCTTTTTCCCAGGAGATCAGGCTGACCTAAAAAAGGTGGATCTTCATGCTGACTTGCTTCAAATAGTCCACTTCTTGCATGACTTCCTAAGAGTCTGTTTTACCACTTTTATTCTATTGATGGTTCTTGTTTCATGACATTAAGTCTGGAAGAAATTAGACTTAAGAAGGTGTATGAGAAGATTGATAGATGCTGTGACCCCGGTTGCTGGAGCGGCAATACTGAGAATGCTTAGTCAGAGCAAACTGCTATAGTCCGGTGGGCACAGACAATCCCCGAAACTGGTGGTTTATTCTATAATCAGGTTTCACTAAACCAGTAACAAAACAGCTTCTGTACTACCTTACTGGTTACCAAGAAGCCCTTTAAGCTATACAGCAGGGGTCTCAAACTCCTGGCCCACGGGCCATCTGTGGCCTGCCAGCTTCCCCAATGTGGGCCGCAGGGCTCCAGTAGTTTTGGGGCCGGGTCTCTCCCTTGGCCCCACCTGCTGCCCTGGATGCTTCCCCCTCTGGGGCCCCGACAGCACAGCGGAGCTTAGCAGCATCTGCCTGCTCACACAAGTGTCTGCCAGACCCTCCCTGCGGCCCAGGGGTGGGGCTGTGCCTCTGCACGCTGCCTCCGCCCTGAGCGCCCCTGCGGCCAATGGGACGCTGTGGGGGTGGTGCCTGGAGGCGGACACATGCGGAGGCCCCTCAGCTCACTCCGCCTTGGAGCCCCAGGTAAGTGATGCATCCTCCCAGAGCCTGCACCCCCATCCTCTCCTGCCCCCAGACTCCCTCCCAGAGCCTGCACCTGGTCCTCACACCTCCTTCCGCCTCCAAACTCCTTCCTGGAGGCTGCATCCCCTACCCCAGACCACCTCCCCCACCTAAACTCTGTCCCAGAGCCTTAGGCAGGTGGGTGATGGAGTTTTTGGGGGGCGGTTCTGGGCAGCATGAATGATATTGGCCCGCTGGGAGGATTTGAGGACTGGCACAGACCCTAAGGTAAATTGAGTTTGAGACCCCTGCTATACAGCCTTTGGCTCACATTGAGACAGTCAAGTCTAATATAGTGTTGGTTAGTTACAGCCTTATTCACCATATATAAAGTTTTACCAATCCCAAAGATCGGGCGTATTGCCCACCAGGTCAGTGAATATTTCAGCTCTTGCCCAAGTGCATACTTAGAGCCAGTCCGTATTAACTAAATCTAGGATTCATTAAAAGAGTTGCTATGATTAAAGATCATTATACATACATATATGAATGGAGTTCTTATGTCAATTTCATAGCACATGGTGAAGCTGCTGATTTTTGCAAAAATCTTTCTGGAATCAATTTAAAAAGTTATAGTCCAGTTGACAGTCCGTGTGCAGAGAGCTTATTCAAATTCTTCCATGAGAGTTTTCAGAGTGGATCCAGAATAACCTGGAGACCTCAGTCTTGTGGGCTTATACTTCCCCTATCAAAGTTTAAGCAGATCTGAGATAGCAAGGATCTGTCCTGAGACTTCCTTTATAGCTGAAATTCAGCAGTGGTCTCCGCAGGCCCTCCTGGGCTGAAGAGGCGTTCATGTATAATGTTGCTTTGAAGCTAATCTATTTTCTAGGCATACAAGGGTAACTAGGTGCATGAACCAGTTCGCAGGTAGTCTACTACAGACTTCAAACAGAAATGAAAACAATAATATTACACCACAAGTCCCATCTAAATAATGATATCCGCTTTTGATCTCTGAATCAATAGGCTGTTTAGCATCTACAAGCTCATTAAATCACATTTTTAAACTTCTAACAAGATACAGGTAAGCACAGACAAATATAGTTAGTATTTAATTCTCTACTGGTACAGGCCTACATGTCAAAGCTTCTAGTCTATTTAACATGGCTTTGCTAGCTATCTACAAGGAATGTCCCTGTTTAGTATTTCAGTGTTCTTCTAATATGTCCTTACGGGTGGCTTTTAAGTCATCCAGCCTGCTGGTTGCTTAACCCTCACTGGTTCAGCATCACAGAAGATTGTAAACTCTCAATAGCTTAAAGACGCCCTACACTTGAGTGTCTGAGGACCCTTGCCTGAATCCTTGTGGGTCTTCAGGTCCGGTCTTTGGCACACACTCATTTTGATGACCTGTCTAGCCAAATGTAAGAGTGAAAGTGCAAACTGAATATTTGATATGTCCCTTGTAATGGACCGATCAAGTAGCTTGCCTGTAAGTTTTTACTAAAACTTTTGATCATAATTACAGTAACTCTTCACTTAACATCCTCCCACTTAATGTTGTTTCAAAGTTATGTCATTGCTGAATTAGGGAACATGCTTGTTTTAAAATGTCATTTGGTTGCCTGCTCTGTCCACTGCTTGTAAGATTCTGTGGAAGAGCAGCGACTTTACAAGGGAGCATTGCACAAGTTCCTCTTCTCCACCTCCTTCCCCTCCCTCCCAGTGCTTCCTCTACTGTCAAACAGCTGTTTGTTATTGTTTAGGACTTTCTGGGAGGGAAGAGGAAGAGCAGAAAAGTGCTATGTCTCTGCCCTCGTCCCCCCCATAAAATCCTAAGCGCGAAGCACTGGGAGGGAGGGGGAGGATCAGGGAAGCGCCACGTCTCTGCTCCTGTCCCTCCTTCCCAGAAAGTTCTAAGCACCACCAAACAGTTGTTTAGTGGCGCTTAGGACTTTGGGCGGGAGCGGGGATGTGACGTACTCCGGAGAGGAGGTGGAATGGGGGTGGGAAGAGGTGGGCCTGGAGTGGAGCGGGGACAGGAAGAGGCGGGCCTGGAGCATCCTCTGGGAAAGTCGGCACCTGTTCTTCTCAGGAGAAGCTGCTGCTACTGCTGCGAAGGTGCTTCCTAGCATCCTTGCCTGCAGCAGGCTGTGCCTGTTTCAGATTTATCCAGGGGCACTTCCCAACCACAGTACAGTACTGTACAGTATATAATGCCTCTTGTCTGCCCCCAAAAAATTTCCTTGGGACCTAACCCCCTGCATTTACATTAAATATTAGGGGAAATTGGATTCGTTTTCACTTAAAGTTGCATTTTTCAGGAACATAATTACAACATTGAGTGAGGAGTTACTGTACTGAAAATGGTTTCCAGTAGTTGCAGAAAACTTGTGTCTGGGTGCTTCACTCTGATAGCTCACTTGATGGACTTAACTAAAATCAGTACCCTTAGGAAATCCTCACTGTGAGAGAAACTGGTGTTCAAAAACATGTCAAGCAATGAAGTGGCCAGTAGTGCCTCTCTTTTGACAAGTTTCACCTGTGTCTACCCTCAGTGGTTGCATGGTATGGAAGATACCAAGTGCAGGACTGTGTACTGGCAGCTAGCCTTACTCCTTTTGTGCTGGATGAGTGGTTGTTGGGTTTTTTTCTTCCTTTTCCCCCTGCACTCTACCCCATGTGAGTGGATTGAGAGAATGTGGCTTCTACCGAGTACAGGTTTTTTATGTTTTGGAGGGAGGAAGAGAGGAGAAGAGCGTCTAACACAGGGGTCGGCAACCTTTCAGAAGTGGTGTGCCGAGTCTTCATTTATTCACTCTAATTTAAGGTTTCGCGTGCCAGTAATACATTTTAACATTTTAAAAAGGTCTCTTTCTATAAGTCTATAATACACTAACTAAACTATTGTTGTATGTAAAGTAAATAACATTTTTAAAATGTTTAAGAAGCTTCATTTAAAATTAAATTAAAATGCAGAGCCCCCTGGAGCAGTGGTCAGGACCCGTCAGTGTGAGTGCCACTGAAAAACAGCTTGCGTGCCGCCTTTGGCACACCTGCCATAGGTTGCCTACCCCTGGTCTAACAGTTCATGTGCTCCATCTGATCACCAGCCGGAAGGTAAATAACTCCATGTTTGTGGCTTTGTTCTCCACTGACTTGCATCTTTTGTAATTGCATCTATGCAAAGTGAGTGTAAAATGCTACCAGATTAGAACTTTACACTTGCTTTGATAGATGTAAGTAACTACACAAGGTGCAAGTCAGTGGAGAATAAGGCCGAATACATTCTCATAGCTGAAATGGAGCTAGTCTGGTGACTAACTCATAGATAGCAAAGCTAGGAGGAGAGCTTTTGGGGGTGTGGCTTTTTGCTTTTTGTTTTTAATTAAAATGAAAACACAACCTTCTCAGAAAAGAGGAAGCAAAGTTCCATGTTTGCTTGTTAATAGTCTGTGGTGTAGACCAGACTGAGCGGTCCTCAATTTGTTCTATAGGTTTATCAAATGTGCTTCTATTTTAATTGTGTGTTTAGGAACTTGGATATAAAAAGGGTGGTGAAAAGGAGTCAGACTTGCTCACTGAAAATCTTTTGATAACTCCAAAATGTTTTTTGGAACAATTGGCCTGCTCAGGACTGGCTTATAGTGAGATATTGCTGTGTGTTGGAAATAGATGTTAGATTATGGTGGTACTTGCATGAAAATTGAATTACCCTGCAGTTTAAATAGAGTGTACTTTTTTGCTCATCTTAAATCATAGAAGTTGACTAATGGTACAAGTTTATCCAGTTTAGCAACTAACAATTGAGTTCTATTGTGTGTATGAACATTGTTAGATGAAAGCCAAAGCAACTTTACATAATGAATTTTAATGAATGTTAGTGTGTAGAGCTCTAGATACAACACTTTACTTTCTGACTTGACTGTCAACTTATTGCCATGTCTGTAATGAACAATAAATGCCTGGCTCTTGTTATGTTCCTCTGTGGTATTTGGTTTTGTAATACTAATTAAAAAGTGACATTTGGAATAATGGAGTTCTTTACTTATGCATAAACGCATTCAAAAATGTCAACATCACCAAGGAATATTGAAATATTAAGATGTTCATTCTTGCATACATGACTCTAGAAGTTTCCAAATGTCAGTTGAGCAGTTGGTTACAAAATAACTAAGTTTGCACATGGCAGAAAGCGTCTAGATAATTAACTTCTTGCATCAACCTATTATGTCAGTGTACACACTACAGCCTCGCTTCTGCCGACATAAGTGTCCTTCTGCACCGGCATAATAACCCCACCTCCACAAGAGGCGTAAGCTTATTTTGTGTAGTTAGGCCAATGCAGTGTCCCTGTAGACACTGTTACATTCTTGTGAATTTCACTGTTCGGCTAGACTGAACATAGGTTGATTTCAGTTTACAGGGTAGACATACCCTTAATTGCGTTCACATGGTAGAATCACTTCCACGTTAGCCTTTTTTCTAAAGTAAAGAAATACTTTGGCGTCCAAAATTGCAGTTTAAGAGCATATGATTGTGATGTGTTCTCAGATATGTCAAAAAATCATCCCTGAGGCTTCCACCTTTTGACTTTGACTGTTTAAAAAAACAGAAATGGGAAATATGTGGATAAACTAACTCTTTCCTAAAGAAAAGCCACTCTGCTAATCGTACTTAGTGAAATTTTACTAGTAGTGCCAGTTTCTTCCAGTCCCCTGGGATAGAAATTACAAGGTACAAGGGAGAACATGGAGCTGCGGAAGGAGAACTTCCTTCAAAGCTGCCTTTTTTATTCATCCTTATGATCTGGCTGAAAGAATTTTCCAGCTCCTTGTTGTAGCAAAAGATAATGAATTAAACCTCACAGACCTACTCCTTCTTCCTGGAAAGCCATATTTCTTCTTCGAGTGCTTGCTCATATCCATTCCAGTTAGGTGTGCGCGCACCGCGTGCACGTTCGTCAAAGATTTTTACCCTAGCAACACTCGGTGGGCCGGCAGGGCGCCCCCTGGAGTGGCGCTGCCATGGCACCCGATATATACCCCTGCCGGCCCATCCGCGCCTCAGTTCCTTCTTACCGCCTGTGTCGGTGGTTGGAACAGTGGAGTGCGGCTTAGCTGATCTCCACCTCCCTAGCTCTTCGCTCGTTTATATATAGTTATTGTGTACATAGTTTTCCATAGTTCTTGTTAACTTTTTTGTATTGTTAGTTTATAGTAGTGGTGTATATATAGTTAGAGGGTCGGGGGCTAGCCCCTTCTCCTCCCCTGGTACCGGGGCCCATGCCCGGTTCTCTGGGCTTCAGACCTTGCACAGGCTGTCATCAGCCGATGCCCACAGGAGATCCGCACGACTCCTGTTTAAAGTGTCTGGGAGAATCCCACCTTGCGGACAAGTGCCAAATCTGCAAGGCGTTCAAGCCCCGGACGAAGAAAGAGCGGGACATTCGCCTCAAGCAGCTCTAACTCCTCCATCTTCGGCACTGACTCCGGCACTGGGGACGAGTGCTCCCTCCGCACCGGAACGCATGGTTCCAGTGAAGACTCCTCGACACCAACCTTCACCGGCTCAACCCTTGGGCAGGCACCGATCCCTTTTCGCGAGGTCCAAGAGGCACAAGGCTCCTGCGGCACGAGCATCTGCGCCGCAGTCGGAGAGTACATCTAAGGCGGACTACCTGGCACCTTCAGCTGCTATGGCACCACTTGCCTCCGCAACATCAATTCTGGTCTCTCAGGAGCCGTCGAGTCCGGTGCCTACCAGCTCCCTAGCGCGCGCTGTGGTCGAGCTCGTCTTGCCCTCGATGCCGGAGACTTTCTCCACGGCTCGGGAACTAATTGCTCTGACGGAGCATGAGCTGCCCCAACCCCCGGCTCTGCCGATGCAGGTTGTTCAGTCACTGGGCAAGCCTGCCATAATGAGGCCGTCTTCGCCAGACACTGTGCAACGCTGTGGTCGCCAGGTCCCGCGGACGCTCTCGTTCCAGACATCGCTTCCGCTCTCGGCGCCGCTCGCGGTCCCGGTACCGCTCGCCATCCCGGTACTGGTCGTACCCACGGCACCGCTCGAGATCCCAGTCTCCATCGCGGTACTCTCGGCACCGGTCCAAGTCCCGGCACCGCCGTACCTCTCGCAGCCAGTCTTGGCATGGCGATGTGAGGCACTGGTCGACTTCCCGGCACCGCGCTGGTCGCAGGTCCCGGTCCCGCTACGACTCTCGGTACTGTTCACCGCTACCGCGTAGACAGGAGTCCAATGGACGCAGAGACCTGGTCCACATGACTTCAGCGCCTCCGTGGCCCTCGCGTCACCCATCCGTCTCCTCCCGTGCGGACAGCGCCTCCTATGGGGACTCGGAGACGCGTGCCCATGGCCTGGACCACGGAACTCATCAGTGGTCCTTTTGGACACCTTGGGCGTACCATCAAGCCCAGAGTGAACCGACTGGCCCATCGCGCTCTGGTCACTCAGAGCACCGTGTGCCCGAGGTCACCATCAGCCAGCCTCCCCCCGCTGACGCAGAGGAAACCAGTGCTCACGCACCGGAACAGCATGACCTTCCGGAGCCGGAGGTTCCCCCGGCCCAGGCATCAGTGCAGGATCCACTCGTCCCGGGGCTGTCATCTTCATCCTCCCCGGATGAGGCAGTAGCGGGGACGTCATCATCAAGATCACCTCTGATTGACCTCCGGTCACACCAGGACCTTCTGCGGTGTGTCGCCCAAAATATCGACCTGCCGGTAGAGGAGGTCCCAGAGGTGGAGGACCCGGTGATTAGCATCTTGTCCGCAGAGACACCCACCGAGTGGCTCTCCCATTCATCCGTTGGATGCAGGCGAGAGCGGACACTATCTGGCAATCCCCGGCTTCCATCCCACCCACAGCCAAAGGGGTCGAATGGAAGTACATGGTGCCTTCCAAGGGGTATGAGTACCTCCTATGTGTACCCTGCTCCCTGTTCCTTTGTGGTACAGTCCGTCAACGAACGGGAGCGCCACGGCCAACAAGCCCACGCGCCTAAATCTAGAGAAGCCCGGCGCATGGATTTGTTGGGCCGAAAAATCTATTCTGCGGGAGGTCTCCAATTCCGCCTAGCAAACCAACAGGCCCTCCTCGGCAGATACAGTTATAATACCTGGGAGGCTGTCGGGAAGTTTGTCGAGTTGGTTCCGCAAGATTCCCACCAGGAATTTGCTGCACTCCTGGAGGAGGGGAAGAGGGTCGCGAGGACCTCATTAGATGCCGCTGATTCGGCGGCAAGAACGGTCGCTTTGGGCATAGCCATGCGCCGTATATCATGGTTGCGAGTGTCCGGCCTGCTACCTGAGTTGCAACATACGGTACAAGACCTGCCATTTGATGGTCAAGGCTTGTTTTCACAAAAGACAGACCCCAGACTGCAGAGTCTGAAGGACAACAGAATAATTATGCGTTCGTTGGGAATGCATACGCCTCAGACGCAAAGATGGTCCTTCCGCTCCCAATCACAGCGCCCTTACCCCCCACCTCGGCCACGGCAAGACTTTGCCAGAAGGAGAGGTCGTAATAATCACAGACGCCAGTCTGGACCTCAAGGGGGCAACAATTCCGGTCCCACCAAACCAACGCCGGGACCCAAACCAAACTTTTGAGGGTGCACCCGAGAGCGACATACCAATTCCCTCCCCGGATCCCTTTCAATTCTACAACTGCCTTTCCCAGTTCCTTCCGGCGTGGTCCCAGTTGACGTCGGATCGTTGGGTCCTACACACGGTGGAGCTTGGATACCACCTTCAGTTTTTCACTCTCTCCCTTCCATCCCCCTCCCTGTCCCTCTTCAGGGACACCTCTCATGAGCAACTCCTCACCCAGGAGGTCCACAGGTTCCTCTCAATCGGAGCTATAGAGGAGGTACCAGAAGAGTTAAGGGGCAAGGGGTTTTATTCCTGATATTTCCTTATTCCCAAGGCAAAAGGGGGCCTTCGGCCTATCCTAGACCTGCATGGACTGAACAAATTCATCAAAAAGTTCAAGTTCCGCATGGTATCCCTGGGAACCCTTATTCCTTCCCTGGATCCCGGAGATTGGTACGCCGCTCTCGACATGCAGGATGCATATTTCCACATAGCAATTTATCCCCCTCACAGGAGGTATCTTCGCTTTGTGGTAAACCATGGACACTACCAGTTTACTGTCCTGCCCTTTGGCCTCTCCTCGGCCCCTCGGGTGTTCACGAAGTGTATGGCAGTTGTCGCAGCTGCCTTACGCCGTCGTCGAATACACGTCTTCCCTTACCTCGACGACTGGCTCATTCAAGGGGCCTCCGAGGCACAAGTCATCAGCCAGGTGGCCATTATCAAGGATCTCTTTCTGCGTCTAGGTCTGATCATCAACTTAGACAAGTCCACTCTGGTGCCTACGCAGAGGATAGAGTTTATCGAAGCAATGCTGGATTCCAACCTTGCGGCAGCCAGTTTACCCCCCCACCGGTTTCAGACCATAGTCTCACTTGTCCAAGGCCTTCAGCGTTTTCCAACAACCTCTGCACGCACTTGCCTTGGCCTCCTCGGTCACATGGTTGCATGCACATTTGTTACAAAGCACGCCAGGCTGCGAATGCGTCCTCTCCAAATTTGGCTCACCTCCGTCTATCAGCCATGCAGAGACGCCATAGACATCATTCTGACAATTCCGCCGAACGTTCTAGGCTCCCTCGACTGGTGGAAGGACAACCGTTCCATCCTCCCCAGGCCTCCGTGTCCCTAACAACGGACGCGTCCTCCATGGGTTGGGGTGCTCACCTAGGGCGCCTGCGCACACAGGGCCTTTGGTCGTCCCAGGAGTTGACTCTGCACATCAATGTCCGGGAGCTGAGAGCGGTCCGGCTGGCTTGCCAAGCGTTTCAGCACCATCTGCAGGGCCGTTGTGTTGCAGTCTTCACGGACAACATAACGGCCATGTATTATGTAAACAATCAGGGAGGACGCGGTCCTCCCACTTGTGTCAGGAAGCGATCCTACTGTGGGACTTCTGCATAGCCCACTCCATAGACCTAGTAGCCTCCTTCCTCCCAGGAGTCTGCAACACGCTCGCAGATCATCTGAGCAGGTCCTTCCTGGCGCACGAATGGTCCATCCGGCCGGACATTCTCCATTCAGTTTTCCGGAGGTGGCGCTTTCCCCAAATAGACCTCTTTGCCTCCAGGGAGAACAGGAAATGCCAGCTGTTCTGCTCCCTGCAAGGTCGCTCCCTGGGCTCCCTGTTGGACGCGTTCCTCAGTCCATGGACGGGCCACTTCTGTTATGCCTCTCCACCGTTTCCTCTCATCCACCGAGTTCTGATCAAGACGCGCAGAGACAAAGCCCCCCTTATCCTGATTGCTTCGGCTTGGCCGAGACAGCATTGGTACACCATGCTGCTCGACCTGTCTCTGTCACACCCAATTCCCCTGCCACTCGACCTGGACCTGATCTTTGGCAGGCTACACCACCCAGACCTGCAGTCCTTTCATCTGACTACGTGCTGCTGACTGGTTGAGCCAATCGGAGTTGCGTTGTTCCGCCGCAGTGCAACAAATGCTGCTCGGAAGCAGAAAGCCCTCCACGCGGTCAACATACCTTGTTAAATGGAAGCGCTTCTGTCACTGGTGTACTCAGCGGCACCTTTCTCCGCAGGCTGTATCAGTCCCCACCATCTTGGACTGTTTATGGTCTCTCAAAGAACAAGGTCTGGCGATCTCTTTGCTAAAAATACACCTTGCAGCTATTTCCACCTTCCATCCTGGGGAGGCTGGCAGTTCCATTTTTTCCCATTCTATAGTTTCCAGATTCCTCAAGGGCTTGGAGCGACTCTATCCCCAGGTCAGACAACCAGCCCCTACCTGGGTCCTGAACCTTGTCTTAGCCAGGCTCGTGGGACCCCCCTTTGAGCCTTTAGCCACATGCTCGCTGCTGTACCTGTCCTGGAAGACAGCATTCCAAGTTGCTGTCACCTCGGCTAGACGGGTCTCGGAACTTAAAGCTTTAACTGTGGATCCCCCGTATACGGTGTTCCATAAGGACAAGGTATAGCTGCGACCACACCCGGCGTTCCTCCCTAAGGTTGTCTCCTCCTTTCATGTGAATCAGGACATCTTCCTGCCAGTCTTTTTTCCAAAACCGCATTCATCGCGACGGGAACAGCAGCTGCATACTCTGGATGTCCTCAGGGCTCTCGCGTTTTACATCGAGAGAACCAGACCCTTCCGGCGCTCACCTCCGCTGTTTGTAGCGGTGGCAGAATGTATGAAGGGCATGGCAATCTCCTCCCAAAGGATTGCTTCTTGGGTGACATCCTGTATTTGGACATGCTACGACTTGGCTCATGTTCCAACTGGCCATCTTACCGCCCACTCTACGCGGGCTCAAGCCTCATCTGCTGCGTTTTTGGCCCATGTTTCCATACAGGAAATATGCCGCGTGGCCACCTGGTCTTCCATCCATACCTTTGCATCGCACTGCGCATTGGTCCAACAATCTAGAGACGATGCTACCTTCAGCTCAGCGGTCTTACATTCTGCAACGTCTCGTTCCGACCCCACCGCCTAGGTAAGGCTTGGGAATCACCTAACTGGAATGGATATGAGCAAGCACTCGAGAAAGAAAAGACAGTTACTCACCTTTGTAACTGTTGTTCTTCGAGATGTGTTGCTCATATCCATTCCACACCCGCCCTCCTTCCCCTCTGTCGGAGTAGCCGGCAAGAAGGAACTGAGGAACGGATGGGCCGGCAGGGGTATATATCGGGCACCATGGCGGCGCCACTCCAGGGGGCGTCCTGCCGGCTCACTGAGTGTTGCTAGGGTGAAAATCTCCGAACGTGCACACGGTGCGTGCACACCTAACTAGAATGGATATGAGCAACACATCTCGAAGAACAACAGTTACAAAGGTGAGTAACCGTCTTATCCAGGTGATATTAATGACACTTGGTGGGATGATTCCCATGACAGGAATGTTAAAATCAATGGCTTTAACCTAGTTAGAAAGGACCGAGTGCCCAAAAAGGGATGGGGAATGTCAAAAATGGTATTACCTGTTTCCGAGTTACTGGTAACTCAGAAGAAAATAATCTTGAATACTTATTGATCAGTGTCTTAACAGATAAAGCACAAGATTTGATACTGGTGTTTGCTACAGACCACCAAAGCATACTTGTGGAATAGGATGAGCATTTCCTTACACACCTGATTGTAATGTGTAAGAAAAATAGCTGTGAGATCATGGGGGACACCAGTTTGAGTGACATGTACTGATAGCAGGAGACCTCTAGCTACCAGTACCAAAACATTCTTTGAATTTCAAATGTTATAGATGACAACTTCCTAACTAAGTGTTGCATTCAACATGGGAGAAAAGTCTATTTTAGACCTCATCTTGACAGCTAAAGAGGAACTGATCACCAAAATAAAAAATTAATGGTAACTCTAGGTACAAGTGATTGATTTGATCACATTTATAATGTGCAAACAGAATAAAATCCAGACCAATGAGATATATAGAGATATAGATTATAGATACGTGCTTTAAAACGGACAGTTCACAAAGCTGAAAACAGTTGAAGCAAATCAGCTGGGCGGAAGAATTTAATCAGAAAAATGTGAGTGATAATTGGGAATCATTTAAGAACAATTTACTAGATCCTCTAAAAGCTACAATTGAGGAAGGAGACCATATTGATTCATTTTTATTTTATTTTTTTTTAAAAAAAAAGACCTGATTTAGAGGGGCAGTGAAGGCAGCTATGACTTAAAAAAAAAAAAATTACAAATGGAAGAAATGAGATATTGATAGTAATTAATATGAATCAGAAGCTAAGGGTTGTAGAAAATTGATAAGGGAAGCAAAGGGACACAAGGAAAAGTCTGTCACTTGCAGAGTTAAAACCAATAAGGAAGGAGTCTAAGGTGATTAGGAACAAAAAGAATCCTGACAATGGCATCAGTCCATTACTAGACGGAAATTGTAGCATTATCATTAGTAATACATAAAAGGAAGAAGTATTCAATAAATATTTCTGTTCTATATTGGGGGGGAATGATGCGGGGGGCAGGTGTTATGTCATATACGACAACACTCATTCCATTCCACTAGTATTTCAGGAGGATATTAAACATCAGCTAGTAAAATTGACACTCTTCTGAACACCCCTCCCCCCCGTCCTGTCCAGATAACTTGCATCCAAGAGTTCTAAAAAAGCTGGCTGAGGAGCCTGTTGGATTTTTAATGTTGGCTTTTTTTCAGTAAGTCTTGCAGCACTCAGCTCTTGGCACTATGCTATTTAACGTTTTTTATTGATGAAATGGGAAGAAACTATAAAGTAATCGCTGATAGTTGCATGAGTGCTAAATAATGAAGAGGGCTTGATCACTGTTTCAGTGCAATCTGGATTGATTGGGAAGCTGAACGGAAGCAAAGAATGTGCATTTTAATCAGTTCAATGTAAATGTATACATTAGGAACAAAGAATGCAGGTCAAACTTTCAAGGTCACTTATTCTTAGTATAGACTCCCCCCCCCCCCCAATCATGTAAAAGATTTGGGGGCTGTGGTGGACAGCTGAACAGGAGTTTCTAGTGTGACTCTTTGGTGAAACGGGCTAATGCAGTTCTTGGATGCATAAATAGGGATATCTCAAGCAGGAGTAGAGGATATTTTATTTCTGTATTTGGCAGTGATGCATCTGCTGATGGAATACTGAATCCAGTTCTGGTGTCAGCAGTTCAAGAAGAATGTTAAATTGGAGAATGTTCAGAGATGAGCCACAAGAAAACATTAAAGGATTAAGGATAAGAAAACATGCTTTATAGTGACTGAATTCCTTGAGTCTATCTGTTTAGCTTAATAAAGAAAAAGTTAAGGGGCGGCTTGATTGCAATCTCTAAGTATCTTAATGGGGAACAAATATTTAATAATGAACTCTTCAGTCTAGCAGAGAAAGGTGTAACATGATTCAATGGCTGGGAGTTGAAGCTAGACAAATTCAGACTGGAAAGAAGGTGTGCATTTTTAACGGTGAGAGTAATTAGCTATTGGAACAACTTACCCAGAGTCATGGTGAATTCTTCATCAGTGGCTATTTTAGAATCAAGATCGAATCTTTTTTCTGAAGATCTGCTCTAGGAATTGTTTTAGGGAAATTCAGTGACCTGTGTTATACTGGAAGTCAGACTAGATGATCAGAACAGTCCCTCCTGCCCTTGAAATCTATGAACAATTTAATCTGACTACAACTTTTCTTTATCAGTTTTAAAAGACTGAAATGAGCACCCCACGCTCACCCTCTGAAATTCTGCTTAGATAGCAAGCACTCCACAGCTCATCCTATCTATCTTTACAAGCAAGCTGCTAAACAGATTTGAAAAAAAAAGACTCAAGAAGGACAAGTTTACACTTAAAATGTTGCATTGGTGTAGCTGCATTGGTGCAGTAGTGCCACTATAGTGCTTTAATGAAGATGCCCTATGCTGGGAGAGAGCACTCCCATCGGTGTTTGTAATCCATCTTCATGGGAGACAGCAGCTATGTCATACTCCCTAGTGATGTAGTTATACCAATATCTGTCTGAAGTTCAGATCATACCCAAGAAACCAACCCTGGGGAAACCTTCTTACCAATTCATGTTCAAGTCCTGGAGAGAAGTTAACTAACACACTGCCAAGGGATTACATTTAAAACTCTTATCATGATTTTGCTAGTCTCAGGTTAAAACAGCATTTTAATATTCCTGCAGTTTCTTCTGTTTATCTACAAGAGTTTAAACCATGGAATCCTGGACAGGAGAAGGGGGGGTAGTGGGCTAATCAGTGGGGTTTAATAGGATTTAAGATTCTTAACATTGGTTAATTGTCCTCTCAAGACCACTCCTTAAATGGCTGGTTCTAAGTAGCTGATTTAAATATTTTCCTTGATTTCATAGGATGTAGTTCAGACTGCTTACTTTGCCAATTATATACCGGCTAATTATTTTGCTAATAACGAACAGGTCCACCTGCCCTGCAACAAAGCTATTTTGCCCATCTAGTTATCTAAGGATATACTAAAGAATGGATTCACAATAATTTTTGGGAAACAATATACTTTGGTCTTAATTTACCAAGAGGAAATCACACTTCAGAGGAATAGTCTCTCTTAAGTGCACCACAATAACATGCAGAAAAGGTTGTAATGGAAGTAAATTATTTTATCTTTTATGTTCAGTTATTTGTGTTCCCTTTTCCTTTTAAAAATAATAAAATCGCCATGGTTATTAACTAATTATTTTGCTTGGTCTTGATCATGGTGTCCGTTAAGTTATTTAATTAAGCTCAAGAAAACAAACAAACAAAAAAAACAAACCCTGTAACTGAATAGTGGGAGTCACACCCCTGAGTTGACAGAGTAACAGTTAGTAAGAGCTGACCTATTATTTCTTATTTCTCTTAAACTGATATTTTTTGTAATTTTTAAAACAAAATTACTTGGCATCCAGCAGTTTACAACTATCCCTTTCAACTCCATATATCTTACACAAAAGGTAAGGCAAAACATAGTTCTTCTTACTTTGTGTTTGTTGTAAATTATTTTCAACACTAATTATGAATTTATAGTTACAACGAAGGTCAAATTTATTTAAGCTTGGCAGAAAAAAATGATTTTTTAAATATTTTATAATGTTTGGTAATATTGACATATTGATGTTTTGTTGTTAAGCATGTTAATTTTTATCATTTTCAGTTGCGCACAACTATGGGGGTCAGATAATTACTTAATGATATGCTGAAATTAAAGTAAAAAATTTTGTAGCTGTTAAAATACAAATTGTCAATATTTGCATATCCAGACACACAAAGTATCCTTAAATCAAACTCTAAATTCTCAAGCAGCATTTTTCTTTCTTTTTATTATTGATGAAAATATTTTGTGTGTGTGTGTGTGTGTGTGAGAGAGTGAGTACAGTAATGCCTCACTTAAGGTTGTAGTTATGTTCCTGAAAAATGCTACTTTAAGTGAAACAATGTTAAGCGAATCCAATTTCCCCATAAGAATTAATGTAAATGGAGGGGATTAGGTTCTGAGAATTTTTTTTGCCAGACAAAAAACTATATATCCACACACAGACGCAGACACAATATAAGTTTTAAACAAACAACGTAATACTGTACACAGCAATGATGATTGCGAACCTTGGTTGAGGTGGTGAAGTCAGAGGATGGAAGAGGGTGTAATATTTCCCAGGGAATGCCTTACTGCTAAATGATGAACTAGCACTCGCTGAGTCCTCAAGGGTTAACACATTGTTAATGTAGCCTCACACTGTACAAGGTACCATGAATGGAGGGAGGGGAGATAGCATGGCAGAGAGAGAGAGACGCACACGCGGATGCACACACACACTGTGTGTGTTTGTGTGTGAGAAAGAGAGAGAGATGTGCATTGCCCCTTTAAGTACATTGACTCCACTCTTAAGTATATTGCCTTTTTAAGTAGATCAGCAATTTGAGGCAGCAGCTGCTGCCAGCAAGCTCCCTCCATCCTGAGTGCTGTCATCTTTCTTTTTTCTATTCTCCTCCTCCCCTGGCTCTGTGGAGATAAGGTACAGAAGTCGGGGGGAGGGCAGTAGTACATTAGCACCCCTCTTCCCCTTTCCTTCCCCCCCCCCCACCGCCCTGCCCAGCAGAGCAAGTAGGAGGATCCCAGGAGCAGCTCCAAGGCAGAGGGCAGGAGCAGCACATGGCAGCAGGGGGAAGGGCAGCTGAACTACCCAGCAATTGATAGCCTGCTTGGCGGTTGCTGCACTGGGAACTCTAGGGGAGCTGATGTGGGGGAGGGGAGCTACTTGTCCACCCTGGTTCCAAGCCCCCACCACTAGCTGCAACAGGCTGCTTTTTCTGCAAGCAGTGGACAAAGCAGGCGGCTGCCAAACAATGTTATAAGGGAGCATTACGCAACTTTAAGCGAGCAAGTTCTCTAATTGATCAGCAACGAAACGATGTTGACTGGGACGACTTTAAGTGAGGAGTTACTGTACTGTGAAATTAGTGTTTACTGGTAAACCTAATCATTCCAAGTCTAAATTAATTAAATGACACTTTTAAAAATAAGCTGTAAGTATCTCTGTCCTAACTTTATCTTTCTGGTACAAATCCCTGTTTTCAGCTTTTCATCCCATCCTCTGTAAGAATGCTTTAAAAAAATTTTTTAGCACTCAGATCAGTTACTCTCGGTGCCATGTCTGAAGGAATTCTAGAACATTCTGGATTTCCTTTGCTCATTTAAGGCATAGTCCTTTTAAATGTACATAGTAGTTTCCCTACAAAAGTAATTAGGGTTTACAAGAAGAACACAGTAGAACCTCAGAGTTATGAACTGACTGGTCAACACATACACCTCATTTAGAGCCAGAAGTACGCAATCAGGCTGCAGCTGAGACAAAAAGAAATATAGTACTGTGCTGTGTTATAGTAAACTACTTGAAAAAAATGGAAAACTTTAAAAAAAAAAAAAAAAAAAAATTGACAAGGTAAGGAAACTGTATGCTTGTTTCACTTAAATGAAGATGGCTAAAAGCAATATTTTGGTTTTTTTTTTCATAGTAAAGTTTCAAAGCTATATTAAATCAATGTTCAGTTGTAAACTTTTGAAAAAACGGCCATAATGTTTTCTTCAGAGTTACAAACATTTCAAAGTTACGAACAACCTCCATTCCTGAGGTGTTCGTAACTCTAAGGTTCTTCTGTACAAACATTTGGTAACAATCTGTCATCAGCTGTCTTGTAATGCATACACTTTTTGTTTTATAACTTTCCATCGTGATAGGAAGATGTATATCAAACTGAAATCTGTTTCCTGTAATAGTAATTACATTAATCTACTGATGCCTCTCAGAAACTACGAAAGATTTTATTTGGAGGTGTTCCCCCTCAGTGAGGTTTCATTATCATTATCCCTTTCTTTCTGTCACCCCACTCTTTCCTTATTTTTGAAGTCACTAGCTTGAAAAAATAACTTGTTCTAAGGTAATCTCTTCCTCCTACTTAATTCCCACTTCCAGTCATAATGTTCAGTTTTTGTTCAAGACCTTTTTTTTTTTTACTTGAAATCACTGACTCACTAACTCCTGTTTCAATAGAAAACAGAAGGAAGAAAAGTCTTCCTTAATAAAAGGTTGCATACACTACTAGTGGAGACCCCTCTTATGGGTGAGGGGTGTAGAGGTAAATCACTAGCTGCATGAAGCCAGTCTCGTAGGCTCTTGTGTTTCTTGCTGGGTTCCATTGGAGCAGAGGACAGAAGCTTTGGCCTTTGGGCTAGTGTCTGAACCTTCGGCTGTACATGTGTAAGATGACTCCTGTGGTTGCTCGGGAGCACAAATGTAAGACTGGTGACTTTGAAGGAACCATCATTTCAAGGAGCATACTTGCATGGCCCTTGATACTGGCCTATGCCCCGCTCTCACTGTCAGTCTGCGTGCATGCATGTATGCAGTATAATGTACTAGTTAAAGTCGTCATGCACTATGTATATTACTAACGTCATCAAAAGTTTTTTATAAATTCAAACTGCACATGATAAAACATCTAAGTTTCCACTTTTTTAAAACTTTTTTTTTCTTTCCATTGATACAGGTTGAATCAAGAGACACTCTAAACAGTATTGCCTTGAAATTTGATACGACACCAAATGAACTGGTTCAGTTAAACAAATTTTTTTCCCGAGCAGTTGTTCCTGGACAGGTATTATCTATTAATCACCTCAACATAAGCTGGGTGGGGTGGAAATAGAGGAAGATGTTCAGAATGCTAGTCTGCCACTTCTACTGAAAATAATGGGATGCGTTTCTCTCAACCTATAAGGCATCCAGTCTTTTGAAAATATATTTAGGATTCTTCAGTTAGAGTTAGTGAACTCCAGACACCCACTTGAATTACTCAGCTGAGTAACTGCTACCAGTGGGAGTTAGTCACAGTCTAACCCAGTCTTTACTGTCTCTCTTAAATTAAATTTGGAAAGACTGATAAAAGCAAGCATATTTAGAATTGTAAGGTAACTTTTTCAGGTTCAAGACAAATTTATTTTTTTGTAAATGGATATAGGATAAATAGTAGGCACTAGTAGCATTTCTAAAGCTGTAAGCATGACTTACTACTACTGTTACTTCCAGCTGCTGCAGAAGCTAACTGTGCAACACCATTCATGCCATTCCCAAGAGAATGGATCTGAGAAGCAAATAAATTTAGGGTAACCTAGTTTTTGGCATGCGTTGTAAAGAGTTGAATCAGGAAATAGATGACCAACTTTTTTTAAGTGGGATGAATACACTGAATGTGTTCCCTAGCAATACATCTTATTGACTCTAAATAATAGACTGGTAGCAATCTATGAAAAGGCCAGAGAAATGGTACACTTTGTGCAAGTATTCATAATAGTATTTATTACAGCACTGGACAAGTTTGAATTGGTGTTTCTGGGCATGCTGTAAATTTCTTACTTTATGGTCTTCTGTTTACTTGGGTAATATCTGCACTATTATTTCTGCTGACAGTCAGCCTTAATATAGGTTTACAGAATTTTAAATATTTAAAGGCTCAAAAATACATTCTGCCAGTATATATTTACTCATTTAATGAATTGCTTTAAACAAGTTGTTAGTTTTATTGTACACTGTTTGACACATCATGATGGAAACCAATGGGGGATTCTTTTATATGGCATGTTTCTATGATATGTCAATGCATTCTTTGTCTCATGAACCTATTAATAGAGAAGATTTTATTAATACTGCTTCCTTTGCTAGAAGAGTGTTGACAGTAAAATTGGTAATTCACAACTAGATCTGTGTTTTTAAAAAAAATTCTAAAGCGTATATTCACTCCAGCAGAACAAATTTAATAAAATAACTTGAGACAACAAATCTGCATCAAAATGTCAATGAAAATCTTAATGTAACTGTTAACTACAGCCTGTGTTCCATTTCTTTACAGATTTTATATGTTCCTGACCCAGAATATGTTTCTAGTGCAGAGAGCTCCCCATCTCTTAGTCCCATAAGTCCCTTGTCACCTGCATCTTCAGAAGCTGAATTTGACAAGGCTACAGTAAGTGTAGGTATATGTGTTTCAAGGGCAATAACAATCTTCTCCATGTTTAATGAGAGGTGTGCAGTAACTGGTTAAAAGATAGGAAACAAGGGATAGGAATAAATTATCAGTTTTTAGAATGCAGAGAGGGGTAAATAGTGGTGTCCCCCCAGGGGTCTGTACTTGGACCAGTACTGTTCAACATATTCATAAATGATCTGGAAAAGGGGGTAAACAGTGAAGTGGCAGAATTTGCAGATGATACAAAACTATTAAAGACAGTTAAGTCCAAAGCAGACTGCGAGAAGTTAGAAATGGGTCTCATAAAACTGGATGACTGGGCAACAAAGTGGCAGATGAAATTCAGTGTTGATAAATGCAAAGTAATGTACATTGGAAAACATAATCCCAACTATACATATAAAATTATGGGGTCTAAATTAGCTGTTACCACTACCAAAGAGATCTTGGAATCATTGTGGGTAGTTCTCTGAAAACATTCACTCAATGTGCAGCGGTAGTCAAAAAAGTGAACAGAATGTTGGGAATCATTAAGAAATGGATAGAAAATAAAACAGAAAATATCATATTGCCTCTATATAAATCCATGGTACGCCCACATCTTGAATACTGTGTGCAGATGTGGTCTCCCCATCTCAAAAAAAGATAGATTGGAATTAGAAAAAGTTTAGAAGAGAGCCACAAAAATGATTTGGGGGCATGGAACAGCTTCCATATGAGGAGATATTAATAAGAGTGGTACTTTTCAGCTTGGAAAAGAGATGACTAATGAGGATATGAAAGAAGTCTATAAAATCGTGACTGATGTGGAAAAAGTAAATTAGGAAGTAGTATTATTTACTTTCTCATAACACAAGAACTGGGGTCACCAAATTAAATTTAATTGGCAGCAGATTTTAAACCAGTAATACGAAGTATTTCTTCACACAATGCCCAGTCAACCTGTGGAACTTCTTGCCAGGGATATTGTGAAGGCCAAGATTATAACAGGGTTAAAAAAAGAAATAGATAAATTCATGGAGGATAGATCCATCAATGGCTGTTAGCCAGGATGAGGTCTCTAGCCTTGGTTTTGCCAGAAGCTGGGAATGGGCGATGGATGGATCACTTGATAATTGTGTGTTCTGTTAATTCCCTCTGGGACACCTGGGATTGGCCACTGTTGGAAGACAGGATACTAGGCTAGATGGACCTTCGGTCTGTCCCATTATGGCTCTTCTGATGTTCTTATATGCAGTAATTGCTCCTGGGGGAATTCTGTGCAAAAAAACTTCAAAATTCTGGTGCAGAATTGCAAAATTCTCGTGCAGAATTGCAAAATTCTGCATATTTTATTTGTCAAAATAATGCAATGTAATCACACCAGTTTCACTTATTTTGGTAATTTATTTAAACTACCATATAGAAAGAAAACTAAAACTGTTCTTCTTTTTCTAAATACATGAAATTAAAGTACTTGGTAACCAATACCTTGTATTCCGGTTATAATCCTGGATTTTCATTTAAATTACATTACTTTGAATTTGGTTTTTGGTGTTCTGTACAGTAGAATGTCACTTTACATTGTTCAGACTTCACACATGAAGGTCGTACAGTTTTTTGCTAATCGTCCTTCATTTTTTTTTTAAATGTATAAGTAAAATAGATCCTGAGCTGTAATCTAACCTGATTGTGCCTCTTTGGCACAGGAAAAAAAGGAGGAAGCACATAGACCTTCCTAACTGAGGATTCCGTTACTGTCATTTACAATAAAGCTCCTTTACACCACTATGGCAAGGAGACTAAGAATGGGAAAAATAAACTAACAATGGGAACGTTAGCAGCCTGCCTGCCTAGTTGTTACATTTCTATTCTACCTCAGGGACAGAGCCTGCTTTACACAGCCCTATGCCTCCAAGCCCGGGATGCAGCAACAGCAAGCGAGAGGGATAGAGTGAGTGTCTCTCACTCGTTCGCATGCAGACACGCGCCCAGTCCCGCCCCCTTAACTCTCTCCTTGCTCAGCCTCCCTTCTCCTTCCCTACCCTCTCCCAGTGGTGATCTGCTCTCTGCTGCCAATTGCTCCCAGCAGGTTTACCCAAGCTGCCGGGGAAGAGGCATGTGTTCCCCACAGATTTCTTTGCTTCCCCCATTTTGGAGCCAAGAAATCTGCGGAAGGTATGAATTCCCCCAGGAGTAAATAATCTCAAAAAAACCAACTAGTTTTGGTAGAGACACGAGTGACCTTATATTTGTTTTAATTAACTTATTTGGACTTTTATACTCAAGATATATGGGCAAGTTTAAAATCCTACATGTAATATTCCTAAACTGTGTTACCCAAAACAATTTTTAGTTTCTTCATTGTAATTATTTCTGGGGGAATTCTGTGTGACTATGGAAGTGCAGAATTCATGTGTCCTGCAGAATTTTTTTTCTCCGCAGAAAATACATTTCTGGCCAAGAAGTGGTGCAGTTCCACCTTTCTCCCACCAGGGCCTGCTGTGGTGGCAGAATAGCCAGCAGCATGAAAACAGCCAGCTGTTCTGGTACCACAGCAGTCTCTGGGGAGCAGAAAGTGGAACTGCAGCATTTATAGGGCAGAATGTATTTTCTGTGGGGGTGGGGGGGAATTCTGTGTATGCTCAGTGCTGCAGCATTCCTGCAGGAGTAGAAGTTCATCACAGCACCCTGCCCACAGAAACAGGTTAGGCCAGAGTGGGGCACACAGGGCTGCTGTGGGGTCAAACACTGGGGTTCAGAGTGGGAGGGACAGACTAGGGTCTGGGCTCAGGATCTAGTGGGGTGACAATGTTGAACCAGGGGACAGGGGCTGCAGGGACACATGAGATCAGGGAGGAGGCTGCAGGGACCCATGGGGATGAGGGGTGCAGGGATCGGGGCAGATGTGCCTGCCTGAATGGGAGAGGCTTGAGTTCAGGCTCCCAAACTCCCTAACAATCCTGACCCCCTGCCCCTCCCCCCAAAATAAACCTGTTCAGTACTTTTCCCACCCACACCCAACAGCTCACCAGTTTCACTCCAGGCTCCTTCCCTCTCCCTCAACTCTTCCATTACCCCTGACTCCCCCAAGCCTTTGCACTGCTTCTGACAGGTGCAGGAAATACAGTTCTGTATTGTAATTTAAATGAATTACTCAAAATTCCATATTAATATGCCTTGTAAGGAATCTTTGTCAAAAAAAAAATTACCTGAATCTTTTTTTGGTCTGTATTGTTACACACGTACTTGCTGACAGAGATTTTGAAATTAATTAACAAAATAATTGATACTGGCATGATTATATTGTATTATTTTGACAATCTGCAGTATTTTAAAATACTGTGTACAGAATTCCCCTAGGAGTAAATATAGTACTGTTTTGTTTGAGTTTTTTGTACTTCAGTTGGTTCAGATAGAGACCTTTATAGATCAGTTGTCATTTTCACTAACTGATTCATATATGGTTTGATCCACAGCTCATTGAAACTAACAATCTTTTCCATCTCTTTACATTTTTCGGATGTCAGTAATATGTAAAGGCTGAAACTAGCTTGCCACTGAAAATCTAGTTTATAAGTATCCCTTTTCCACAGAATGTTAGTCACTGTTAAGCAGCATTGCTCCCTCAGTTTGACATCTAGACACCCAGTCAGTCTTCTGTCACTTCAAATAATGTTCATCAGACCCAGGTCATGGACCATCACAACTATCTGTCCACTTTCCAAGACAGTGGCTCCATATGGGCAATTCTCAAAGAAGAAAGTTACTGTGATTCTTCAAGGTGATTTGCCATATCAATACATGCTCACTGCTTGTGTTCCGTCTTCTTTGGAGTCTCTTTACAAAGGATTCATGACATAGTGGAAAGAATTTATGGATGGTTGGGATTATATCATTGTAATCTCTTAGAAGTCTGCATGACAGATCTGTCATGGCGAGTGGCATAAAACAGATGCTGTTGTCTAGAAGAGACTTCAAGATCACTTGTTACAGGTGTGCGTATTCTCCAGGGATGGTGTTCCATAAGATCAGTTCTCTCTAAAAAACAGCGTTTTTATGGTAAAGGAACAGTATTTATTCTTAAAAAAATTCTCTGTTTAAAAATAAAAAAACCTGAAACTACAGTTAAGAGAATCAGCCACTTCTCCACTATTGCACAACCTTTCTTAACTTTTGTATTGGTCACACGCATAACTTGAGCCTCATGTATTTGCGAAAACAATATGCAAGAATTAAAAATTTCTAGTAGTTTATTTGAAATCTTGCTTTCATTTCCAATATCCAATACAACACCTTTATTTATTTTATTTTTAACACACACAGAAACACCACACCATGAATATTGCTCCACAGCAGATCAGTAATGTAGCCTAAAGTACAAATGGTCAAGCTCTATGGACCTAAGTCTGCACCACCTTATACATAATTTGTATCACCAAATAGGTGAATCATTCAGTTTATTCATAAACTTTTTCATCTGCTTAAACATATTGTACTAGAAAACTTATCAAAGTTTGACTGAAACTTAACGTAGATAGGGACTATATTCCATTTGAAATTTTTAGTACATATTTAATAAAGATATAGAAATCAAAAATACATGTGCATGTTTCCATTAGAAAACGAAGCAAAGTGGCAAAACTAAGATTTGGTTAATAGTTCTATTCTGATAACGAGTGATGAAGGATTATATAGTAGTGGGAACTGGCCAGATTTCTTGGTAGCAACAGAAGCAGTTTTTAAATTTCTGAATCTTAATTTTTGCTAAAAGTGAAATTCTGGGACAAAGTTTTCAGTTGTCAAAACCTCAGTTTCTCCCGTGAATGTCAAAGCTCTGACCCTCTTCATCCTCCTCCTTAGCTTCCTATTACTACTCCTCTCTCTGGCTGCAGACCCTCCTCCCAGTTATCAAATTCTTATGTCCCCTTACTCTTTTTTATGCAGTCATGAATGGTCCTCTCTAGGAAACTGAAAGTTCTGCAATACTGTAAAACTAAAGGAAAATCTACTAAAAGACATTCCTAACTTTTTATTCCTTCGCAGAATAACGTTTTAGAAAATTTAGAATAGAGAGATGAATTCAGCAGACAGATTGAGAAATAAATCACTCAAAAGTGAAAGAAAAAGAACTGTGTCCTACTCATCAGAACACACAACTGTAAAGCTAACTGTCAGAATGTCCTGTATGTGCTAAGAAACAGTTGTTATCCTACTTGTTTTTGAGAGATGATTTGCTCATTCTGAACATGGGAGTCAAATGGTACTGTAATCACTAGGCTTTGTTAAAAACAATTAGCTTATCCATCGTAAGTGGATTCTGTGATCATTTTGGTTTTTTGAACTGGGATTACCAGTTAGAATGTCTGTATCTTATTCAGAAGGCTTATTTTAAAAATTAAGCAATATTTTAAAAGGGAGGGAGTGAATTTCCACGTGACTTGCACAGACTCACTCTTCAACATTACAATGAATAAATCAGCCTACTTTTTAATTATATCAAGTACTTGCAGCTTTCTGCAAAGTTGTGACTTATATTGTACATACTAGCAATGTGTCTTGAAGCTAATATTTATATTCAAACATGCTTATGAGAACCTACTTTGGGATTGCACTCTGCCCTTCCAGCACAAGGACACACAGTGTATGTGGGTTCCTATCTACCAATCTGATAAACCATTGCAAAAGAGGCTCTAACAAAGATGGTATGGCTTCTGAAAACTTGAAATGCCACTTTGGATAATGTTGAATACGAGTTATGAATCTAGTACTTTAAAAGATCTTTCAGAGCAGCAGTTTTAAACTAATTATCAGAGAGGAGAAATGTCAGTAATTGGAAGCAATGCAAAATTTTTCCACCAGCATGTCTGCCTACTTTGTACCCACCTTTCCTACAATGTCTCATTTGCCCACTATCACTGTTTAATCTAATTTTGCTTTGCTTCGTGAAAATGTGATCTAGAAATAACTATAAATGATTGAGAACAGTGTACGATATCTCTTCTGAGTTGGAGAGAACTGATACTGAGGGGTTTTTATACAGTGCCATAAAGATGCATGGCATTTGGGGTTGGGAGAGGGGAGAGGAAGGGGAGAGAAGAATTCTGCCTTGAGAAACTTAGCCTGTGGGCTTGCCAACACTTGGTAGTTTTACAATTGCTGTTCTAGAGTATTCTAGAATAACTATGTATTTAGATAACCTTCCAACTGTAGACAAGCCCTAAAGTAAGGTGAAAAACCAAAATGAACTGACAGCTAGATAACCATCTGCCACACCTCTGTGCTATATGGTACCACTAGTTAAATGTAGTAGTAATGGAGATCTGACAGTGGGATAGCAGAGAACCAAAGTGAAGATGGAAGTCCTAGAGCAGGAGTAGGCAACCTATGGCACGTGTGCCAAAGGCGACACGTGAGCTGATTTTCAGTGGCACAATCACTGCCTGGGTCCTGGCCACCAGTCCAGGGGGCTCTGCTTTTTTATTTTAATTTTTAAGTGAAGCTTCTTATGCATTTTAAATACCTTATTTACTTTACATACAACAATAGTTTAGCTATATACTAAAGACTTCTAGAAGGAGACCTTCTAAAAATGTTAAAATGTATTACTGGCATGTGAAACCTTAAATAAATAAGACTCGGCACATCACTTCTGAAAGATTGCTGACCCCTGTCCTAGAGCATAAATATCCTGCTAGTCAGTGTAACTGAAAATAGCAGGTTTTTTCTGCCAAAAATGCGTTTAAAACGTGAGTATTTTCCAGTGTTTTGTTTTTTAGTTTTGTTTTAAGAGTAATGTAGGCTTGAAACAGAGTCCCCCATCTTGTTTCTCTATATATGCCCTAAGAAATTGTCCTGGCATAGGTCCTAAGCTGCCATTTTATTTAAAAAATTGTCCACTGTGCGGTTCCATGTTTTTATGTCAATCACTTCTGTAGCAGATGTGATTAGTTATTAAGACTTACACCGTCTTTTTCCTAACTGCAAGTGCTGCGACCTCAGACTTGGATCTGAAAGTCAAGCTTTGTTTTCACTGGTTTTATATATAGATCCCGTGAGCCAAACACATCTCTGGCTTACATCTGTGATCTCCCATTTTGTTCATTTGTGATGCAGAAAAGTAACTGAGGGCAGAGTTTGGCCATACAATTATTACTTTATTTTGACATGGAAGTCAGAAGGAAATCATACACACAGTTTCCTTCTCAGCTACCTTTTGCGCAACATGGGCATTTCAAATACTACGCTGTCTGCTCTCATTGCCTGATAGTTATGGTCAGGTCTTCAGGTTGTAAAAGTCAACATAGCTTCACTGAAGTCAAGTAATGCTTCAGTGGAACTGTGCTGATTTCCATTAGTTGAGGATATTGGCCCTTTTATATCTGGTCTGTTTTTCAAATTAATGTATAGGGAGCCATGATTTGAGTTGTTTTTTTGCCAAATGCTCTTGGAACGAAAAGTAGATGACTTCTAAATGTTGAACTAAGAAACTAGTGAAGCATACGTAAATGTACAGGGATCGTAGGAGAGTGTTCTTTTTTTTTGTACTCTGGAAAACAATGCCTTTCCTTTTGTAGGATCCAGGTGGGCTCCAACGAAAAGAGGCAGGTGCTTCACCAGGTTATGCATGTTTTCGTCCTGCAAGAGTGGTATCATCCACATCAGAGGAGGAAGAAGCATTTACTGAAAAATTTCTCAAAATTAATTGCAAGTACATGACTTACGGCAAGGTACTTAAACTCCTCACTCTAACTCTTAAACCGTTCTGTATGTTTTTAGATAAACTTTCAAGTTCTATTTTTTTTTGTAAAATGTGAAGTACAAGTAATTCACTTCATTGTAATAGACCGCTATTTATTTCATACATTTTTGCTAAGCATTTTCTCTATATTCTCAGACTCTTTAGCCTCTGCAAATCAAGAGAACTGATTTATAATGCAACTAGTTGGGACAGGTTGCCTTGTAGCAACATTGTAAGGTGACTGCATGTACGTTAAGGACATATAGGTTGTATAACCCTCCCATACTAGCAGTCCCTAAGGGTGGCTTCCTAGTTGGACTCTGATGACAGTATATATGTACTTGTCTTTAAGTACATATTTCTTGTTGCCTTAAAATTTAGGGTTTAAGTTTGTTTGTTAGGATTATAAATAGTCTTTGCATCCACTTTGTGTGTGTGTGTGTGTGTGTGGTATATAAAATATATTAAAAAAAATTTAAAATCTCATATGCAATGGCAGTATCCCAAGTATAGCAAAAAGTCCCTTGTATGGTTAGAGCATGTCTTCTGAAGCAAATGTCCCAAAGTCTGATAAGCTTTAGCCCAGTTCACAAGCATTGGAGCTCTCTCCAAGTATGCTGGAGGCAACTGATTGATCTACTAGGAACTGCGATATTCCTCCAAAGCCTTCAGGTAAGTCCACTAATGAAGAATTCCGTGTCACCAGAAATTATTGGATCTAGGAAGTGGATCAACAAGTCCTGGGGAGTCTGAGGTGCTTTGTCTTAATGGAGGCAACTCATTCAGCTTGCATTCAAAGTCTTTTTGATTGTTTTCTCAGTATGCTCTTTCAGCCTGCTGGGCTATAGATAAAGCTTCTGTTAGTCCTCAATCCAGGCCTATACTAGGAGCACTTAGTTGCTACAGCTATACCAGTATAGTGTATTAGCAAAGCACTGTTAGTGTGGACTCAGCTGATGCAGGCCGAACTGCACTTCTGCCAGTCTTTTTCCAGCGGTCCCTGAGTGAAATAATGTATGCTAGCATGTTTGGCCCAGTATAACTGCATCTATATTAAGTACTATTGCCATTGCCAGCACAGCTATGTTGGTGGGAGTTTGCACCTCCTCACATCCCTGAATGACTTAGCTATGCTGGCAAAATTTTCATAGTGTGGACCTGTATTCAGCGTACCAAAAAAAAAGCTGTCTTTGCTCATAATCCAGTGTGGTACACAGTGAGGTTTACTTCACTCCTGGTCCTCCTCTCATAGGTGGGACTCAAAATTGTTGGGTATCTCTTTGAGCTCTTATTAGCTTTTCCTTGGGTTTCTCTAAAGTACGTTTTTCAAATTGCCATACTCTCAGGTGGAAGAGGTGAGAACTGCAGGTGTTGGTTATGAACTTTCCATTCAAAAGGAAAAATACTCCTGCTTCTTTATTCAAGTTACTCCCTAAAGATCACCCAGTTACCTTGCTGGTCTTTATTTCTTTGATTCATGTAATAGAATAATAGAAAATTAGGATTGGAAGAGATCTCAGGAGGTCATCTAGTCCAACACCCTACTCTCAAAGCTGGACCAACCCCAACTATATCATCCCAGACAGGGCTTTGTCACACTAGGCCTTAAAAACCTTTAAGGATAGAGATTCCATCACCTCCCTTGGTAATCCATTCCAGTGCTTCACCACCCTCCTTGTGAAATAGTGTTTCCTAATATCCAACCTAGATCTCTCCAATTGCAACTTGAGACCATGGCTTCTTGTTCTGTCATCTGCCACCAGAGAACAGCTAAACTCCGTCCTCTTTGGAGCCTCCCTTCAGATAGTTGAAGGCTGACTCTTCTCTTCTGTAGACTAAATAAGCCCAGTTCCCTTAGCCTCTCCTCATAAGTCATGTGCCCAGCTCCCTAATCATTTTTGTTGCCCTCTGCTGGACTCTCTCCAGTTTTCCACATCCTTTCTGTAGTGGGGGCCCCAAAACTGGATTCAGTCCTCCAAATGTGGCCTCACCAGTGCTGAATAGAGAGGAATAATCACTTCCTTCGATCTGCTGGCAGTGCTCCTACTAATGCAGCCCAATATACCGTTAACCTTCTTGGCAACAAGGGCACACTGTTGACTCATATCCAGCTTTTTGTTCACTGTAATCCCCAGATCCTTTTCTGCAGAACTGCTGCTTAGCAGCCTGTAGCAGTGCATGGGATTCTTCCAGCCTAAGTGCGGAACTTTAAACTTGTCCTTGTTGAACCTCATCAGATTTCTTTTAGCCCAATCCTCCAATTTGTCTAGGTCACTCTGGACCCTATCCCTACCCTCCAAAATATCTACCTCTCCAACCCTCTTATAGACATACATTTTTTCTATTTTGAAAGGGATAAGGGCATTGTGATAGGGTACACAAATCCCACAGTGGGCCGGAAAGGGTTAAAAGATGGTACTGAGCACAGATAGCCCTGCAGAGCATGGTCAAACTGGAGAGAGAGGTTTGAATAGGGAGCAATCCAATTAGAGAGGAGGAGTACAGACCTACCCTGAAGTCTTCTGACAAAGGGGCCGAGAAGCTTCTCTGAGGGAAGAGAATAATATGCTGAGCCTGGCTGGTGCTGATGGCTTGGTTTCTTTTTCATTTTTCTTTTTTCCTTATCTGGGGCCAGAAGCTGAGGGAGGAAAGCAGTAGTAGGAAGTAGCCCAGAGAGGGTAACTCAGAGGCCAAACACTTTTAACCGTCTTAGGTCTCTTGGTCAGGATCTGATGGAGAGGTGGTCTTCAGGCTCCCCTGTCACTGTCCTCAAGAGAGTGGGTGGACTTTAATGAGTAGGCCATGCAGCCCACCAAAGTCCATGTTACAGGCATGTTTACAGAAACAATTCACATGTTTGTGGTCATGTTTAAAAAGATCACTAGGTAATTGTCCTCTTGTGAAGTTAATCCATCGTGAATAGGGCTCTGTGACATCTTCAGCAGCCAGTGTGGCTGACCCCACGGCCAGCTAAACAGCTAGCCCTGGGAACCGCTGCTCTGGTGTTCCTGGGGACAGCCACAGTGGCTGCAGCTGGAGCGGCTCTGCAACCAGCCTCTTGGGTGGCCTTGCAGCCAGCCGGGACAGCACCAACGTCCAGTGCCAGCCTCATTGGCCGCTGTTCTGGTGGCCCCAGGCAGCTGGCCCTGAAGACTGTCCTGAAGTAGCCGCTGGCCCCCTGCACCCCACCTCCTCACCCCCAACACACTCAGACTCACAATCACTCTCTGGCAGGAGCAGCTGGGGAGCCCCTCAAGGCTCCCTCCCCGGCCACTGGTGCCATGGTCTCCTCCCCCAGGTGCTGCGGGCTCCCCCCTGGGGCACCACCCCTCCAGCCATTCTACCCTCCCCCCAGATTCTATTGGGGTCTTTATAGTATAAGTCATGAACAAGTCACTGGCCAGGATTTTTTGTCCATAACCTGTCTGTGACTTTTACTAAAAATACCTGTGATTAAATCGTAGCCTTAATCATGAACTTTTCAAGCCTCTCATTTATTTTGAAGTCTACGCTTCTAGATTTCTACGTTCTGCTCTTTGGTATTTTTACCCTAAATTCTAAACTCTCTCTTTTGGCATCTTGAAGCATTTCCTCCACCTCTACTTGACTGGGAAACCTTCAGAGTTGATAGGTGGTTTGTTCTAATAAAATCTTTATTTCTCCATATTGAACCAGAATTCCCTTCTGTTGTCTGAGCGATGGAAGAGAGTCCCTTTCAGTAGTGCCTAAGGGATTTAGGAGTACAAGTCTAGCTAACTTGTACTCTTAAATCCCTTAGGCACTACTGAAAGTCTCCCTCTTGTTCAGTGTGTTGCTCCACCAGAATTGCTTTTATGAACCTTTCTTATTGAATTAGAGTTTGGGTAGAGATGTTGAAGAAATGGGTTGTTTTGCGTCCTCGCTAATGACATATCTAGATGTGTGTGCTTATCTAACTTAAAGTTCTCTGAGTGCTGGTCCTTGTATTCTACATGTACGTGTGCATGCATGCCATGTGCCAGAGTCTGGGGATTCTAACAAGCTGTGTCCATAGGCCACCACATGTGCAGTAGCTCTCCTCGTGTAGGGGGACCCCCTCCCTATAGTCTGGAACTAAGCCCAGAGTCCCAGGTTCAAGAACTGTCTCCTGCCATTGCTCCTTCTCTGTGAGTGATGATTGCCAGTGCTGTCTCTACTATTTATTGCTGCAAAGTGCAACATCTGTTGCTCATTTCCATTGCAAACACACAAAGCTCATGAGCTTTGATTAAGGAAACACCTGACAGGGAAGTCTGAGGCCATGCTCTGATCTGAGCTAGAGAGTTGTCGTCCCTCCTGCCCCCTCCCAATATATTGGACCAATCAGATAAGCTTGTGCTCAAAAGGGACACTGCTCAGGAGCAGAGTCTACAGCTGCTAAGCCCAAGGACTCATCAATTAGTGTAATGACCCAACCATTCCCAGTCTCTGTTTAAACCTAAGTTAATTGTATCTAATTTGCATATTAATTTGAGTTCAGCAGTCTCTCTATGGACTCTGTTTTTGAAGTTTTTTTGTTGCAAAATTGCCACCTTCAAGTCTGTCACTGAGTGGTTAGAGAGGTTGAAGTGTTCTCCCACTGGTTTTTGAATGTTATGATTCCTGATGTCAGATTCTATTTCCCTATATTAAGTTCTCCTCATACCTTCTGTAGGTCATCTCAATTATCACTTCAAAAGTTTTTTTTCTCCTGCTGACGATAGCTCATCTCGATTGGACTCTTCCAGTTGGTATACATACTTTCAGCTTTTCATGTTCTCTGTATGTATAAATATCTCCTGTCTGTGTCTTCCATTCTATGCATCTGAAGAAGTAAGCCGTAGCCCACGAAAGCTTATGCTGAAATAAATGTTAGTCTCTAAGGTGCCACAAGTACTCCTGTTCTTTTTGCGGATACAGACTGACACGGCTGCTACTCTGAATCTTCGCTTAATGTTGTAGGTATGTTCCTGAAAAATGTCACTTTAAGCAAAATGATGTTAAGCAAATCCAATTTCCCCATAAGAATTAATGTAAATGGGGGAGGGGGTTAAGTTTCATGGATTTTTTTTCTTTTTTGCCACAAGTTTTAAACAGCAATGATTGTGAAGCCTGGTTGAGGTGGTGGAGTCAGAGGGTGGGATATTTCCCAAGAAATGCTTTGCTGCTAAATGATGAACTAGCACTCGGCCGAGCCCTCAAGGCTTAACATGTTGTTAATGTAGCCTCATACTCTACAAGGCAGCATGAATGGAGGGAGGAGAGACAGCATGGCAGAGAGAGACAGAGACACACACGATGTGTGTCTGTGTGAGAGAGACTTGTATTGCCCCTTAAAATATGCTGACTGCACTCTTAAGTACATTTCATTTTTAAGTAGATCAGCAAGTTGAGACAGCAGCTGCTGCCAGCAAGCTCCCTCCTTCCTGAGCCCTGTCATGTCCCCCCACATTCTGCAGAGAGAGGGTACAGGAGTAGGGGGAAGGAGACACCCTGACAGTAACACCCCTTTTCCTCCTCACCTCTGCACAGCAAGCAGAAGGCTCCTGGGAGCAGCACATGGTAGTGAGGGGAGGGACAGCAGAACTGCTCCACAATTGATAGCCTGCTGGGCAGCTGCCACACAGGGAACTTAGGGTAGCTGATGGGAGTCGGGGGCTGCCAGTCCAGCCCTGGTCCCATACCCCCGCTCCCCAGCTAACTCCAACGTGAAGTGAGGAGTTACTGTAAGAGGCACTCTCATAGTTGCAAAGACAGATCCTTGTCCAGATCTGCCCATAAAAGAAGGGATCCCTCCTTGAGCATATCCAGGCCTTTGTGTGAAGATCTGATGGCTCTAGGACCTCTAAAGATCCCCATGCTGGAGGGTAAAGCCTATAAGAAAATGGATCAATCAGCATCGTGAATGGCTTCAGCTCTGAAACACAAGGACTGACACTAACCACCTCCAACCAGAAGTGCTGGACCTGATTTTTACTCTGTACTGGCCCGTCCTTCAAAAGACTGCCCCATTACAACTTCCCAAGATGCATCCTAGCCATCAGTCCTGACTGTCAGAATGCCCCAAACACTGGGTTGTACAGACACCTACACTACACTGGAGGATGTTTTGCTTTCTTGCCCTCTGTCTCCTCTCCAGCCCATTCCTCCTGAGGGATATTGCCACACTGGAGGATGAAACTGCATCGGTGACCTTAGGACATCTCCTCTCCAACTCCCAGGCAGGAGTACCGACCCTCTGGTACCGTTGGCTCAACCAGCGGAGTGAGAGCAGTTCTTAGACTGAGTCGGACACTCTGACTGGTCCATCACCTCCTAGTAAAAAGCTGAGCCCTGAAAGGCAGTCAGATCTGAGCAGCATCCTGCCAGATATGACTTTCCCAGGGGCTGCTGGTACATGATATCCTGGAGTCCCCCCTATCCAGTCCCTCCTTTTGGCCTTATTGGGGCCCTTGGAGCCCTCAGGAAGGTGCCCCACCTCCATCCATGAATTATACCACAACTCTCCAATGCTGCATCCACTGAATCTGTCGGAGTACAAGGAGGAGAACGCTGATGTGAATCTTCAGGTATCAATAAGCCCTAGGGCTGTCAAGCGATTTAAAAAAAATTAATCACGTGATTAAACAATAATAGAATACCATTTATTTTAAATGTTTTTGGATGTTTTCTACATTTTTCAAATATATTAATTTAAATTACAACACAAAATACAAAGTCTGTACTGCTCATTTTATTTTTGATTATGATAGTTGCACTGTAAAAAAACACAAGAAATGATATATTTCAATTCACCTAATACAAGTACTGTAGTGCAATCTCTTTATAATGAAAGCTGAACTTACAAATGTAAAATTACGTACAAAACAAACTGCATTAAAAAATAAAACAATGTAAAACTTTAGAGCCTACAAGTCCACTCAGTCCTACTGCTTATTCAGCCAACTGCTAAGACAAACAAGTTGGGCAGCATTATCTCCTGCAAATTTTAACCAATGTCTTGTTTACAGTGTCACCTGAAAGTGAGAACAGGTGTTTCATGGCATCGTTGTAGCCAGCATCACAAGATATTTATGTGCCAGATGGAGGTTTATATGTCCCTTCATGCTTCAGCCACAGTTCCAGAAGATACGTGTTTATGCTGAAGATGGGTTCTGCTCGATAACAATTCAAAGTGAAGTGGACTGATGCATGTTCATTTTCGTCATCTGAGTCAGATGCCACCAGCAGAAGTTTGATCTTTTTTGGTGGTTCGAGTTTTGTAGTTTCCACATCAGAGTGTTGCTCTTTTAAGACATCTGAAAGCATTCTTCACACCTCATCCCTCTCAGATTTTGGAAGGCACTTCAGATTCTTGAATCTTGGGTCGAGTATCTATCCTTAGAAATCTCACAATAGTACCTTCTTTGCGTTTTGTCAAATCTCCTGTGGATATGATCTTAAAACGAACATGTGCTGGGTCATCATCCAAGACTGCTATAACATAACCTGCATTCTGCCATATATTTTAAACAGAACACGAGACATACAATTCTCCCCCAAGGAGTTCAGTCACAAATTTAATTAATGCATTGTTTTTTTAATGAGTGTCGTCAGCATGGAGGCATGTCCTCTGGAATGGTGACTGAAGCATAAAGGGGCATATGAATTATTAGCATATCTGGCATGTAAATACCTTGCAACTCGAGCTACAAAAGTGCCATCAGAATGTCTGGTCTTACTTTCAGGTGACATTGTAAATAAGAAGCAGTCAGTAGTATCTCCTGTAAATGTAAACAAACTTGTTTGTCTTAGCAGTTGGCTGAATAAGCAGTAGGACTGAGTGGACTTGTAGGCTCTAAAGTTTTACATTGTTTTGTTTTTGAGTGCAGTTATGTAACAAATAAAATCTACATTTGTAAGTTACACTTACATTATAAAGAGATTACACTATAGTATTTGTATGAGGTAAATTCAAAAATACTATTTCTTTTTTGTTTCATTTTTACAGGGCAAATATTTGTAATAAAAAATATAAAATGAGTACTGTACACTTTGTATTCTGTGTTGTAATAGAAATCAATATATTTGAAAGTGTAGAAAAACATCCAAAATATTAAATAGAATACCGGTTGAATTTATTAAACAGTGTGATTAATTGTGATTAATTTTTTTAATTGCAGTTAATTTTTTTGTTAATCATGTGAGTTAACTGCGATTGACAGCCCTCATAAGAACTTCAACCTTGTCTCCTAATGAAGCTGTTACTCTATCCTCACCATCTCTGTCTGAGAAATCTAGGCAGTACCAGGAACTACTTCAGAGGATAGTCAATGATCTCCATATAGCATTAGATGAAGTTCAGGACTCCTAGCACTGGCTCCTCGCTGTTCTGCAGCATACAGATCCAAGCAAGGTGGTGCTCCTGGTTAATGAGGCCATCATGGAACCAGACTGAGTGGTCTGGCATACCCCAGCATCATGTGCCCACACATCTAAGAAGGTGAGACACTGGTTTGTCCCTGCCAAAGAGACTGAACTTCTTTTCTCCCGCCAAGTACCTAACTCTCTGGTTGTACAGGCAGCCACAGAGAAAGCTAGATTGTAATGTGTGGTGAAAGGCAAAGTATTGTCATGGGTCAAAACCTGGCTAGGAGACAGAAAGCAAAGTGTAGTATTGAATAATGAATTTAAACTTTTGCCATGATTTAACATGAGGCAGGAGAATCCCAAGTTTCTGAATATCATAGAGGAACAGCAGCTCTGCTACAGTTAAGGTTGAGAGTTGCATACTGTTTAAAAGGTTATTTGAAGTAATAAAATCAAATGCTGACTCAGGCAAGGATTGGGATTAATGGTAGAAATGTGGGGTTATTTTGAGTAGCAGTTCCCAAGATAAAACCCCCTTAAATAAAACTCCCCAGCATTTTACAAAATCACCTGGTGGTTCTAATGTTTGTGTGTGCAGCTGGGATACTCTGTATTGTCACTTGGTGCATAGCATGGCACCCCTTTTGCAGGGAAACATTGAAGAAGTTACTCAGGATTAAGCTTGGAATTCAAGATCAGCATGTCAGTAACTGAAGCCAGAAAGTCAAATGTTGCACGTGCACTAAAACTAGAGCTCTGTTAAAGTGCTTTCAGGCAGTCTGTCACAATAACCTGGTGGAAGGAGATATGTTGTGCCCATTGAACCTGAACTGTTACAGGGGTTCTCTCAACAAAATTTTTGGTGGCCTCAGAGTATGGCCACCAACTCTTTCTGGTGGCCACTGTGATAATTTTTCCTAAAATTCCTAATTAACTTTAGGAAAAACAAATAAATATGTACATTTACGTGTCCAAATCATTGTAATTTATTTATGTAGAGTTTTTTATAGACTCAATAATAAAAATAACATACTGTTCTCTCTCTTCTTTATTAGACCTAAACAGAATTAGAAACAAATAAGATGCTTTGTGTGTTCTTGTTTTTGCTCTGTTTTCTTTTGAGGTTTTTTTAAGACTTGCCAGTTAGTAAGTCTGCTTTTGTGAAAATTGATATTTGTATGTTAATACCACTTTTTATAGCAGCAGACTTGCTAATTAGCTAGCTAACTAGCTGGGAGGCAGAGAAAAGTGATATTAGCAAATATCACTTTTCAAAACAGACTTACTCAGCCCTGGCAAGCTGGGGGACAAATTAAGCTCTGGATGGGAAGGTGGGCAGGGAGTGATGGGGGAAGGGGTCAAGCAAGGCAGCGGGTGTCGGGGGATGAATGGGGAGGTCGAGAGGCAGCAGATGCAATGGAATGGGTGCATGAGGGGCCACGGGCAGTGGGGTAGTAGTAAGCCCTGCATTCACGGACCACAGCTCTGCACTCGCATGACCAAAGTCTGGGGCCACAGAGGACGTAACAGGGACCAGGAGCAATTTGGGGGGTGTGTGTGTGGAATGGCGACTGCGGGGTCAGCACCTGCTGCTGCACAGCTGGGAACTGGGGTCCTGCAGCTGGAGCCTGAAACCCTGTGGCGAAGGAATGGAGCTCACCACCCCCCACTCCAGGCTGAATCCCAAGCCCCACCGCCCCCGGCAAGATGGGGAACTCAGAGCAGCTGCCTGCTTCTCTGGCATTTGTGGTTCCAGAGAGGGGTAGGGCCAAACCTGGGGTAGGGCCCGACCTCTGCCCCCCCGCCCCCCTACACACACACCAGTCACTACGTAGGAGGTTGTGGCCACATGTGGCAATGGTGGCCGCATTTGAGAAACCTGTCCTTGGTAGTTTTCAGAGAATGTATGTGTTCATGTTCCTTTCTCTCTGCTTGTGTTCATCAAGGGCCTCTTTGGAAGCTTTGCCCTGAGACCAAAATTTCTGGTTTAAGAGTGGTACATTAAAGTGCTCTAAAATCCACATGCAGATTCTAATTTTATTTTTGAAGTTTTTTCAAGACATTAGTTAATTCGAGAAGATAAAATACTTGAGGTCAGAAGCAGTTAGGGTAAATGTAATTTTCCTGAACGGTGGGAATCAGGTTGATCAAACAGAAGCAAGTCATTGGGATCACTTGATCAAGGGATTCCTAGTAAACAGTGTGCCTAACATGATCTGCTACTAGCATTTCCACATTCCCTAGCTCTGTACCAAAAGTTTTAAGAATATGATGGTCAGACCAGTTGGCAGGTAGGTGGGCAGGGAGCAGATTGAGAGGAGGGTTTGGAGCATTGCAGATAGTGTTGTGGTTGGGAGCATCCAGAGTTTGGGGCTTGTTTCCTTTTCCAGCCCTTGCACCTGAGGTTTGTGCTCTAAGCCAGCTGTAGAAGAGCTAGCACACGCCTCAATAACTATCCTGATTAGTTCAAACGCCAGTTTTTTGAAAATCCAGTTTAATGGCTAGATCTTTGACAAAGGAACTGGGTGTCCAGAAAAATAGCTTTTCTGTGATACGTTAACAAATATTGTCCTCAGAGGCCTTTGCTGTCTGGGAACACTGAAGCACTTACAGAACAGAGTCATAAAGAGGAAAGCTGGGCACCTTCTCCTCCAGTGACAAATTTGAGGGGGAAGGGAAATGGATTCATTTTTGCCTTTCTCCTCTCTTGCCTGATTTCTCCCCATGGCTTCTCCGCCAGTCCAAGGGAGGAGGCTCTAGGGCTCCTTTTTCCTTTACTGTTCCTCTCCTCCCCCCCCAGGGGAGGAAACAAGAAATACTCATTCCTCCATCCTACTTCCAGTAGTGGGGAATGGGGTCCAGTCTTACCTTTCTCTCCTGCTCCTGCAGTTTGTAGGGGAAAGGGGGAGGCCAGGGTAGTGCAGGAGAGCGTGGGGAAGAAAGGAGGAGGTGTGACAAACGAAATTCAGTACGGATAATGCAAAGTAATGCACTCTGGAGGGAAAAAATGTAACTGCTTACACTTTCTAGGATTCTAAATTAACTGTACTTCTACAGGTAAGGGACTTGAGTGTCAGTGAAGTCTTCTGCTCAATGAGGAGATGGAGTCAAATAGTAAACAATATGATGGGATGCGTAAGGAATGAGATGGTGAATAATATGGAGAATACTATAGAGCATTTATATAAATCTGGGGTGCGGTCCCATATAGAATACTGTAATGGGCACCCAGGTCTCAAAAGGTTACTGCTGTATTCAAGAAGGTTCGGAAAAGGAGAATGGGAATTATTGAGAAAGCAGAGGAAAAACTCCCATGAAGAGAAACTGAAAAAATTAGGAGTGTATCTTAGAAAGGAGGTGAATAAGAGGGGACATGATAAAAGAATGAACATAGAGAGCTTCAGTCACGTCTTGTCTCATGACACAAGAACAAGGTGAAATCAAATGAAATCAAAAGGTTACAAATTTAAAACCAATAAAAGGAAATGCTTTTTCACACAACATAGAATTAAACTGTTGTGCTCTCTGCCATAGGAAGTTGATCTTAAGAACTGAAGATTCAAAAGGGGATTAGACACTCTTATACTCACATCCAGAATATTAGTGTGTTAATCCTTAGAAATTTAGTGGAAGGAATATTAAACCTCATGCTTCAGTGCTTAAACCAATCTTCAATTACTAGAAATCAGGATGAGACGTAATACGGGAGTGTCACCACTCCACACCTGCATTTTTGTCTCATTCTTAAACCTTGTTCTCGAGCGTTTGGTGCTGACCACTGGGCCAGACAGGATACTGGACTGGATAGATCTTTGGTCTGATCCAGTCTGGTGATTCCATGTTTCTCACATGGAAGTAATTGTCTATAAGGAATATGCTTTCATGGATAATTTTTATTTGTAAACTGCTCCTGGAGGAAACCTGCACCTCTGTGTGTGCACGCAGAATTCATGTCCCCGCAGATTTCTTTGCTTCCCTGCAGAAAAAGAGAAGCAAAGGGAAGCTGTACGAGTGGTCACACAACCCTCCCCAGCAGTCCTTTCAGGCACCTGGAGTAGCCGATGGAGAGGTAAATCACTGCGGAGGCACAGGATGGGACTGGGGACACCCCCAACCAGTGGCTCCTACTTTGCACCAGGCTCAGCTGCTAGTACAAGTTGGGGAGGACAGGACTTATTCTTCCCCTGCATGGAGCAGCCAGGGCAAGGTAAGATGCAACCCCAGCCCCAGAAATCTCTTCGACTGCAGGAAGCTCCGCGCTCCACCTCCCCACTTCCTGCCTCCATCACTTCTCTCTCCTATGTGGGGGAGGGATCCCTGTACAGGGAGCTGCTCCCCTGTCCACCTGACCCTCTCTCCCCCTGCCAAGACCTCTGCACCCAGAACACCCATTACACCTGTACCACTGCCAAGCCCCCCCACCCACCCTCATCTGGATCCCCACCCCTGCGCCCAGAGGGCCCCTGCACTCAAACCTCCACCCCAATGAGACCCCTGACTTGTCCCCTGCACCTGGATCCCCACCCCACTGAGCCCACAACCCAGCTTCATCCAGACCTTCACCCCACCAAGCCCCAATCCCTCCACTGAGCCCCAACTACCTTCACCTGTACCTCCCTGCAGAGTCCCATTGCCCCTGCACCCAACGCCCCCGTACCCAGATTGCCCCACACAGAACCCTCTCACACCACACCTGGTTTCCGTCCCCCATGCCCCACTAAGCCCCTCCCTACTTGGATCTTGCTGAGCTGAGCCTGCTTGCCCCACACCTGGATCGGAAGCCAGAGCTTGGTGGGTGAGTGTGAGACTGTCCCTCTTGCTTACTATCTTGGTGCACCTGGCATGAAAGCATAGGGCCCTGGGGTGTTTCTGGGGCAGGCCTGACCCTTGAATTGTGTCAGGGTCGGGTGCAGCCTCACTGCCAAGTCTGTGTTGAGGGAAGAAAGGGGAACGCTGCGGGGTCATCTTGCACCTCTATGCAACCAGTGGCCTGTGCTCCCCACTGCCATGCTGGAACTTCCACATTTATTTATTGACATATAAAATATGCAGAATTTTAAAATATTGTGCACAGAATTTTTTTTATTATTGTTTGGTGCAGAATTCCCTCAGGAGTAGTAAATTGGGTATCTCACTTTCACTCTCTCACACACATTTTATCAATCAAGTTAATTAGGAGCTAGAACAGTCCAAGCCATTATTTGAGAGAGAGCTCCCATCATTCAAGGAGAACTAGCCAATCTAGAATTAGAAATTCTCTTACTACCAACTGGCTAGATCCTCTGAATGCTCCCACATCTTTCTGGCCTGGTACTATAGACCCTCAGAATTTCACGAGTGCTCTACTTTGAGTTTTGCTTTCCACACCAGGCATGATATCCTGTTGCTGAAAGGAGGAACAAAGACTTTACAGTTCAGTAATCCAACCAGGTTATGTTAACTTATTGTCACATTTGCATCTCAGAATTTTTTTGTTCCTTCCATCAACCCTGTCACCCTTAGACAAAACTGTGATAGGATAGGATTTTTACAAACTGGGACCAAGAGCTGTTAATGTGTTAGAAAACTTCCTTTTCTGTCACTTGTCAAACTTTATCTCAGATAACTGACTGGAAAATGGCCATAAGATATGAAAGGAGATGGGGGTGGGGAGGGTGTGATTGCAAAACCACCAGCACAGTTGGCAGCACACTATTTGATAGTTCAGTTTTATGCTTTTCAAGCCTTAACTTCTCTTGAGACTGCGTTCTCATCACTAAGGTCTTCGTTCATTGGTAGGGACACTAACAGCAGCAGTAAAAAAGTTTCCATGTGCTTCCTGATCACTGTTGGTAGTCTGTACATACCTATGGTCTCAAGTTCCATCAGTTTGGCACAGTCAATGAATATTAAATTCACAGTATGTTTATATTAACTATTTATACTTTATTGTGTGTAATGTATATGAATTAGGGCCGTCAAACTATTACAAAAATTAATCAGTTTTAATCACACCGTTAAACAATAATAGAATACCAATTGCCATTTATTTTAAATATTTTGGATGTTTTTCTACATATTTTCAAATATATTGATTTTTAATTACAACAGAAAATACAAAGTATACAGTTCTCACATTATTTTTTACTACAAATATTTGCACTGTAAAAGCATAAACAAAAGAAATAAAATGTTTCAATTCACCTTATACAAGTGCTGTAGTACGATCTGTTTATTGTGGAAATACAACTTACATATGCAGATTTTTTTTTGTTACATAACTGCTGTCAAAAACAAAACAATATAAAACTTTAGAGCCTACAAGTCCACTCAGTCCTATTTCTTGTTCAGCCAATTGTTAACACAAATAAATTTGTTTATATTTACAGGAGATAGTTTCTTTTATCTTTTGTACAGTACACATACATTAATTAAAAATGTGAGCACTGTACACTTTGTATTGTTGAACTTGAAATCAATATATTCGAAAATGTAGGAAAAAAACCAAAAATATTTGTAATAAATTTCAGTTGGTATTCTGTTGTTTTTTAACAGCGTGATTAAAACTGATTAATTTTTTTATCGCAATTAATTTTTTTGAGTTAATTGGGTGAGTTAAAATGGGATTAATTGACCACCATAATGTGAATCAAATGTGCATATAATAAAGCAAACTTAGTAGTATAGGTTAGAAATCTGAAAGAAGAGACTGTCAAATCAGGAACCATCAGCTATTAAGAAATCCATGATTACACAGGCTTCTTTATTTAACTTGTGTTTAGTCTGTATGAAAAGGAATTAATGGGAATGAGTGAGCTCTCCTACTTTGTATACAGAAGAGCTGTAAAGGTTTTGTGTCAGCTGTGACAAAAGTAGCATCCTGAGGAGGAGTGGTTGTGCATTTTCTTTCACAGCACGGAATGCTTGTCATGATCCCAGTAACATTACAAATCAGAAAGTCCGATGGAAGTATTAGTGATGTATTGGAGGGCCAATGTGTTCCTTTTCAACTACTGAAGCTCTCTGTCGTAGAGATAAGGAAGCTGCCACAAGTTAGTTTTTCTTCAGTGAAAGAAAGAAATAAACCCTGAAATCATTACAGGTCCATAGCTGAATCACAGCAAACAACTTGCCAACAAGACTTGTTAGTTTAAAATAAAACAAAAAAGCTAGGCCAGCTCTTGGTCAAGAATTATGAAATCATACCCTAAGTCTGTTTTTTTCCAGGGAGTCTGGACAGGTTTTCAGCTGTTCCTATTGTGCTTAAACATGAGCCTAAGAACACTATGGAAGTTTATGATGCACATCTAAGGACTTCCAGGGATTTTTTTTTATTCTCTTGTACTGTCTCCCCAGGCCCTGTAATATGGGATATTTGGCTGGAGTTAGAACTTAAATGACTGACTGACACTATTGGCGTTTAGGGAAGAAGCAGGAACATTTTTTCCCAAACTAAATGCTCACGTGCTTTTTGTATTGCAGTTGTAAAACTGGAAAATTTGTCTTCCAGTCACTTCAAGGACAACTACCTAAAGATATAGGTGGCCTTTAATCACCAAACTTATCTTTTTGATTTGTTCTGGGAAACCTCCAAGTACAATAAAACACCTTTTCTTTGAGTTTGTCCTTTCCCCAAGGATATTAGCAGATTTTCATTTTGGCTGTAGGCCCATCAGCAGAAAGTGCATTTATAATCCTCTGTGCCTCAGAGATTAGCTTATAAAAGCAAAGTCCTATCCAAGTTCGTCAAAACTGTTAGGGTTTATCCTTGAAATAAATTTATTCCTTCATACTTCTCTTTGGTGTAAATGGAGACAAACTGTTTTAGCTATTGTGGTAATACCTTGTAAATGTGAAAAACGTGTCTGTCAGTATGTGGCAAGGTGAACTATAGCAGAAGTAAACATACAGCTGATGCTTCACATGTACCCTTTTGGATACTGTTTTAGTCTCTAGGATTCCCTTAACCAACATAAAAATGGCTTACAAAATTATTTCGTCTTGGTGACTGAAATCTGTTTTTCATATTGGTGAGTGAAATAGCACTTTGTATTTTTGTTTTTCACCATCATGTTAAAAAGTGGCACATGTAGGGTGGAGAGGGTTCTACGTGGCCTGGTAAACTTTCCTGACTATCTTGAAAGTCATGCATCCGATGAAGTGGGTATTCACCCACGAAAGCTCATGCTCCAATACATCTGTTAGTCTATAAGGTGCCACGGGACTCTTTGCTGCGGCTGTCTTGAAGTGTCTGCAAATCCATAACTGAGAGCATGTATATGTCTCTCCACTTTAAATAAAGTTAAGCAGTTTGTCAGTGTAGGCAATAACAGTCAAGATGACAACTGTTCACTAATGAAAAATGCTTTGCTTTTAGTGCTGGCATTGTGTCCTTCAACACTGTGTCCTTGATCCAGTAAGGAAGAGCTACATAGTAAACAGCCCAAGTAGAGATAAAGATCCAGTCCTGGAAATGTGAATGACCCAGTGCAGGCTATAGTAAACAAATCAGATTTTTTTTTAAAAGTTTGGCGTCGTTTGCCCAGAGCCCTTTTGCTCATGAGCCTGTGTAGCCTCATTGTTCACAGTGTTGATTGTCCTGAAGATGATGAAATGAGGCATGGCTGATGGAGAGCTTGGATTATGCTGAAAGCCATAAAGTAGACTTGCTGGGCTTGAATTTTGGGTTTCCTTTTTCTTTTAAATCCTCACTCACTTCTGTATCTTTGCCAGCTTAATTTTTTAAGTAATTTTCTGTTCAATGTTGACTAGGCTGCAAAGTTTGTCCCAAGCAATGAGTAACCATATCTAGGTAAGTCTCTACTCTTCTTAAGACCAGGATTTTAAGAATAGTATTTTAAAAGTTGTTGCACCTTTTGAGATTGTTTTTAAGAACTGTTGCGCCTCTGAATATCCTGATTCTGATGTTCCGTTCCATTGAGGACTTTTTTTTTCACTTCTGTGATGGTAAACTTTGGCAAAAGACTTATGTGACTTCTGTAAGCGCACTTAAGTACTACAGCAATGTAAGCAGTATAAAATTCCTAGGTATGTTTTTAGCCGCCATCCAAGTAATTGCAGGATTTTCTGTCTTAGAGGCAGACTATGGAATGATCTAGATCTGATCTGAATGTTTTTAACTGTGGTTACTACTTAGAACCTCGTAATACTGTGTTGGCCTTCTCTCTGAATCCAGAGTTTGGCTTCTGGTTCCTGGCACCCCAGGCACTGTGATCTTTGCCTTCTCTGCTCTGGACTCTGGCCACACTTAAAAATAAGTACATTAAAAATCCTTAGGATTAGGCTGCAGCAATACCCTTTGTGTAAATTGTTAGATGCTGAACTGCTAGAGGTTAAGTCAGAAAAGACTTAACCATTGGTAGTGATTGATGTACTTCCATGTTTTAAAAGAAGTGAATGTTTAAAATATTCCATCACTTTTATTCAACAGACTTGGTCTCTGTGCATTCTTGGTTCTGTTGCCTTACTTTACTAGTAGAAAAGCCTTTATTCTCCCACAACTCTGGGTGCCTTGTGGTGCTAAGTAAAGTCTCTTCTGTCTCACATCAGTGGAATTATTATTAAAATTGCAGTTGCACAGTCTTTTTGTTGATTGTGCAGGAATCTGAAAGAAGACTACTCTTTGTATTATAGGTTGAGTTTACAGAACCTGTAGTTGGGAGGGGGAAGTGGCAGGGGGAGTGGTCTCGTAAATGGGACAAATTTTCACTTCAGAATGCCACTTTTGCCCATCTAAATGCTCCACTTTATCGCAAAAGATGTTAAATCCCTGAGTGTGTAGTGTACCTATGAACTATTAATTAAAAAAAATTGTCAAATTGAAGTCTAATCACTTTAAAAAATAGAAATATTTTTAATGGTACTACGCCATCTCTTCAGTTTTCCCTACTAATGTTATTTACAACTCACTTTCCTATTTTTAAAATGTGTGTATTTTTTTCTTGTTGTGTGGGTTAGTGGAAAACCCATGCAGATGGGCAGAAGATGATGAATGGCTGGAGGAGAAATAGTGAAATTTTCCTGACATTTTATGTATTGGTAATATGGAAAGCAAAATTGAAAAATATTTTCTAATCTTTGTTATAGTAATCTTAGTTGTTTTGTTAGAAACTTTCAGAAAAGAAGTTTAGTTTATTAAACAGTTTCGGCACCTCACCTAGGAGCTGGCTGAATTTCAGTGGTGAAGGTTTGAGGCTCTTTGAGAATTTGTGATTTCAAAACAAATACACCAGAATATCTAAAATATCTAATGTAATCTGATGCATTAGTGACAACCATTACTCTTAGGTGTCTGTTTCTATTGATTTTCTAAGAATTAAAAAGCTATCTTAATGATCTCTTGCATGCATTGAACAAAAGGGATATTTAGTGTAACATTTTAAGTGAAGTTTATTTTGTAGTATGTTACTTTTAACAATGTAAAAATTAATATTTTTTTACAAAATACAACTTAAAGTATTTATTACATGAATGATCTCTTTATAATTACCTGATTGATGGGTCAATGGATTAGATCAAGCAGAGAGGTTTATGCCAGACATAAAGGGTATGTCAACACTGCAAAAGATGAGCTATGACTTGGGCTCCTTTATGGGGCAAAATACCCCCCTTGCGAGGTCTCAGAGCTCAGGACTGAGCCCAAACATCTACGCACTGTAATACGCACTGCTGCAGGTCGTCTCTTGCAGTGTAGAGGTACACCTCTACCCCAATATGACGTGACCCAATATAACACGAATTCGGCTATAACACAGTATAGCAGCACTCCGGAGGGGCGGAACTGTGCACTCTGGCGGATCAAAGCAAGTTTGATATAACGTGGTAAGATTTTCTTTTGGCTCCCGAGGACTGCGTTATATCAGGGTACCACTTAGTATGAGGGGAAGCGGAGGCAAATGGCTAGCATAAAATACTTTCTCTGGCTTGTCCAGTTCAGAGGTAACTCTGAGAAGGGTCAAGCAGCAAACCTTTGAAACAGTGACTCTTTAGGATCTGAGTAAGCTTCAGAAGAAACTTATGGTCACCATCTGTAGACGAACATCTCATTTCCGGGGCTTTGCTCAGCACACTTGCTGGAATTCTTGAACACTCAACAGCTCAATTAATGTGTAGGGCCATCAAGTAGGGAAGAGTTGAGATTTTTCTTCTTGAAAAGTGGGCAGCATTGGTTCACATCCACTTGAAGAAAGAAGGTATTATCTCCAACAATAGGGACTAGTTTGGTTGCAGAGCACAAGAAGGTGTTGTGGCATTATCGTTGGCTAGCAAAGTTTTACTTTAGTATGGACAAACCCCAGAAAAGATGCTATTCTCATAGGAAAGGTGTTTTAAAGTAGTTTTCTTTAGTTAAAGAACTAAGGATAAACTAAAACTTGAAGGAAACCTTTATCATTTTTTTTCCCCCTCTCATTTTAGGGTGCGGTCAATGGTGTGCTGCTAGTGACGCCAAATAATATAATGTTTGATCCACATAAATCTGATCCTATGGTCCAAGAGAACGGCTGCGAAGAGTATGGTATCATGTGTCCAATGGAAGAAGTGATGTCAGCTGCTCTGTATAAAGAAATTGTGGACAGCAAAATAAAGGATTCATTACCTGTGTAAGATAGACTAGTATTTGTAAAACCTGGCAAAAAGTTGTATAGCATCTGCATTAGTAACTATATAGCAAAACAGAGTAAACTTTTTTTGAGAATATCCAAGATTAACTTGGAGAGACCTGGAAAACTGCTTTATTATTTTCATTTTCTTGGTTTATTATATGTTCTACGAACATCAAATTAATTTTATCGTCATCTCCTGGACATCGTCAACTATTTAGAAAGTTAGCATTTGGCAATAGTTACTATATTTTTGCCCATACTTATAATTGCTTTCCTATTCTAACTGTTAACAAACTAACTGTTTGGTGACCACTGCAAAACACAATAGTTTTGAAATAGCCCCAAATCCTTGAGTAATTTTAGATAGAGACCTTAGTTATATCCTTCATGCTTGACTTCCAAAGAAGAAAATGTGCCTCTTTATAAAAAAAAAAAATATGAACAGACCTGAGTATGGTGGGTTTTTTTGTTTTGTTTTGTTGTTTTAATAGTAACAGGAATACAGTGAACAGCAAAGTAAAGGATTAATTATCCATATAAGTGCTGGAGCACTAGAAAAATGAGCAGGATCTTTATCACCCTAATGTCAGTTGATGTATAAAAGGAGTCTGAAGCTTAAGCAACGAGCCTTTTTCTCATATGTTCATTATGTAATAAGTGTGAGGCTTTTTAGTTTTTGTTTTTATAAAGCTTTAAATAGTCTGTCTCGAAATTCCTTCCTCTCAATTTCTTCGGGTTTATTTTAGTCACTTGGTGTTATCCTACTATCTCCAGTTGTCCATATTATGATCCAAAACAGAATAAATGAGACCTGATTATCTTAACATTAAAACAAGGAAAACTTTTTAAAGAATCAGGCTACTCTTAGAAATCATAAAACAAAAGGACACAAACATTTACAGGATATCTTTTTAGGCTGTTTACTTCCTATGTGTAACTCTTTCAAAAGTGTCTTAGTAAAGAACTAACATAAATTCTTGTGTTGTAAGTCAAAGGTAAAGCATCTTTACCTGTGTCTTTGATATATGCCAGAGGAAGATAACCAGATGATGTGGATCAAGATGCCACCTGTAACATCTGTTCAAATGTATTTTTTTCAAACAACATAGATTTTCAGAGAGAAAACTAAAGTTAGACTTTGGCAATGACTACACTACGGAGCTTACAGCTGCGCTGCTGTAGCAGTGCTAGTGCGGACGCTCTAAGCTGGCGGGAGAGCTCTCCTATTGGCTTAATTACTCCAGCCCTGCAACTGGCTGTAGCTATGATGGGGGGGGAAGAAGCTCCCCCGCCAACATAGCGCTGTCCGTACAGGCGCTTAGGTGAGTGTAACTTACATATGTGCGGATGTGTGTTCCAAGGCGTCTTTAACTTTGAAATCCACTTCTTTATAAATATACTGCAAAACAACATGCCAAAGATCCTGAGAAGTCTGAGCTGTAGACTTTGGTTTCTCTATCACAAGTTCTGTAAACCAAAGGAATGAAAATAGAGGTTTAGAATTTAAGGCTCACTCTGTTAGAGTAAATCAGGGTTTGTGCAGGAAGTCTGCAACTTAGCTGTCAAAAATTTAAGCCAAAAATTTCAAAACTGGATATTATAAAACTTGGCAACTTGCTTTCATCTTCATGGTGTCAAAATAAGTACCTACTAAAAATCAGGTATGTTCATACAGATATGGAGGCCTAACTTTAGGCAGTTGAGTTTGAATGTTTTGGTCTTAGAGTGCTAACATACTCAAAATTCATTAATGTTTGTGAGTAGAGCTGTGCAGGAAATGGTTTTCCTGTCCTGGGAAAATATTTGGGAAAAAAAAAATTACTGCCCCTTTATTGGGATGAAAAGTTGAAATCTTGAAAATTTTCACAAATTGAACAAGCCAGAGAATTCAGTTTGAGTCACTTAAAACGTACTATATTTCAATTTTGACCAGTTTAATTTAATGCTTTCCCCTCTAGTAGTCTTAAATTTAGAAACAAAGTAGCTTCATATCAAGAAACTAGAATTAGGGGCCTCTTCAATTTCAGGGTTTTTTGGTGTTTTCTTTTTTTAAATGTTTCAAGTGAAGAAATTCATGAGTCATCCCATACCAGTGAACAGTCTTGGTTTCAACGAATCAGTGTTTTTTGACTGGAAAATAATTGGCCAAAACATTCCCAACCAGCTCTATTTGTAAGGCACTTGGATGCTGGGCAGAAGGGGAGCGGTATAAGTACTTACAGTGAAATTTGCAGTTCAGTTCCCTTTATCCTCTACCTGCACCACCAGATGCTCCCTCTTTGCTCTGCAAGTTAAGTGATGGCTTTCCAGAACCCAGGAAATACCCTTAGAATTTTGCTCAAGTAGATGTTCTGCAGCATGGTAAAATAGGGACAGTCAGGCTACAGTGTTGCTGGTACATTGAGATAGACTTGTCTAGCTCTGCTGCATTCTCCGTAGCTCTAAAATACTTTGAAAACCAAACAGAAACAGTGTCCTCTGGACAAACTGAATTGCAAGGCTTGTAATGACAGAGGTGGTATAAAGAAGCTGTAAAAATGACCCAAAATATCTCATGAAAATTATCAGTCTCTATATAGTAAATTTAACTGTGCTGCATAATGGGGTGGAGAAAGGGAGAGTTGTGAAATCTCCCAGTAGATCTTTGTTGAGAAGTCCTTCCTGATATTTAGGAAAGTCTGGCTTCAGTTTCATCCTATTACTCCTAGTTCAGAGCTCCTTATATCATTGTTAAAATTCCTTTCCCTTCTTAGTGTTTATTTGTACTATGTGTCCATATCCCACCCCTAGTTAGAGAAAGCTGTATGTATTTAACTCTTATTTTTTCCTAATGAGTTAATATCTCTAGCCCCTCAATCATTTTTATTTTTTTTCTTTGATAAATAGGTGAGAGGTTCAGTGCCTAATAATGAATTGCTGAGAACTAAATGCAGTATTTCAGTCTGGTCTCTTCATAGCCAAGTTAGATGGGGACTATCATCTCAGTGCTGCTTTGTTTGCTGCCCAAAATCATTTCTGACTACATGTGAATCTTTGGTGTACTTTGTTGAATTTTCCAAAGCATTGCTATCTTCCAGGTTTCTCTGAAATGACTTTTATTTCATATTATTCAGAGTTGCACTTCATTGTTCTTCTTGTGCTTGACACCTAAGTCATATTAGTGTTTCTTCAGCCTCATGTTTTTACAACATTTCAAAATTTAAACATTTGTTTATAGCATATGTCGTACTATGGGTGTGCCCAGTGTTTTAGATATACGCCGCTACCTCGATATAACGTCACACGATATAACACACATTTGGATATAACGCAATAAAGCAGTTCTCCGGGGGGCGGGGCTGCGCACCCCGGTGGATCAAAGCAAGTTCAATATAACACGGTTTCACCTATAACGAGGTAAGATTTTTTTGGCTCACAAGGACAACGTTATATTGAGGTAGAGGTGTAGTGACAACTGGAGGCAGTCCCTGAATCAGATAGCTGAAGCTCAGAAAGGCATAAAGAACTGAGTGATGATCCAGTCATTTTCCTAGTCATTTTAAGAAATTGAAGGAATCCTATCAGGTTTACTAGCCATTTAGCCTGAATACAGTGTCATTGAATAGCATTGTGGACTAACAGAACTCCCAATAAGACTAATAGGACATATTCTCAGTATGTTTATTAGGCCAGTATAATAATGATATACATATTTACACGTAGCAAAAGTACCTTAAAAGAAATGTCTGTATAGGCTTGAGAAGATTTATCAGATATTGGCTGTGGAATCTTAGTTCTTTTGTTACTGGTTCCCAAACTGCAGCTGGAAAGCTGATTTTTTTTTTTCTTTTTCTTTGACTATTACATTAGTTTTTCCTAATGACTGAGCTCAGAATTACACATTTACAAAGTAAGATGACTTCAGAGGCATTTACGTTCAGATCCAGAACTCCTGGAGAGAGAACACTTTTAATGTTCTATAGTGTATATGTTTTGTCACCTTACAAATTGTGGAATTAAAAAAGGAATATGTAAAAATTCACACCTGCCTTCTGTAAAAACCCTTATGTGTCAGGTTGCTATCGTAGTTGTAAACATCTAAATAGAACCCAAATCTCTGGCAGTTCCATTGCTGTAATGGCAATCCAAATGCTACTATGCTATGGCTCCTGAAAAAGTCATGTTTGTAAAGTTGCAGCAGCATGAGACCCAAATTTAAAAAATCTTAATCTGGAGCTGTGGTAGCAGTAGCTAAATTAGATTAGCAAACTATTTAATTTGGTTAAATATAGCTTCTGATTGGCTTTCCTATTTCTAATTATTTCTGCTTCTCCAGATTCTCTCCTGATTATCTATTTGAAGAATTGCTTTCCCCCTCCTTCTCATTTCAAAAACTCATTCAATTTTGTAAGCTTCAACAATAAAAATCTGAGACCTTACTCTAACTTTCTTTTTTGTGAGGAGATTAGAATTCACAAAAGCTAAAGAGCACATGTCGGTGTGTGTAGGCTTGTGGCATCTTTTGATTTAGTTAAGCTCGGGTATATGCTGACAGTTGCAAGGAATATATTTAGCAATATTTGTATTCCATACAGATTTTGGTGACTGAGCATTAAGATTCCTCAAATGCATTTCCTATCAGTGCAGTTACTAAAAAATTGAGGAAATTGTCAGATTAGGACATTACCATCCAAACACACTTTAATTCATAGCTTACTACCTAAGCGTTCTAAGGCCATATCTACCCTTACCAGGGATCGATGCTGCTGCAATCGATGCAGTGGGGGTCGATTTAGCACAGGAGTCTCAAACTCAAATGACCACAAGGGCCACATGAGGGCTAGTTCATTGCCCTGAGGGCGGCATCACTGACACCCTCCCACTCACTGCGCCCGGCCCTGCCCCACTCCACCCCTTGCATGGGCCCCTGCCTCTTCCCACCCCTTCCCTGCTCCCATTCCAACCCCTTCCCTGAAGTCCTCACCCCAACTCTGCCCCCTCCATGCCCCCAGAGGATGAGGCAGGGGCTCAGGGCAGGGAGCTGAGGTGCGGCAGGGAGCTGAGGTGCAGCAGGGGGTTGGGGTGCAGGCAGGGGGCTCAGGGTGTAGAAGGGGTGTGGGATGCAGCAGGGGGCTCAGGGCAGAGGGTTGGGATGTGGGGTGCAGCAGAGGGCTCAGGGCAGGGAGTTAGGGTGCAGAAGGGCTGTGGGGTGCAGCAGGAGGCTCGGCCCATGGTGTTGGGATATGGGGTGCATCGGGGGCTCAGGGCAGGGAGTTGCGGGGCGGGGTGCAGGAGGGCTCCGGGGTGGCTCTGCTTCAGGAAATAGCTGGAACCATGTCCTTGCAGCCCCTGTGCTCTGCTTGCCGCATGCTACGTTTCCAGGTACCTCCCACGAAACTCCTGTTGGCTGCGGTTCCCCATTCCCAGCCAATGGGAGCTGCAGTGAGGCCGTGCCTGGAAGCCAGGGCAACACACGGACGGAGCCCTCTGCTTCTCCTCCCCTGCTCTCCCTCCCCCTGGCCACAGGGATGTGATGCCAGCCTCTTCAGGGAGCAGCATGGGGCTCAAGGGCGGCAATCCTGTGGTTGTAGTTTGCCCACCCCTGGCCTGGAGGTAGGCGAGGGTGGGGCGGGCACGAGCCGCTTGGTGGGCTGCAGGAAATAGTCCTGCGGGCCATGTGTTTGAGACCCCTGATTTAGCGGGTCTAGTGAAGACTCGCTAAATCGACTGCAGAGAACTCTCTGGTTGACTCTGGTATTCCACTGGAACAAGGGGAGTAAGATAAGGTAAGAACATCACCCGTCAACACAGCATGTTTTAGGCATTGCAGTAAGTTGATCTAAGCTTACTTAGACTCCAGCTACATTATTGACAACTGGAATAGTGTGACTTCGGTCGACTTACCCTGGTAGAGTAGACAAGGCCTTTAGTCTGAAATGCAAGCTGAAACTTAATTGCAATCTACTATCTTAGCAATTACTCAATATATACTTAAAGAGGAGGATACATGCACTGGTAATGAAATCTTAATTTAACTGGGAATTTAATTCATTAGATATATGTATTGTGAGACTAAATGTACTGAAGATGTCTTTCAAATGGAAGGTGGGTTTTTTGCTTCTTTCCCCAGAGGATGGGAACTTAAAGCACAGACTTACTAGAAGGCACTTTCTAGAACTTTGTTTTGTTTTCTTCTGACTGCAAAAAATACAAGTAAATACAATATATACTTATTGTCCCCATCTTCTCCCAGTACTCCATATCTTAGCACCACTTGTGCAAGTTTATTCTGAAACCTCTACCTTCAGGTTGGTAATACATAGTGTTGGTGTTATACCCAATGAGTAAAAGGTCAGCTTTATACTTACTGAAAGAGCTCGGCTTGTTTAGCCTAACCAAAAGAAGGTTGAGAGGGGATATGATTCCTCTTTACAAGTATATCAGAGGGATAAATATTAGGGAGGGAGAGGAATTATTTAAGCTTAGTACCAATGTGGACACAAGAACAAATGGATATAAACTGGACACTAGGAAGTTTAGACTTGAAATTAGATGGTTTCTAATCATTAGAGGAGTGAAGTTCTGGAACAGCCTTCCAAGGGGAATAGTGGGGGCAAAAGACGTATCTGGCTTCAAGACTAAGCTTGATAAGTTTATGAAGGGGATGGTATGATGGGATAGCCTAATTTTGGCAATTAATTTGGCAATTGATCTTTGATTATTAGCAGGTAAATATTTCCAATCGTCTGTGATAGGATGTTAGATGGGGTGGGATCTGAGTTACCACAGATAATTCTTTCCTGAGTGTCTGGCTGGTGAGTCTTGCCCACATGCTCAGGATTTAACTGATAACCATATATGGAGTCAGGAAGGAATTTTCATCCAGGGCAGATAAGCAGAGGCCCTGGAAGTTTTTCACATTCCTCTGCAGCAAAGGACACGGATCACTTGCTGGAGGATTCTCTGCACTTGAAGTCTTTAAACCACAATTTGAGGACTTTAGTAACTCAGATATAGCTTAGGAGTTTGTTACAGGAGTGGATGGGTGAGATTCTGTGTCCTACATTGTGCAGGAGGTCAGACAAAGTCAGAAGGGACCGTTATGATCATCTAAAGTCTATGAATCTTTGGGTCAGATCTAAATCGGCTATACTAGCAAATCCTACTAGTGTACTATTCCTTGAGTGACAAAAGCATATTGTGTCAGTATAACTGTCTATACTAGAGCCTTTGCTGGTATATGTGTTCCCTGCTCCCCACCCCACCTCCCGAACCTTCGCCTCCCCCCAAAAAACCGCAACAACTGATGTTATTAAACTGGCAAAAGATTCTGTTGTAGACCTGGCATTACAAAATATTCAAATACCATTTATTTTAAGTGACTGTTACAATAATCGTAAACAGACTTAGAAACTGTTAATAAGACTGACTAAATGAGCTTCCAAAGATCCTTTTCAGCATTCATATCTCTAATTTCTTTTAAGGAAAAAAGTTCAATAGAAGGCACTTTGTGGTGATAACTTGGACTCTCCTTTGCTTAACAGAGATGTAGAACCATTATCTGTAAGGGACCTCTGCCATTTCAAGAAAATTACAGGAAGCAATACAGATGAAATGGATTCAAGGGTTCGGGATACAGGGAATGACAGTGCCAGCACTGCCCCTCGAAGCACAGAGGAGTCTCTTTCGGAGGATGTGTTCACAGAATCGGAACTCTCTCCAATATGTGAGGAACTTGTTTCTTCAGATGAGCTTCTACAAGACAAATCTTCTGGTGCCTCATCAGAATCTGTCCAAACGATAAATCAGACTAGCGCAGAATGTTTAACAATAATTTCAGACTCAACTGATGTTCCCAAGGACTTAAAATCTAGTGTTGACCTGCCTGTAAATGACAGTGGGTTTGTAACCCATATTATGGGTTCAGAAACTGTTGAAATGGCAGTACAGGAGGGAGAGGACACTGTAGGGGAAAAAGTTATAGATGCCCATCAACAATCTTTGGAAGATATGCAACCCAGTAAAGAATGTGGCACAGATGTAGATGTCATCCTAGATCAGGATTCCATACTAGAGAAAACACACAAAAGAGAGAGTGTGATAAAGGAGGAATGTCTACTTTGTGAAGACATCAAAGACTCTCAAAAAAAAGAGACTATAACCAAGGGAAAACTAGTGAAAGAATTAACTCAAGATTCAGACATAGACGTTGAAGAGCTTCGTGAGCTCTGGAAGATTCACACTATGCAACAAACCAAGCAGCAAAGAGAAAACATGCAGCAAAATTCACAAAAAGAAATTAAGCAAAAAATGGAGATTGCAGCAGATGGACAAGTTGAAGGTAAGTGAGTCAAGGTCTAAGGTTACAGAATAAAATAAACATGCAGGTTTTTTTCAACCATCCTATCACCTCATCACCACAACAAAAAAAGTTTCTTCTTTTAAAAGTACTAAACTTTCAATGCATTTACTAACTATTGTAAATCATTCTTAGGAAAATTTCATCTGCCTGTATGTGCGTACTGAAATTTCTGCCTGGCTTGTTGACAGAATATAATTCATACTACTTAGCCAATTTTTTGGACCCTTTACCAAGGAGAAGGGTTACTATTGGAGGAATTGCATAGAGGGAATGGGAGACGGATTTGCATTCTTCCAGTCACTGTCTCAGAGCTTGACTTTACAGTTGTGTTTAAACTTGATGAAGAATCAAATCAGTTGATATCATGAGGACTGTGGCTGATAGATCAATGTAGAACCCAAAACAAATTGTGATCCTTGGTATGTTGGTTAAGTGATTAAATTGTGGTCCCAGAAGGGCTCTCTGTTTGGATGAATTTCACCCTTGGTACTGAACATATGCAATATGGCTGAGTTAAATGAGAACTCTGACTCTTTGAGTTTCATAACCTTTTGGTGACTTGAATCTCTATCTTAACATTACATCAACATATATTTTTCTGCATTTCACTTAGGCCATGTGTACACTACCACTTATGTTAGCACAATGAATGTTGCTCAGGGTGTGAGAAAGCACATTCCTGAGCAATGTAAGTTTTGCCAGCATAAGTGGTAGTGTGCACAGCACTGTGTTGGTGGAAGAGCCTCTCCTGCCAAGATAGCTACTGCTGCTTGTTAGGGGTGTTTTAATACGTTGATGGGAGAGGTCTCTCGCATCAGCATAGAGTGACTACACGAGAGATCTTACAGCAGTCCAGCTGCATTGGTACAGCTGTTGCCTCTGTAAGGTCTCTAATGTGGACATGGCCTTACTCATATTTTATCATTGCTTTATGCTTGATGCTAAAATAGAATAAGGTTAAACATACAAAAGCCTTTCCCTCACAGGAGCCAAATAAAGAATTAATTCTCAGATGTGGAAAATAAATTTTTAGTTTTCTGCACATCTTCATTCCTGTAAAAGGTCAGTTCTTCTTCAAGTGCTTGCTCATGTTGATTCCATTCTAGTGTCCATGTGCCCACGTGTACAGTCGTCGGAGATTTTTGCCTTATCCATAGGGTCAGCTGTGGCGTCCCCTTGAGTGCCACACTACTACCTGATATACCAACACATTAATTATAGTAGTTAGTGTCAAAGTTAGACTCAGGACTCACAGTTTGTCAGACCACTCTGTTTTATTAGCACAGCGCTCTGCTAATACACCCAGATAATGTGAGCACCATACAAGACACAAACTATCTTATTTATACAGATAAAAGTGGGGAGCATTTAGCAAGATAATAAAAGAAGCAGAATCTGATAAGTTTACCTGGGCTAGCCATGCATGTCTTATTTCCTTACTTAACTATTACCGATCTTCTGTTAATGTTTCGCCATTAGCACCCTTGTTTATGCCTAATGCTTCTTTTCCTAGCACCTGTATTTCAACATTTCTTATTTCTGCTTAAAGGTACATACATTTCTTTAATCCATTCTTATTTTTACAATATAATTAATTCTACTTTCACATTAGTATTAAATAGTTGTGAAGGGTAGTTAGAAGTTAGAGTCCCATTGGGAACTTCATCCCAGACGGGGCATACTCCGGTCTCTGGGGTTTAAGCCCTGCTTGGATTACAACAGGCCTATGCTTCTTAGTGACCCTCACAGCAGTTGTCTCAGGTGCTTGGAGGAATCACATCTGAAGGACAAGTATCCTATCTGTAAAAACTTTCAACCCAGGACGTAGAAGTAGTGTGATACCTGTTTGCGGGCTCTCCTCATGGAGTCTGCCCTCCAACCAGCTTCTGAGCCATCCCCACCAGACTCTACCTTTTAGTATTTCAGTCTCTGTATGTAGCTCACCCATGGCACTGGTGCCCAGGAAGAAGACCAAGAAGCACAGCTCCCTGGCACCGGGCAGGTCAGGTCATGGGGTACCAGGCAAAGGACCCAGTTTGGGCTGCCCCACCCACACTGGAGCCAAATGGATGTGCTTCCCCAGTCGGGGCTCTTAGCCCCCCCAAAGGATCCACTGCTGACTCATGGGAGCGGTAGGGGACCCAGACTTATGGTGGGATTGACTACTTCCCAGGCTCTCCCAGCATATAGAGAGCAGAGGCCTCTACCAGCACTGCGTGTGCTGCAGGAAGCAGCAAAGGCTTCCTACAAGGGCAAGCCAGCTGCCAAGACCCTCCACGGGCAGTTGAGCGCCGCTGAGCTCCTGAGCCGAGGCAGCACTCTCCAACTCGGTGCCACAGATCTCCAGAGGATTCAAGTACCTACATTCCCACCCACCTCCAGACTCACTGGCCATCTCTGCATCCAGTGAGAAGAACAAGTAGGGGCACACCAGTTCTCTCCCCCAAAATGAAGGGGCAAAAGACTGGACATTTTCAGGAGGAAAATTTATTTGACAGCCAGCCTGCAATTCTGGGTGGTGAACCACCAGGCTTTCTTGGGCAGGTACAATTTTAACTTGTGGGACTCCCTTTGTAAATTCAAGGAGTCCCTCCCCCAAGATTTGGCCCACGAATTTGGCACCCTGGTGGAGGAGGGTACCGCAGAAGTGAGATGCTTTCTTCAAATGGCGTAGGTTGAGGCTGACTTGGCGGCTAGGGTGGTCACATCGGTGGTAGTCATGAGGCGAAGCTCCTGACTTCAGACTGCTGACCTGTCCTAAGAAATGCAGACCTCAATCCATGACCTCCCATTTGAGGGGAATGGACTCTTTGCAGAGCAGACAGATGCAAGGCTGCATGGGTTGAAGAATACTTGTCACCCTTTGCTCGCTTGGTCTGCATATGCCGCAGTCTGCGAGGAAGCAGTTCCAGCCGCCCTCGCCACCAAGGTCTTGGCAACCTAGATAGGCGTCAGCAAGGAGAAAGGATAAAGAGACAAGCTGTAGTCGTTGCTGCCCCTTCTCCTCCTGATCACCTGCGCAGCCTGGCTCGGCAAAGCATCCTGGGGGCCAGAAGCACTCATTTTGAAGGCACTCTCCAGAGCGATGACCCAGTCAGCTCCCTGAATCCACCTTGTTCTTTCCTTGACCGTCTTCGTCCCTACCATTCAGCCTGGTCGTGGGTCACCTTGGGCCGCTGGGTGTTGGAGATAGTATCTCGAGGCTATTCCCTGCCATTCTCTGCCATGTCTGACCTGATCTCCTATGTGAAAAACCACTCGCTCATCACGGCTCACATCTGCCTGCAGTTGTTGGGCCACATAGCTGCATGTACATACGTGGTCAGTCATGCCCGGGTCCATCTCCAGTCTCTGCGAGCATGACTGGTGTCGGTCTACATCCCCAACAGGCACAACGTAGACCAGGTAGTCAGGGTGCCAGATCACATCCGGTTGTCCCTGGATTAGTAGTTGGACGCTGGGTTGGTGCTGGAGGAAGTTTCTTTTGCAGCCCCTTCCCCGCTGCTGACCTTGGTCTCTTATGCTTTGGACTTGAGCTGGGGAGCCCACCTGGGCAAGCTCAGCATGCAGGGCCGCTGATTGCGAGACGATCTAGCCCTCCATATCAACATCAGGGAGCCCAGAGCGGTTTGCCTGGTCTGTCACTTTCTTGCCCCAACTGAAGGGCAAGGTAGTGCAGGTCCTGATGGACAATACCGCTGCAATTCATTACATTAACAGGCAGGGCGGAGCTAGGTCATCAGCCCTTTGCCCAGAAGTTCTTCGCCTTTGGGACTTTTGTGTGCGTCATGTTGTTCATCTGGTAGCTACGCACCTGCCCAGGACTAGGAGATATTAGCAGATCACTTCAGCAGGACCTTCTCATCTCGCCACGAGGAGGTGATCAGTATAATCTTCCAGAAGTGGGGGATTCCCCAGGTTGACCCTTTTGTGTCCAGGCAGAACAGGAAATGCCGCATGTTCTGTTCGATCCTGGGGATGGACTTGGCCTCCCTGTCGGACACATTTCTCATCCCAGGGACTCTGATATATGCCTTCCTGCCAGTGCCGTTGATTCACAGGGTCCTCGTGAAGATCAAACAGGACAGGGAGCAGGAGTTCTCACAACAATTTTTTTGGTGCCCTCAGAGTGTGGCCACTAACTCTGGCTGGTGGCCATGCTGACAATTTTTCCTAAAATATTTAACTTTAAGAAAAACAAACAAATATGCACATATACATGTCCAAATCATTGTAATTTATTTATGTAGGGTTTTTTCAGACTCAGTAATAAAAATTGATGTGTCTCTTTACTGGACATGAATAGAATAGAAACACAAATAAGGTGCTTTGCATGTTCTTGCTTTTTTGTTTTTCTTTTTAGGTTGTGCTTTTTTCTTTTCTAAGACTTGCTAGCTGGTAAGTCTTCTGCTGGGTGGTAAGTCTTCTGCTGGGAAGTGATATTTGTATCTTTAATATCACTTTTCACAGCAGACTTACTCAGCTCTGGAACGCCCTGGGACAAATTAAGCCCTGGATAGGGAGGTGGGCAGGGAAGCACTGGGGCCCAGGGTCAATGCAGGGGGCAGGTAGGGGATGGTGAGCCTGGAGCCAGAGTCTGCCACAGCATGGACAGAGCCAGAAGCCCCATGGCTAAAGCCTGCTTCCCCTACCCCTGGGGAAAGTGGAGAGTTCACCAACTGCCTGCACCTCCTGCGTTTGTGTTTCCGGAGGGGGGCAGGGCCCAACCACTGCTGACAGCTGTTTGAGAGGGGCCAGTTCTTTGCACCCTCCCACCCCCAGCACAGCCCAGAAGGCTGTGGCCACAGAAAAAGGCCCTGATGGCTGCATTTGAGAAACACTGTACGTAATAGCCGTCGTGTGGCCTCACCGACACTGGTTCGGCATGCTGCTGGACCTTTCGGTAGCCGCCTTGCTGCAGCTGCCCCCTTGGTCAGATCTGCTGTCCCAGAACCACAACAGCCTTCTACTCCCGAGCCCGGTGGCACTACACTTGACAGCATGGCTAAATACAGACAAACGGGAATGCTTGGACCGGGTTCAGCAGGTCTTGTTGGGTAGTAGGAAACCCTCCACCAGAGTAGCTTACCTGGCCAAATGGGAAAGGTTCATGTACTGGGGCTCGGAATGGTGTATCCGGGCTGAGCAGGCCTCTGCAGGAGATCTTGGATTATCTTCTGCACCTCAAACTCCAAGGTTTGTCCCTGTCATCAGTCAGGGTCTACCTGGCCACTATTTCGGCTTTCCGCCCTCCATTCCATGGCAATTCAGTCTTCATTCACGACATGATGGCCCGGTTTTTGAAAGATCTGAAGCATCTCTGCCCGCACCTCTGGAATCCTGTCCCTCCCTGGGACCTGAATCTCATGCTGTCAAGACTCCTGGGACCTCCCTTTGAGCCTCTGGCTTCCTGATCTCTCCTGCTACTCTCCTAGAAGGCTTGTTCCTGGTTGCGATATTGTCAGCCCACAAGGTGTCCAAGATCAGGGCACTTACTTCAGAACCGCGCTATTCCTTATTCTGCAAGGATCAGATCCAGCTGCGTCCACAACTGGTGTTTCTGCCCAAGGTGGTTTCCCAGTTTCATACTGGCCAGGACACATACTTAATGGCTTTTTCCCCGAAGTTTCATAAATCAGAAGAGCAATGCAAGTTGCGTGCCGTGGACGTCAGGAGAGCGCTGGCCTTTTACATTGACAGGACAGAGACATTCTATAAGTTGACACAGCTGTTTGTTGCAGTGGCAGATAGAACGAAGTGTTGCCCAGTGTCTGCTCAAAGGTTTTCGTCCTGGATCACTGCCTGCATCCGTTACTGTTTATGAGTAGCACGCTTGACTAGGGCATCATTAGTGGCCTTCCTGTCTCAGGTTCCAATCAAGGAGCTCTGTAGGGTCACTACTTGGTAGTCTGTCTACACATTCGCATCTCATTAAGTACTTAACCAGCAAGCTCAAGACAACGCTGGCTTTCGTAGAGCAGTGGTGCAAGATGCACAACTGTGAACTCAGAGCCGACCTCCATGGACACTGCTTGTGAGTCACCTAGAATGGAATTGACAGAGCAAGCACTCGAAGAAGAAAAAACAGTTGCCTACCTTTTCATAACTACTATTGTGTAGGATGTGTTGCTTATGTCCATTCCATTACCCGTCCTCCTGCCCCTCTGTCGGAGTTGCCGACAAGAAGGAACTGAGAGGGCGTAGGACCAGCGGTGCCTGATACACTGACACATGAACACAGCACTCAAGAAGGCACCACAGCCAACCCTACGGATACCGCTAAGGCAAAAATCTCTGTCCCCGCACAAGGGTGCACGCACACTTGGAATGGAATGGACATAAACAACACATCTCAAAGAACAATAGTTATGAAAAGGTAGGTATCCATTTTTTCTGTGTGATTTTTAGTTGCAAGTTACTGCAACGATCTTTGATTGCAACTCAGATCAGAACTTTCAGTTTATCAAGAATTTAAAATCGCTGAATATTTGGCATTATTTCTAAATACAATCTTTCATGATTTGTGGTTTTGTTTTTTTAATTGTCTGGTCATTTTATGGTGCACTAATGAAGATGAACCAATACTTTAAACCATGCACTATGTATCTGGTTTTAAAAAAACACCCAGGATAGTACTTATATGAAACATAAACTCTGAATGAATGTTCACATACAAGCCAGTCCCCCGTATATCCTTAAAAGTACCAATATGTTTAATTACAATATATTTTTGGGCTGGCTGGACTTCATTTTCTATTTCAACATCTGGTGTGGTTAGCCGTTTGATCCAGTTCTGTAACTGCATTTTGAAAGGCCAACCCATTTAATTGTTGCATCATTCAGTGGTAGTAAGTTTGACTTTAATACTATGGGAATTGTTATATTACATAATATGTCCTCTAGCTGGGTTTGGCAATTTTGAATTGTATCTTTAGTAAGATCATAGGGAAAAGTACTCCCATATCTATCTCATAGAACTGGAAAAGACCCTGAAAGGTCATCGAGTCCAGCCCCTGCCTTCACTAGCAGGACCAAGTACTGATTTTGCCCACATCCCTAAGTGGCCCCCTCAAGAATTGAACTCACAAGGATTGAACTGGGTTTAGTGGGCCAATGCTCAAACCACTGAGCTATCCCTCCCCCGAAGTTGGCAAGTTACTGTGCAGCAAGCCAGGGCGTGAATCCCTACAGCTTAATGTTGGTACTAATAGTCTCATTATTGCACTAGGCATCATTCAGAACCTTTTGAAAGGACATCACATATTTAATAACATTGTGAATGTACAGTTCAGTTAGCATAAAAATGCTTGCAGAAAAATATATAGACTATCTACAATGCCACTCTCCAGCACTGAAACATGGATCACTTGGGAGGGTAGGGGGAGGGTGGTGTTATTTCACACCCTTGAGCGAGAATATTTCACCGCTGTAAAGTGGCAGTGTAGACAAGGCCTAGATCCAAATAACTAAAGATAGTTAAGACCCAGGCAGACTGAGGAGAGCTACAAAAGGATCTCTCAAAACTAGGTGACTGGGCAACAGCAGGGTTTCAGTGGTGATTTAAAGAGCCTGGGGTTACGGCCGCGGGGAGCCTCAGACCCTTTAAATCGCTGGCAGAGCCCCACTGCCGCAGCCCTGGGGTAGTGGCAGCAGGGCTGCAGCGGTGATTTAAAGGGCTCTGGGCTCCCCGTGGCGGTAGCCTCAGGCTCTTTAAATCACCGCTGCTGTTCTGCCACCACTACCTCGATTTAACAGCATTTCACTTATAATGTGGTAGGGCTTTTTGGCTCCCCACGACCGCGTTACATCGTGGTAGCGGTGTACTTTGCGTTTATCAACATTAAATTTCATCTGCCATTTTGTTGCCCAGTCACCCAGTTTTGAGGGATACAGGTTAGAGCTGGAATGGCTTGCCACCCTCTGCACACACCTGCACCTCCTGAGTTTTTGGTCACAGTGTAGGATCAGGACCCTAGCATTTTTCATTCTTGTTTATTTTTTGTTTTGTTTTCCTAACTTGACTGTTCTTTTTGCATTTTAAAGGCTTCCTTCTGAATCAACTTGAAGTGTTGTGGGATTTGGGGATTTAGTCTGTCTGAGGCTGTTTATTTTTGGTTTGTTCACTGTCCCTGTAGCTAAACTTGGCAATTTATACCTAATCACTTATCCAGTGTTTAGGAACCTAACAGTTCCATTAGTTCATTAGAAATATTAGAGCAAAATATAGAGCTACTTCATCCTGCATGTTTTATAACTCTAAAATATTTGATAAACACAAAGCTAATTTTGGAAATGTAAATAAGTCTTAATTCTGCATTGATGAATGCAGAAATTGGTTTCTTGAAACGAAAAGTAACTAATACACTTACATTCAGTACATAAGACTGACATAGGTCTAAATATATACATTAATCTTTTCTCTTGTGAATGTTTTTCCACTACATATTCTATGTCACTTTATTGCTATCTGGTCACATTTTGTAAATTGGGAAAATGGATTTTTTTTTTTTTTTTTTTTTTTTTTTTTTTTAAAAAGGAGATGAGGTGGAGGGGAGAGAATTCCAATCTGAGACTACAGGTAAAATGTCTCTTTGATTCATGTGACGGGTATACTTGGCCCTTCGTAGCCCCCTTGATGGAGGCCACCCAGTCCTACTACACCCCACCCAGGAAGAGAAGCAAAGGTTGGTCTTCCAGGCCTGCCTAGAGAGGTTATGTGGAAATAGCCAATCAGAGCCCAGCAGGTACCGATTAAAGGAGCTGCTGGGGTTTCGTAGGGCAGTACCTGACTGGGACCAGAGGGGTGAGGAAGGGTGCTCCTCTCTGGTCAAAAGGGCTTGACGGGCTGCATTTACTGGCCCTGAGAGAGAGGACCTGATAACTTTAATGATAAGGTAATGGGTGAAGGGGCCAGGTGGGAGGAGGCGCAGGGAAGCAGCAGTAGCTAATTAAAGGAAGAAGTGCATGGCTGCTGTTTATAAGGTCCTTGGGTTTGAACCCAGAGTGGTGAGCAGGCCCGGGTTCCCCCACCAGCCACTGGTAAAGGGGCTAAGGCTCCTTTAGAAGGCCAAGCAAAGGGCTGAACTTAAAGGGCCCAGAGACTAGGCTGAAGACCCTGGAGGGCATATAGTGTGAACTCTTAACTACCTCAGAAGTGTTCATTTTTGACTGTGACTTGGCTGGAGGGCCAAGCTATTGAAGACCTGTATAAAGAGGTTGGCCACCTACAGTGGGTTTCACAGCAGGGAAAAGATTGCAGTATCGCACCCAGCTCCTAGGAAGCCCTCATGAGGTGAATCATTCCCCTCCTCTCCCCAATACAGTGCATTGTCAAACATAACTGAAATTTCAGTATGTACTGTGGGATTGAGGTTGGGGGGAAGAAGTTAGAAGTAGTCAAATCTGTGTTTTATTCATAGGTTTTATTGTTCAATGTGTATAAGTCAGCTTAAATATGCTGAATAATAACAAATGTTTATAATAAAAGAAGAGTATTTGCAGCTAGTATCAGCTGCATTGGATCAATCATGCTAATATGTAGTTGGTCAATTGTATGGTTCAGCTTGTGGAGTAGAACTTGACAGAACTACCTGCTTTTTTCCCCCTTTATCTGTGATAGGTTCTGCTCCTATGAAGGAGAAGAGAAGGCATCGATTTCACAAATTCTTGTGTCTCAGAGTTGGAAAACCTATGAGAAAAACATTTGTGTCACAAGCAAGTGCATCAATGCAGCAATATGCACAGAGAGATAAGAAACACGAGTACTGGTTTGCTGTTCCACATGAAAGGTAAAGAGGGATTAGGTTGTCAGATAAATATTTTTCCCAGCATCATTGTAATCTGATTTACCTTCCTCTACGCTTCTCAGAATCATGTATAAGTAATTATACCTTCTTTGTAATAACACAAGAGGCAAATCTTGCCCTTCTTCCACAGCTGTGGAGAGTGTCAGATGCAGAAGAACAACATGGTTCTACTCAAATCAGGTAAGAAATTGGAAAGCTTGTGCATGTGGAAATACAACTACATGCTGGGTGGGCAAGGGAAGGAGTAGATGGACCATGTGGATCCATTGCTACTTGGAGCTATTAACCGTTGCATCTCCATAATGTGGGGACACAAGATTAGCCAGGGTAGGTGCAGGAGTTTTGCTAATGTGAGGAGAAGGGTTTTAGTTCTATGTACCTTGTACTAATGCTGGCATGCCCCATTCTTTCTACTTGGTACCTCTTTTAATTAACCAAACTGTGCTACTAGCTAACTTTAAAGACTGCATCCTTGGTAGGCCAAGTGGCTGTCCGTCATGGCATATATCAGCATGGAGAGAAATTCAAATGGACTCATCTCCGTCCTGTTGTGCGAGAGAGATGGGATCAAGGAGCAGATTATTGGTAATGTAGTGCTTGATGCATACATGGCACTAGCATCTTACAGTGGGGAAGGATGTTAAATGTTGGAGGCTTAACAAAGCTTCTTGTAGACAAAGTGAATAACTTTCTATTTTAAATACTAGTTTTTTACAGTTGTTGCCAATTATTAATCGGCATTTATTAGCTAGCAGTCTTGAGACACCAGTTATTTTGAACTGACATGGAACTGACGCTGCTCCCATGCATAGGCAGGTAGGGTTATGTGAGGAAGCTTTCATTGTCATGACTTATTCTGCCTTGTTCAAAGTGGGAGTTTAGTCTCTAGTGTTGTCTATTAAACATCTTTTCAAAAGCACTAAAATTCATTTAGAATAAAAGGTTAACTTAAAGTTTAAACTGAGCACTGTTTAGTGGCCTTTGATCTCTGGAAACAGAGTTACAAGGAAGACGTAGCTGGAATCTTATAAGAACTTGCTGATATGCGGCAAGTATGATTTCTGATAATCTAGTATCAGTTTGGGCAGGGTTTCTTTTAAGGAGGATAAATTAAATACACTTCTGATACACACTTCATCTCTTTGGGCCTAATCTTGTTCTTTGTGCTGACTTAAAGTACATAAACTAGCCACAAGGGAGGTCCCCAAGGAAGAGGAGAGGGAGGATCCCGTTCCACACCATAAAGCCTCAGAGCTGCTATAATCTTCAAGACTGTTGTGTTCCTGTCCATGGTGGTGAAGTGTCATTGAAGTTGTGGTATTGCAAAGCCACTGGTACTATCCCCCAAACTTCCCTCAGTCGCTGCACAGGGAACTCTCATAGAACACAGTTCTGTAGCACATGAGGGATAGTAACTTGTGCAATCTTCTGGGATCATGCCCTCCCAAACTGTCAAAACATTCCACTGTTTCTGTAAAGCCTATAGAGAAGAGAATAGGATTTGCCATTTAATTAACTACTACTACTAGACTAATCTATCTGTTTTTCGGGTTCTTGTTATGTGCATATCTTCTGCTTTCTTTCTTTGTGCCAGCTAGTAATGCTAAGTAGAATATGAAAACACTCAGAAGTGATTTAGGCTCAAAGTGTTAGGTTTTATCTGGGGCAGAATGAGGCAAGAGAGATGCAAACCTTTCTATCCATATTTGGTTTAAACCTCCCATGAGTCTGTTTAAGCAGTCCTTTTGTATTTTTAGAGTTTGGATATTTCAGTGGCTGATACTATATAAAAACTCTTAGAATGAGAGCTCAAACAGTATTATTGTACTACTGTATAAGAATGGAAAATTAAAGCTGGTCTATTTTCACTTTCCAAGTTTAGTGAAATACCAAAAGTAAACAATAGCATAGTTAACAGATTCTCAACCATGTTTGTTTCTATAATCTCAGATAGTGGTAAAACACAAGGAAATTGTGGAGGTTTTTTTACATGCATGTGCAATCCTTGAAAAGTCAACAATGAATATGTTTTGTTTTAATTTGTGTTTGTTACTTGATTTTGTTTTTCAGGACAGAACACTTGTATGCCTTCTTTATTCAGTGGAGCCCAGAAATGTATTCAGAGGATACTGGGGAGTCTGTTAGAGAGCCTGGGTTTATAGTGGTAAAGAAGAATGAAGAACCTGAAACTGGTGATTGCACTAATGAAACTGCTTCTAGAGAGTGGGAGGTAAGGAAGAGCATTGTCAGGGGATCTTTTCTTAATTTTTTAATAATATTAAATGTATTGAATTATATTTTTGATACAGGGAAAGATGACTTCAGTAAGTTGAAAACATATATAAAGTATTTCATATACTTAATACTTTTTATCAATTCATTAACTAGAATTATTCAGTTGTGTACTTTTTAATTTGTGCCACCCTAACACTTTACTGTAACGCATTAGTTTGGGCAACATTTCACCAATTACGAACCTGCCCTTTTTTTCCCATCTAGCAAGCTGTATTTTGGAATACACTGTAGGACACTTTCCCAAAAAACAAACAAAACAAAATTGAAAGAGGTGTAAATAGAGCAGAAAGTACTACCTTGTACAAAATCCATTTTTTGATCAGAAGGCTTACCATTGTTTAAGGAAACTATACCAGAGTAGACTGTTTCAGTATGTATTAGGTGCACGTGCATAGAGCCCTGAAAATCTGCGGATATCCACTTTATGTCCATGGATGTCCGCATCCACGGACCATGTTTGTGCATCGCAGATCAGATGCAGATACAAATGTTGTATCCTCACAGAGCTCTACACATTCAAAGCCCTGTGTGTCACTGCACAAATCTCATAATGTAAATATAAGGTGCTGTGAGAAAATAAGTAAGTGTGTATATATACAAAGGATCTTTTATAAATTGTAGGGAGTTTTGTTGGATTAACTGGGAAAACCTACTTTTTTCGATTTTAATAATATGTAAAATGTTGTTTGGATTAATATTAAAATATATTACTGATAGAATGCATATATGCTTCTTTATAATAAACGTATTACTCCCGTGTGCATCAGTGTACATTGTGTCTCTATGGACACATATTACATGTGCATACAGTTAACATATTATTTGTATGGTTTTTTTAAGTGTCCATATGGAGAAAAAAGTTGCTAGTAATTTTCGTGTGCAGTCAGTAGTTTGTCTAAAATTGAAGTATCATAGCAAATTATTCTATTTTAATATTGTGTACAAGAGTTCAATATTGTCATTTGAAGCAAATGTATATTATAGAAGTATCCATCAGCATCACTTAATTTGGGTCCAAGTGACTATTACAAACTTGCTGTCAATCTTGCATCAGAATCTGCTGTATTTTATTGTTGCATATTGGAGTGCCAAAAATCTATCTTAATTTTTTTATAATGCCCTTTTTAATTCTAAATACCTTAGACACATTTTTAACAAGTTAGATTCACTTTAGGCTTAATACGGATGCCAGTTTTCTTCTCTGAAAACTTTTTATCCTGTTTGTTTTTAAATTTCTGAAATTAAGGATTATAAATGAGAACCCTAAGATCCATAATTTTATCAGAAGCAAACTACAAACCACTGCTTCTGCAGCTTAATAGGTCTTGTCTGTAGGTTTACAATGCTACGTTCAGAACTTAAGTTTATCCTCGTACATGCATATGCTGCATAACATCAGGCTCTCATTTTCAAACTTGTACCTCTGTTACATGGGTATATTGGTGTCCAAGTATTGTGCTGGTAACAAATTGCAAGAAAGAAGGACGTGTGAGTAATAGACTGAAAGTTCCAAATTGTGCCTTGAAAATTGGGGCCCAGATTGAAAAGTGTTTAATACACTGTGCTCTAAATATAATGTTTTTGTCTTGGATTGGATAAAATTTCCAATATACCTAATTTCCTTTCAAAAGAAAAATGTTGCAAGCAAAGAATGTGGATAGGATTAGGAAATGGGTGTGGGAAGCTTCTTCTATATCAGTCCCAAAGAAATTTTTCCAGCTAACTACGGTATGAGCTTGTCTCTTTAGAAAGTGTACTATTTCAGGAAAAAAGTCTAATGGGGAGAAAATGCAATGTACAATATCTGCAACTACCACTGTTTCTGTGATAGATCAGGATTGGTATCTCTTTATTGTTTTGATCCATAGTATTGTACAGTATAAATCATTAAAACATTCTTTAAGTGAAATAATTCAGCTGTATATTAAATTAAACACTGCACTAGCTTATAAGAAACTGAGTTACTAGTGTAGTGGTGCTTAGTTCCACTCATTTTTACATCAGTTAACTTTACAAATAGTTCTAGTATTGAGCATCACTGCCAATTCACAATTAAAGGATGGCAGATGACATTCAAAAAATGTCAGCTCTGTGTGTGATATATTGGATCCATTTTTCTGTTTTTTCCTGTGTGTGTGTCTGTGATGCACAGGAATCTACTGTTTAGGACTCTCACTGGTTTGGGATTACTTCTGTCTATTGCACCTATCGCTGTGGCAAAGCAGTGTAGAAAGTTTTTATTCGTTTGGGTCTTAAGGCTTAATTCTTAAGGCCCATTTCTGTGAAGCCTACAGGAAATTAAAAAACCAAGGGCATGTCTACACAGCCCTGCAGTTCTGACTAAGGGGAACACCAACAGCTGTGCACCAAAGTGCTACACTGTAACTCCCCCATGTGGCTGCTGCATATGCAAACTTAAAGGTCCCATATTTGTTCTGATGTCCTTTTCAAAGAGGACTAATATGCCCTGTGACAATTTTTGTATTTCTTAGGTAAGAAATAAAACTCTGCTTCTGTGTCATGTTCTGAACAAATGCATTATCTTAACATTATCTCTGTCCATCCTTCTCACCCCTCACTACTGCCTTGTCATAAGAAGGGATCATCCCAATTTAAATTAGTTTTCAAGTTCATCAGGGCAGCGATATTGTTTTTATCTGTATTGTGATGAGCTTAGCATACTTTTGAGAGCTGCAATAATGCCATAAATCTATTACCCTTAGTAATAAGGGAAGTTTGAATTGAAATGGGGATTTTTTGTATCAATGGTTATAGGCATACATGCTTGTGATGGTATTTATAGATACAAAACTGTTCCTGCATAGAGATTTTCTCTAAAAAGATGCCTTACATTTGCATCTAAGCACAATCAGACTAGGCATGAGTCTAATATCTTCGATCAAGTAGTTGCGTAGTTGCCACTGAAAATACCTTCTCCCTCAGTGGTTCACAGTGTAAACCTGGGCGTTTTCAGCTCTGTTGTACCTGTGGAGGCTGAGAGAGACTGAGTTAGCTATGTTCTAACCTGTGTATGGGTTTATAGACTCTGAATTATAGATTTTGGAGAGCTGCTGAGTTCATGAAATAGATGTTCATGTGTTTGCACTAGCCTTTGCTACTCTTAGATGTGATGCTTGTTTGTTGGTCAAAGCCTCTTTGAGGCAATGAGTATTGGAGACTGAAAGAGTTTACTATAACCTGGAGCTGTGAAAACATGGATCACAGTGCCATAAAAACAGGAAAAGATCCTCAATCAGTGCTTTCCAGATTTCTTCTGTGCCTGATTGCAGAAACTCTAGGAAGCTTGCAGAGAATAAATGTTAGCTCGAATTCTACCATAATCTTGAACACTTGGCTTAAGTGAAGTTAAGTAATTGGTTAATGCATGTTTTTTGCATAAGCCTCTTCAAAATTGGCTAGTAAAACATTCTTTAGGGCAGGAGTCTCAAACTCAATTTACCTTAGGGGCAGTGCCGGTCCTCAAATCCTCCCAGCAGGCCAATGTCACTCATTCTGCCCAGAACCCACCCCCTCTGCCCCCCACCTGCATAAGGCTCTGGGATGGAGTTTGGGTGGGGAGGGAGGTCTGGGATAGGGGATTGGGGTGCAGGCTCTGGGAGGGAGTTGGGGGCTGGAGGGGGTGTGTGGGAAGGGGAAGGGGGTGCAGCGCTTACCTGGGGCTCCAAGGCGGGGCAGGGGGCCCCCACATGCTTCTACCCCCAGGCACCACCCATGCAGCATCCCATTGGCCACAGGGGTGCTCAGGGCAGGGGCAGTGCGTGGAGGCACAGCTCTGCCCCACCCTGCTCCACCCCTGGGCCACAGGGAGGGACTGACAGCCACTGGAGTGAGCAGGCAGACACCGCTCAGCTCCACTGTGCTGCCGGGGCCCCTGAGGGGGGAGTGCCCGGGGGTGGCAGGTGAGGCCAAGGGAGATACCCGGCCTAAAACTGCTGGAACCCCGTGGGCCACATTGGGGAGGCTTGTGGGCTACAGATGGCCCGCCGGCCGGAGTTTGAGACCCCTGCTTTATGGTGTTTTGAAACATGCCTTCTTTTCCGATCTCTTGCTGTGGAGGTCAGATATTTCTCTACCATGTATTTATTGCCTTTTTCATAGGAAAAATATACCGTATGTCACTTAAAGCAGATAATCTTTATTCTATGAGCAAACTAAGTTCAGTTTATGAAAGAAAAAATAGAAGCAAAAGTGCTGTCCTTTACCTTTTGATTCTTTAGTGTTTAAGCGTTTATCTGCAAAAAAACAAACAAAAAAAAAATGGTTACTACTTCTGTGAGTATTGTCCCTATAGGTACTCCACTTCATATGCACGTGTACCTCTTGAGCCCTAGCGTGGAGATTTTCCACTGAGCAGTGTCAGTTTGGCCAGTGCATGTGCTCTGTACAACCTTGTGCTGTACTCTGAGGATATATAGGACTGTGCAGATGAACCTCCCTTGTTTTCGTCTTTATCTGAATGACCAACAAGAACAGTCTGAAGCAGAGAGGGGAAGGAGGGTGAGTAGTGGAGTACCAATAAGGGGAAACATCTGGAAAAACCAGTTAGTGTACAAGGCATTTCTTCAAGTAGTGTCCTTACGGGTTGCTCAATTTCAGGTAATTCCTAAGCAATGGCCTGATAGGGTACTCCAATCAAGGGCTTGAGAGGCCTGAAGTGAAGTACCCATAAGTACATATATCTTGAAGAGGGGTTCTCAAATTGAGGATCAGGACCCCTCAGGGGGTCATGAGGTAATTACATGGGGGTCGTGAGCTGTCAGTCTCTACCCCAAACCCTGCTTTGCCTCCAGCATTTATAACAGTGTTAAATATATTTTTTAAGTGTTTTTAGTTTAGAAGGGGTGGGGGTCACACACAGAGATTTGCTATGTGAAAGGGGTCACCAGTACAAAAGTTTGAGAATCACTGATCTTGAAGAATCAGTTACTGCTCAAGGTGAGTGACATTGTCTTACATGGAAGGCAGTACTAGGTTTGCTTTTTAAATATTAAAGTTAAAAAAATTGTCTACTTAAAAGTTAATTTTACTTTTAATACTAAATTAAAATCTCTATTCTGCCTTTTGTTGTGCTTAGGTTAACTGCTGCACCTGCATAAAGCCTCACTGACTTCAATAGGGCTCAGTGTAAGTGCAGCAATATACCCACATGTAACAGGTCACAAGATTGGGGCATATAGCAAGTAGCAGAGTAGGGTTCTGGGCCATGACTGGGGCTCTTAAGTGCTATGATAATACAAATAATAAAGTTGTAATGGGTCCAGTACTACTTGGAGCATTACAGGTATTGGAGATTGATTGATCCGATTGATTTTTCTTTTTGTTACAAATGCCTTTATATTTATGAAAAATGACTCTTGGAATTTCTACATATCTGAAATTTGCTTTCCAAACAAAAGGAAAAAACTTACAACGAAAGGCTCCAGACTCAGATGGATGAATAAAAAGCTATTAGGAGTGAGCAGGGAGTCTATAGAGAATGATTGATCAGCAATGACAGTTAAATCTTGGAAGTTGTGAAATGTAGGAATAAAGTGAAAATTACTAAATGTAAGCTCCTAACAAGGAAATTAACTAAAAAAACTCTTATTTTAAATAGAGAATAAGAGCGGTTGATGTTGGGCTGCTATGCAGTGTGGACAGGAAGGAGATTAAAGATAGTCTTGGTATTGACACCTGTGTGTGGGGTGCACTGGCCTCCGTTAGAGAACCTGCTGCACTGAGAAAGGACTCTTGGCACTGTCACTCCCTGGCGCTGAAGACCACAGCTGCAGCACGGCTCATGCTCACCAGTACCTTACAGGAGGCACAAGAAAAACAATAGAGAGCACTTGTCCCCAGTGAGAGCAGCCAGAACTGACAGTGCTAGTGGTGTTCGTCCCGTGCAGGGACACCTGGTGTCTGTCTTGCAGGAAACGGCACTGTTGACTTCAGGCCTGCAGAGGGGTCTGTCGAGTGTCAAGTGGAGGAGTTGGAATTCCCTTCCACTCTGGACACATTCAAGGCAGTCACGTACCTGATTCTATGACAGCACCGCACTCCCCCACCAAGCAAGATAGACCTCTGGCACTGCAAGGCACGGCAGCATCCAGAGACAAGCCTGCAGTGATATGGCACTGCTCACTGACTCTGCAGCACTGCTGTGGTCTCCTCATTCTGAGTCTCCATCATCAGACTCAGAGGCAGAATCCTATTACTCAAGGCGCAGCTGACACCAGTTGAAATGGCACATCTGTGGGCAGGAGGCAGGCCAAGCTCTCGTCCAGTACCGGCATGGGATCTGAACCTGGTGCCCTGCAGTTTAACAGAACTCCCTTCAACCCTTAGCAACATGCTCACTCCTCTGCCTTTCATGGAAAGTAGCATTCCTGGTGTCTAGGAGGATGTCTTCTGCCAAGACAAGGCTCAGTTGTGGCCTCATCCAGCCTTCCTGCTAAAGGTGGTATCTCAGTTTCACATAAGTCAGTACATTTGCCTTCTGGTGTTTTACCCCAAGCCACACACCAACAACCAGGAACAAAAACTCCATTCCCTTGGTGTGAGGTGGGCTTTGGCCTCCTATATTGAAAGGACAAAACTGTTCTGGAAGTCTAACCAGCTATTCGTCGCCATAGCGAACAGGATGAAGGGTCTCCCTGTATTGTCCCAAAGAATTTCATTGTGGATCACATTTGGGCATGTTATGACCTGGCGAAAGTGCCAGCCCCGTTGCGAACAGCTCATTGTACAAGGTCACAGGCCTCCTCAGCCACTTGCCTGGCACATGTCCCTATACAGGCGATTTTCAGGGCAGCAAGCGGGTCCTCAGTCCACATGTTCACTTAGCATTGTGCCATCGTCCAGCATGCCAGGGACAGTGCAGCTTTCAGCAGAGCTGCGCTTCAATCAGCGAATCCATGAGCTCTGACCCTTCCTCCAGTGGTCTGCATGGGAGTCACCTACTTGGAATAGACATGAGCAAGCACTTGAAGAAAAAAATAGATCCTATCTTCATGTAACTTCTTTGAAATGTGTTGCTTATGTCAATTCCAAGACCCACCCTCCTTCTCCTATGTCAGAGCCTCCGGCACGAATGAAAAGATTTCTTGCTAAAAGAGCATAGGTGACTAATGCCAAGAGATGGTTTGCGGTGAAAAATCCCAACCAGAGGAAGGTGCCTCCCTGCATCCTTGACTTAGGTCCCTATCTCCAAGAGAGGGCCGGAGCTTAGTGCATACCTCTCTGCTTGGCATCTGTCATTGACTATTTTAGGCAAGGAGTTGCCTAGCTTACTGGCTTTTGTGAATCCCGTTCTAAAGCACCTATCTCTCTCCATTCATTATGTAGGGAACCTGGGCAACAATCTCAGGTATTGAAAAGTGATTTTTCTAATAATCTAAAAGTAAGACATGGTTGATGTTCAGCATCACCATGCTTAAGTTTCTCTGTGAATCTATCCCGTAGATACATTTCTCTTCATTCCTCACTCTAGGTCTGTGGGTGTGCAGTTATTCAGCAAAATGCACTCCCTGTCGTTATCTTATTTCTTTAAGTGTGATAAGGTCATAATGCCTTTTGACAAGTTGGATAATATTGCCCCAGCAAAGCACATGAAATCTGAAAGCAGCGGGCTTCTTTTGACAACGAATAAGTAACTGGTACACAACATTTTGCCAAACTTTGAGATTGATGCTGATGTATAAACCACAAAAATCTCAGCGTAATTTTTTTTTTTCATTTTGTCTTTAGCTGTTTTGGCACTTTTTTTTTTATTTATTCAATTTATAAGAATTTCATTTGGTGACAAATTGCTGACATTTTAGCATAAAATGCTCCTTGGAAATGTGTAGGTACTGTCATGGACTATTATTGCATAACCTATGTCACATCACTATCTTTTAAAAATGATCAGTGTTTAATCAGCAGTCAACATGTGCATTCACGGGTATATTTTTAAAAGACTGATCTGCATTGGAGGATTAGATTCCTTTGTTCTTTGAACTCCAGTAGTTGTATCTGCACATGATCCATACTATCATTACTGCCAACTCAATCTCTGTAATGGCAGAGATATGAATTGCTGGGGTAGGTCTGGCAGAAAGTATTGCATACAGATGCAATAAGATGATATCTTTAATCCATGGCTATTATAAAAAAAAAAAAATTGAACACATTTCACTGTTCACATGGGTGGGCTTTTAGGAAGTTTGTTGCTCTTAGATGCAAATCAGACATTAATATTGCAAATTAAAAACATACAATAACAAAATGTAAATATTTGTAACTAAAACTGCAATTAGAAGTGGTTGATCTTAACCCACTCATAGCTCTTTGCATCTCTACTGCTGAGTTCAGTTTGGGATTACATATGTAATATGAGAATAGTTATAATCTCTACCTTTTATGCATTCTGTTCTGGGGGAGCTGGTGCAACCCCGGTATGTAGGTTGCCTGTTCCTTTTTTTTTCCATTCTAAAAGACTGACTTTTTTACAAGCTCTGACGTCTCCATTGCTTGCAGCAGTCCTTTAAAATTTATCAGGAAGAAAGTCCTGGGGCTAGGAAAGAGCTAACACTCAATTTACTGAGGCCAGAAAGGACCCACAGAGTTATAAAACTGTTGAAAGTTGTCATTTTCCTTCTCTTATCTGTGTCCCCAGGAAAACCTTGTCAGCAAGACAAAATAACATTTTGAAAAGCTAGGCATAATGCATCAGCTCTCACTATACTGGGAATGACTGGCAGCAGTTGTAGTAGAACAGTGGGGGAGAGCCAGCCAAGCCATACTCCTCATCCCCAACCACACCAATCAGATCAAGGACATTGCATGGAGGCACCAAGTGGGGGGAGAAGACATCCTGTCCTTCTTCCACTCATTCAGTTTCTGGGGGATGGGAAGAGAGGGCCAGTGTCTACCCCACCATCCCTTGGATATACTACATGGCGCCAGCGGTGTATCCCACCTCTCTGGGATAAAAACCTGCTGCTACTGTCAGCTAATGAAGTTAGTGCTGTAGCTCAACTGGTAGAAGTCTTGTGCAGTGCTGATGATTCCAGGTCCAGACCTTTATGGTGGTGCATGAATATTTTGAGGGTGAGTTGTATGTGAAGCATTTGTTTATCTTTGTTTTTTAAAAACCACCCTAATTCTACCCCCTTGTTCATAGGTGTTATGATATAGACTCCAATTTTATGACTGCATACTATTTCTCTTCTCCCTTCCCTATCCCACTCTGTACACATAGGATCTAAGTTCCCTCTGAGCTGCATAGATGCACAGGTGCGCAGCCATGGGGGCCTGGACTGGAGAGGACAGAGGTAGGGGGCATGTAGGGCTGTGGCAGGGAGAGGCGCCTCTACCTCAGCCTCAGCCCCGGAACTGCCCACACCACAAACCTCTCCTCTCTGGCCCTACCCGAGAATCCACACCCCTCAGCCAGAGCCCTCAACCCCCTGCCCCAGCCCTGAGTCCCCTCCTGCACCCTAAACTTCTCATCTCCAGCCTCACCACACATCACCTCCATATTGGTACACATAACAAAATTAATTCTGCACATGGATCTAAAAAATTAGAGGGAACATTGCTTAGGATCCCTGCCTCATTCATTGTACAGATTGGATACAAAAAGGGGCAGAATTAAAGTTGCCCAGGCAGGTGCAATCTGACTTTGCAATCAAATAACCGTTTTTTAAATATAGAACGGTAGAGCTGGAAGGAACCTCAAGATGTTATCTAGTCCATCTCCTGCATTGAGGCAGGATTAAGTGTATCTAAACAATTAATGACCTGTGTTTGTCTAACTTGTTCTTAAAAACCTTCAGGAACGGAAATTCTGCAACCTCCCTAGGTAACCTATTCCACCACTTAACTATCCTTATAGTTACAAAGTTCTTCCTAATATCCAACCTAAATCTCCCTTCTGCAGATTAAGCAGATTACTCCTTGTTCTACTCTCAATGGATATGGAGAACAATTGATCACTGTCCTCTTTATAACAACCTCTGCGTATTTGAAGACTTATGTCTTTCCTCCACCCCCCACCCCTCTTAGCCTTCTCTTCACTAAACATTTCCACTTCTTTCAACATTTTTTCATAGGTTTCTTGTTTGTGTTGCTCTCTTCTGGATGCTCTCCAGTTTGTCCATATCTTTATTAAAATGTGTGACCAAAACTAGATACAGTACTCCAGCTGAGACCTCGCCAGTGCCAAGAAAAGTGGAACAATTACCTCTTGTATTTCACAGATGATATTCCTGAGACCCATCCCAGAGTGACACTTGCCTTTTTTTTTTTCCCAACAGCAGCAGAGTGACACGTATTCAGTTTGTGGTCCGTTATAATCCACAGATCCTTTTATTCATTAGTATTGCCTAGCCAGTAACTCCTTAATTATGCATTTAATTTTTCTTTCCTAAGTATAGTACTTTGCACTTAGCTTTATTGAATTTCATCTTATTGATTTCAGAATGTCTCTCCAATTTGTCAAGATCTTTTTGGAATTCTAACCCTGTCCTCCACAGTCCTTGCAACCCCTCCCAGTTTTGTTATCTGCAGACTTGATAAGCATATTCTCCACTCCAGCATCCAAGTTAATAATTTTGAACAATACAGGATTCCATTAGAAATATGCTCCTAGTTTGACAGCAAACCATAGATAACTTCTCTGAGTATGGTCTTTCAACCAGTTCTGCACCCAGCTTACAGAAAGTAACTTCATCTAAAATATATTTCTCTAGTTTGCTTATGAGAATGCCACATGGAACTGTGTCAAAAGCCTTGTGAAAGTCCAGATATGTTATGTACATTGCTTTCCTCCTATCTGCGTGGCTGGTTACCCTGTCAAAGAAGGAGATTAGATTGTTTTGACATGAATTCATCTTGTAATGGCCAACATGGATTTGTCGTTTCACCTTACTATGCTCTAGATTTAAACAAATTGTTTAGTAACCTGTTCCAATATCTTTCTGGATCTGAAAGTTGGACTATAATTGCTCAGGTTCTCCTTTTTTGAAGATAAGTACTGTGTTAGGAATTAATGGTCAGTTCTTCTTCGAGTGATTGCTCATATCCATTCCAGTTAGGTGTGTGCACGCTGTGTGCACGTTTGTTGGAAGACTTTTCTTACCATAGCAACACTCGGCAGGTCGGCTGGGCGCCCTCTGGAGTGGCACCGCTATGGCATCAGATATATACCCCAGCTGACCCGACCACCCTTCAGTTCCTTCTTACCGCCCGTGTCGGTCGTTGGAACAGTGGAGTGCGGCTTAGCTGACCTCCACCTCCCTAGCTACTCGTAGTTTCTTGTTGTTGTTGTGTACATAGTTGTTCTCGTAGATATTAGAATTAGTTGTACGTTCTTAGTATAGCTAGCTTGGTACTCGTTAGTGGGGTTCGGGACATAGCCCCTTCCCCGCATCCGGTGCCAGTGCTCATGCTCGGCTCACCGGGCTTCAAACTGTGCTCGGCCTGTCACAGGCCAATGCCGACAGGAGACTCGCACAACTCCTGTTTGAAGTGCCTCGGAGAATCGCACTTAACAGCTAAATGCTCTATTTGCAAGGCTTTCAAGCCGCGAACTAAAAAGGAGCGGGACATCAGACTGAAACAGCTCCTCATGGAGGCAGCCCTGACACCGCCACCTTCGGCACCGAGCGCCGGTCAGTCTGTGAGCAGGAGCGCCCCTACGGCACCGGATCGCACCGGTACGCCTAAAGACTCTCAGCACCGGCACCGAAGTCGGCTCTGCGTCGCTCCCTCTCTCCAAGGTCAAAGAAGGCCAAGACTCCTGCTGCTTTGGCAACGCCCACGCCGCAGCCAGAGAGTGCGCTCAGATCGGACTGCCCGGCGCCGATACCTGCTGCGGCACCGACTAAATCGGTGCACCGACTAAATCGGCACCGTTGATTCCGGTCCCACGAGGGCCATCGAGTCCGGCGCCTGATAGCTCCCCGGCGCATACCGCGGTAGAGCTCACTATGCCATCCACGCCAGAGGCATTTTTGGCAGCGAGAGACTTAATCGCCCTAACGGATTTGGCACTGCCCCTACCCCTGGCACAGCCGGTGTGGGTAATCCAATCTCTGGGCAAGCCAACCCTGACTAGACCACTGTCTATTGGCTCAGCGGACCAGCACCGCTCAAGATCGCGGTCCCGCAGGTGCTCCCGGTCGAGACGATGCTCCCGCTCTTGACGCCGCTCACAGTCCCGGCACCGTTCTCCTACACGGCACCGGTCAGACTCGCGGCACCGGTCGGACTCTCGCTCTCCGCCTCACTGTTCGCGGCACCGATCCAGGCACCGTACCTCTCAGAGCCGCTCATGCCGCAGTGACTCAAGATCCCGGTTGACCTCCCGACACCGATCTGGTCACAGGTCCTGGTCTCGATCACAGTACCGTTCTGAATACTGGCACCGGTCCCCGTTAAAGAGGGGAGCGAGGTCTGTCGGAACTCAGCCCAAGGTTTCTCAGCTCCTCCATGGCCATCCAGGCAGATGTCAGTGTCCTCCCACGCAGACAGTTATTACGACCAGGACGGAGATACGGAGGTGCCTACCGGGGTCTTCCAGGAGGTCCGGTCTCAGGACACGGGACCTCAACAGTGGTCCTTTTGGACATCCTGGGCATACCATCAGGCCCAAGGTGCTCCATTGGCCCAGACCCACTCCGCTCCCTCAGAGCATCGGGTGCCAGAGGCCACCATTAGCCATCCCCCTCCAGCTGGGACAGAGGAGCAGATCCATCCACCAGGCTCCCCGGTACCGCTAGAGCAGGAACCGACCCATGAGCAAGAGGCCATTCAGGACCCTCTCATCCCCGGCGTGTCATCCTCTTCCTCACCGGGTGAGAAGGGAAAAGGGTTTTACTCCCGCTACTTTCTGATCCCCAAGTCCAAGGGAGGCCTCAGGCCTGTCCTAGACCTGCGAGGCCTCAACACGTTTATGGTGAAGTTGAAGTTCCGCATGGTCTCCCTGGGGACTATTATCCCGTCCTTGGATCCTGGAGACTGGTATGACGCCCTCGACATGAAGGACGCATACTTCCACATCGCCATCTTCCCTCCACACAGGAGGTATCTTCGCTTTGTAGCCAATCACCAGCACTTCCAATTCACTGTCCTCCCCTTTGGCCTCTCCCACGGCCCCAAGGGTGTTTATGAAGTGTATGGCCGTTGTCGCAGCCCACCTCCGCCGGCAGCAGATACATGTATTCCCGTATCTGGATGACTGGCTCATCAAGGGAACCTCCCGGACTCAGGTCAAACAGCACATAGACATAATCACGGACCTATTCTCACTGTTGGGGCTGCTCCTCAATGCAGAAAAGTCCACTCTGGTCCCCACACAAAGGCTGGACTTCATAGGGGCGGCAGCCCTGGACTCCACTCAAGCCAGGGCCTACCTACCTCAGCCATGTTTCCAGGCGATCTCAGCGATCATTCGAGGTCTGCAGATCTCCCCAACCACCTCGGCTCGCACGTCTCTGGGCCTACTGGGCCACATGGCCACATGTACTTATGTGACCAAATATGCCAGGCTCTGCCTCCGGCCCCTTCAAACGTGGCTCAATTCGGTCTACCGTCCAGGCAGGGACCCAATAGACGTTCTGGTGACCATTCCCCCAAGCACCTTACGCTCCCTCGACTGGCGGCTAACTCTCTCCCTAGTGTGTGCAGGGCTACCGTTCCATCCACCACAGCCCTCGCTTTCCCTGACGACAGATGCATCATTGCTTGGTTGGGGGGCTCACTTCGGTCACCTTTGCACCCAGAGCCTTTGGTCTTCACAAGAGCTGACGCTCCACATAAACGTCCGAGAGCTGAGAGCAGTCCACCTCGCGTGCCAGGCGTTCCAACAACATCTTCACGGCCGTTGTGTCTCAGTGTTTACAGACAACACAACGGCCATGTATTATGTCAAAAAAACAGGGAAGGACTCGCTCTTCTCCCCTGTGTCAAGAGACCATTCAACTCTGGGACTTCTGCATAGCCCACTCAATAGACCTGGTGGTGTCCTTTCTCCCAGGGGTTCGGAACACTGTGGCGGATCAGCTGAGCAGATCCTTCCTCTGTCACGAATGGTCGATAAGACCAGACGTTATTCATTCAATCTTCCAGAGTTGGGATTTTCCCCTATAGACCTGTTCGCCTCTCGCACGAATAGGAAATGCCAAGCTTTCTGCTCCTTCCAGGATATTTCACCAGGATCGATCATGGACGCATTCCTCATGTCGTGGAGGCACCACCTGCTTTATGCCTTCCCACCGTTCCCTCTGGTTCACAGGGTCCTAATAAAACTCTGCAGGGACAGAGCGCATCTAATCCTGATTGCACCTGCATGGCCCAGACAACACTGGTACACCACACTGCTCAACCTGTCCATGACCAGCCCAGTCACCCTGCCACTCCTTCCAGACCTCATAACGCAGGACCACGGCAGTCTTCGCCACCCGGACCTGCAGGCCCTTCACCTCACGGCATGGCTCCTGCATGGCTGAACAGATCGGAGTTACGCTGTTCCGCTCCGGTACAGCATGTTCTCCTAAGTAGCAGAAAGCCTTCCACTCTGTCAAAGTACCTGGCCAAGTGGAAGCGTTTCTCCTGCTGGTGTTCTATGCAGAATGTTACTCCTTCTGAGGTCTTGATCCCCACTGTTTTGGGCTACCTCTGGTCTCTTAAGCAGCAGGGCCTGGTGATATCTTCTCTGAGGGTGCACTTTGGCGGCTATCTCCACATTCCATCCAGGAAAAAGTGGCCACTCTGTGTTTTCCCACCCCTTAGTCACTAGATTTATTAAGGGCCTGGAGCGCCTCTACCTCCCAGTACGCCACCCTGCCCCCACCTGGGACCTCAACTTAATCCTAGGCAGACTTATGCATCCGCTGTTTGAACCATTGGCGACTTGCTTGCTCCTGTACCTGTCGTGGAAGACAGTCTTCCAAGTGGCCATTACATCGGCCAGAAGGGTCTCCGAAATTCGAGCACTTACGGTGGACCTGCCGTATACTGTCTTTCACGAGGACAAGGTACAGTTGTGACCTCATCCCGCATTCCTCCCTAAGGTAGTGTCGGCCTTCCATACCAACCAGGACATCTTCCTCCCGGTCTTGTTTCCGAAGCCTCACTCATCTCGGAGGGAGCAGCAGTTACGCTCCTTAGATGTCTGTAGGGCGCTCGCCTTTTATATCGAGCGGACAAAGCCCTTCCGGACATCCCCCCAGCTATTCGTGGCAGTCACTGAACGGATGAAAGGTCTACCAGTCTCCTCCCAGAGGATCTCCTCTTGGGTAATGGCATGCATACGCACATGCTATGACCTGGTTCATGTCCCTTTCGGCCATCTCACTGCGCATTCTACCAGATCCCAGGTTTCATCAACCGCCTTCCTGGCCTATGTGCCTGTCCAGGAGATATGTCGCGCAGTGACCTGGTCATCAGTCCACACCTTTGCTTTGGACTATGCTCTGGTCCAACAGTCTAGAGATGATGCAGCCTTTGGCGCAGCAGTTCTGCACGCTGCCACATCTCACTCCGACACCTCCGCCTAGGTAAGGCTTGGGGATCACCTAACTGGAATGGATATGAGCAATTACTCGAAGAAGAAAAGACAGTTACTTTTGTAACTGTTGTTCTTTGAGATGTGTTGCTCATATCCATTCCAAACCCACCCTCCTTCCCCACTGTCGGAGTAGCCGGCAAGAAGGAACTGAAGGGTGGCTGGGTCGGCTGGGGTATATATCCGGTGCCATAGCGGCGCCACTCCAGGGGGTGCCCAGCCGACCTGCCGAATGTTGCTAGGGTAAAAAAGTCTTCCGACAAACGTGCACGCGGCACGCGCACACCTGACTGGAATGGATATGAGCAACACATCTCGAAGAACAACAGTTACAAAGATGAGTAACCGTCTTTTTTCATAATGGAAAGAGATAGATAGTGGGGTCTTCCAAGGAGCTATAGTGGGAAAAGTACTGTTTTAACATGTTCAGAAATGATCCGGATAAAGAATGTGAATAATGAAGTGGGAAAGTTTGCAGATGATACTAAATTAATCAAGAGACTTATGTCCAAAGCTGACTGCCAAGAATTAAACTGAGTGATTGAGCAACAAAATGGCAGATTAAATTCAATGTTGATAAATGTGAAGTAATGCACATTAGAGAACTTAATCCCAACTATATGTATAAAATGATGGGGAGCAGTTACCTGGAGTTCTCTGAAAACATCTGGTTAATGTATAGCAGCAGTCAAAGCTAACAATATTAGGAACCAGTAAGAAAGGGATAGATATTAAGACAGAAAATAGCATCATGCCACTATATACATACATTGTATGCCCACACCTTGAATACTGCATGTGGTTCTGGTCATCCCATCTCAAAAAAAGATGTAATAGAATTGGAAAAAGTACAGAGAAAAGCGGAAAAAGTGAGTAGGGGTATGGAACAGCTTCCATATGAGGAGAGATTAAAAAGACCAGGACTATTCAGCTTTGGAAAAGATACAGCTGAGGGGAGATATGATAGAGGTCTGTTAGGGTTCCCTCCCCACTCTGAACTTTGGGGTACAGATGTGGGGACCTGAATAAAAGACCCCCCTAAGCTTATATTTGACCAGCTTAGTTAAAAAACTTCCCCAAGGCACAAATTGCTTGCCGTGGGATTGTATCGCTGCCACCACCAAGTGAGTTAGACAAAGATTTAGGAAAAGGACCACTTGGAGTTTCTGTTTCCCCATAATATCCCTCCAAGGCCCTTCATTCCCTTTTCTGGGAAGGCTTGAGAATAATATACCAACCAAATAGGTAACCAAGGTGAGCACAGACCAGACCCTTGGGTTTTTAGGACACTAAAACCCCAATTAGATTTTTAAAAACAGAATTTCATTGTAAAGAAAAAAGTAAAAGAAACATCTCTGTAAAATCAGGATGGAAGCTAATTTTACAGGGTAATACGATGTAAAACACAGAGGATTCCCCTCTAGGCAAAACTTTAGTTACCCCTCCCCTCCCTCAAAAAGGGGGGGGAATAAACCTCCCTCTTAGCATAGGGAAAATTCACAAGCTAAAACAAAATATAATTTAATTCATTTTCTTGCTATTACTTACTACTTTTGTAATAGATGTTTCATTTTTAGTAGGAGCTGGATTACTTGCTTGGAGACTCTTTGTCTCAGAGAGGACAACACACAGCACAAAGCAAAAATCTTTCCCCCCAGATTTTTTTCCCTTAATGGTTCTTTTGCTTAGGTGCCAACCAGGTTATTTGAGCTTCTTAACCCTTTACAGGTAAAGGAAGGATTTTATGCTACCCTTAGCTGTATGTTTATGACAAGGTCTAAAATCATGAATGGTGTGGAGAAAGTGAAAAAGGAAGTGGTGGTGTTTACCTCTTCACAGAACACAAGAACCAAGGGCCACCCAATGAAATTAATAAGCAGCAGGTTTAAAGCAAACATAGGGAAGTACTTCTTCACACAATGCACAGTCACCCTATGGAACTTGCTGCCAGGAGGCCAAAAGTATAACTGGGTTCAAAAAAGAAGTTCAAAGAATCATAGGACTAGAAGGGACCTCGAGAGGTCATCTAGTCCAGACCCCTACGCTCATGGCAGGACTAACTTTAGTATTATCTAGACCCTTCATGACAGGTGTTTGTTTAATCTCTTAAAAATCTCCAATGATGACGATTCCACAACCTCTGTAGGCAATTTATTCCAGTGTTTAACCACCCTGACAGTTAGCAAGATTTTCCTAATGTCCAACCTAAACCTCTTTTGCTGCAATTTAAGCCCATTGCTTCTTGTCCTATCCTCAGAGGTTTAGAAGAACAATTCTTCTCTCTTGCTTGTAACAACCTGTTCTGTATTTGAAAACTATCATGTCCCCTCTCAATTTTTGTTTTCCAGACTAAATAAACCCATTTTTTTTCAATCTTCCCTCTTAGGTCATGTTTTCTAGACCAGTGGTTCTCAAACGTTTTTTTCACAGGCTACCTGAAAATTGCTGAGGGTCTCAGCGGACCACTTAATGATCTTCCAAATGTCGTTTATACCATTAGCTAACTACTGTAATAGTTATAAACTATTAATAAACTTTTTTGTTCTACAAATAAAAGTGCACAATTCATGTTTTAATGTCAGTAGTCTTACCTGTCCAATGTGGTGGATGTGCTTTCTCTCCCCTGCCATACCAGCCACCAGCTGGAGCTGGGAAGGATGGGGGTCACTCTCCTGCCACAGAGCTGAGGCTGGAAAGGAGAGCAATCTCTCCCCAGCAGCAGCTCTGGAGCTGGGGAAAGTCACCTCTTTCTCTGGCCACTGCAGCCCTGCACATCCCAGATTCCCCCACTTGCCCTTCTCACCCCACTGCCCCTCCCACCTACCCTCTATCCCCCCCCACCCCCACAAGGCCACCACCTCACTTTATATGTCCATCTTCTCCAGGGTCCAGGCAGCTAATTAGCAGAGCCACACCTGCACGGTTGTGCTAATTAAGTGGGTGGACCTTTGTTCTTTTGTGTGCAGCCGTCCAGGCGTGCACCTTAGAGGGAACTATCCGCAGACCACCTGAATGGAGCTTGCGGACCTCTTTGAACAGTAAAAATGTAGTATGTGTGTGTGGAGAGAGACAAAACCGTTCAGGAACCACTCATACTAGTCATTTTTGGGGTAGCATGTGTGAGTTTTATTAGTAGCTAGTGAATAGCAATGTTAACCTTCTCTCTCTCTTGCATATGGCATCTGCAGAGCAATATGGTATAGATGGAATGGTAGGTCCATAAACCATTTGAAAGCCTCCTCTGTGACATTGCAGATATCATCCAATTCATTTTTGAATCCATATGTGAGGCACTGTGTTATGTGTTAGATGGTTTGGATATTCTCACCACAGTCAAACAAAGAGAAATCTTTGATTTTCTACTTGTGTATCAAGTAGCTGCATCTTCCATGGTTTTTTCAGATGCAGTTCATTGTGGTCCTAAGTCTGCATGGCAGGTCAAAACCAGGAAGGTGGATTGTTGAGTCAGTAATAAGGTGCTTGTTTAGAACAGTAGATGAGGTTCAGGCACTTTGCCCCTCCCTGGTTGAATCCAGAGGCATGAGATGGTCACGTGTGGTCCATAGTGCTTTTCAGGATTTCAGGCATTTTGGGGATATGTTATCCATAACCTGTTGGATTGGAAGTTCTGGGTACTCTTCAGCACGTGTAAATTCTCATGCTGCGACTATATCTCAGCAAATAGCTGGAGGTTCAGTGTTTGCTAATTCAGAAAGCCACGGTACAGGTGTCAATTTTAAAGTTCCCATGTTGATTCATATGGTCTGATTCAGCTGCCTGTCCACAAGTTGCACAGTACTCTGAAATGGAGTACACCAGGGCCAAGGCCGATGTTCATAGCACCAGGGCTGTTGATTCTCAGCTTGTTCTTGCTAACTTATGTTGATGTGCATCTTTGCTTTAGAGGCTCATTTTTTGAGGTGGTCATGAAAGGTCAGTGTGCAATCAAGAGTGACACTGAGATATGTTGGCTTTTCACATAATGCACAATTTCATCACGAGTGTTTTGTGTGATTTTATTGTCAAGGTGGAAAGTAAAGGTTACCAAAAGGACGGCTGCAAGATCCACGGGGATTTCACCCCAGAACTTGGAAGGAGAGGAACCAGCACCTCAATATCCCTATGATGGAAGCTGCCCTCCATCCCCATTCAGATTTGGTCAGCTAAGCTGACGCCGAGCACCTCAAGGTCAGTATGGAGTGCTCTGGCACCATCATGGGATGGGTCGGCACTGAGGAAGGACTCTGACGGAGATCCTGAGCACCAACAAAGTTCCCAGCATGGGGGCCCTGCTGGGTGGTGGGCGGCACTGTTCACAAGGAGAAACAACCCGACGGCTTTTCCCCCACACCCAGACTGGCATGGAAGGAAGCTGGCACCGTGAGACCCATGTCAGGCCACGTAAACACGGCACTGACAGCCAGGGCTCCGTCAACTTCTGCTCTACTATGGGACCAGTTGAGTCCAGGCCCTCGACGCTCCCCTGTCCAGGAAGATAGGGAACATTTGCAGTTGCCTTCTATGCTGGAGATGTTCGAGGCAGCCGGAGACCTCATCGACTTCACGGTACTGCCTTCCCCTCAGAGGCATGACAGGACTCTGAGCTCCTACTTAGAAATCCTCGGTGCTGTCCAGAGGCAAGCCGGTAATGATACCATGCCAATCACCATCCCCTTGGCTCCAGTCGCTGGGACCTTTGGCCAACAGATGAACAGGGGAGCCACAGCAGTCCCAGGTTCTCGGCACCACTCTCCAACATCAATAGGCACTGCCCCTCCGTGGTCTTCCTACAGTGAGTCTTCCCAGTTGGAAGCAGAATCCTGTAGGTCAAGGAGTCTCCTGGAGTCTTCTTCATCTGATCCCAGCTACAGGCATGTGCTGCTGTTTGCGGATCTTGTTGAACAGTTCCATGTACTGAGCCATTGTGTCACCTGGGCTGTAGATGCTGTTGTGCTTGTTGCCAAACATAGATGGGATTCCGGGAGTGTGATTCCCCATGAAACTTTGCATGAAATGCATGAGCAGGTTCCAGCAGTCATTGGCTACCACACATGGACAGTATTCCACCTCAACAGATATTCCCGGGCACTGGGCCCCATGGTAACAGTGCCAGCCTTCATCAAGAAGTCACAGTACTGGTATCGTGTAACCTGGCTCTCTATCTTGTTTGCCTTTGGTGTTTTGGAAAAAGCCTTTCAGTTTCACCATCAGGACGTCAAAGTTGGCATCTGCTACGAGGGAGGGGCCATTTTCAAAGAGAGCGAAACAGCTGAGGGGATATTCAGGCACAGCGAATGGTCCAGATCGAATAGAGACACAGCAGTTCCATCTGGTGCTATGGCAGGCTCCAGCCCAGTGGTTTTTCTGGACCCCCTGGGCATTCCACCAGGCCCAAAGCCAAGGGTTCTATTCAAGGAGGTCGGTGGACTCACCATTCTACGTGCCTCTGGCACCTCACTCGGTGCAGGACCAGCTGCACCATGCTGCTCCAGCTGCCTCATTGGCAGTGTCTGCATTGGCACCAGCCGCCACGGGGAAGACCTGGCACCACATGACCCCCTCGATGCTAAGAAGGGTAGAAAGCACAACCTGCTCCCAGCTAGGGCCTCATCCTCATCCTCACCTGATGAGGTGGTGGCGGGAACTTTGACGACCCTTGCGTTGGAGGACAGTAGGGTACTCCAGCAGCTGCTGAGACAAGTGGCAAGAATCTGAGGATCCACGTTGAAGAGGTCATTGAGACTGTGGATCTGATGGTGGATATTCTAGCACCCTCTGGTCCCTCTCATGTCACCCTGCCACTGATAAAAAACATTCAGGACATTACTAAGCTGTTGTGGCAGACTCCCACCCCCTTACCACCAACTGCAGAGAGGACGGAACAGAAATATTTTGTTCCCTCTAAGGGGTTCAAGCATTTTTATATGCATCCCCAGTGGACTCCTTATTTGTAGCGATACCAAATGAGCAGGAATGCCAAGATCATCAGGGCCCATCACCAAAAAATCAGAATGCAAAGAAGCTGGACCTCTCTGGATGAAAAATTTACTCCTCCAGAGGGCTCCAGCTCAGAATCTCAAACCACCAGGCGGTCTTTAGCAGATACAATTTTAACTCATGCGGGGCTATGGTAAAGTTTATAGAGCGTCTACCAGAGGACTTCAGAGCAGAGTTTTCCTCCTTGGTAGAGGACAGTAAGGTGGTAGCCAGGGCATCATTCCAGACAGCCCTGGACATGGCTGATTCAGGTGCCTGCACCATGGCCTCCAGGGTGGCCATGCAAAGCAGCTCCTGGCTACAAGCATCAGGGCTACCATATGAGGTCCAGGAAACTATAAGAACCTCCCATTTGAGGGTTCGACCTTCTTTTCAGAAAAAACTGACTCACGGTTTCATAGCCTCAAGAACTCAAGGGCCACCCTCAAGTCCCTTGGGCTGCACACTCCGGCTACGCAGCAGGGACACTTCAGGCCGCAGTCCCCGTTTCATTTCTAACACCCTAGAACAAGTAGGATTTTTCTAGGAAGCATAATAGGAACAATAGAAGGAGTCCTCTCCCCCCATCGCTCTGGGCAGACGAAGCAGTCCTCACGCCAAAAGCAGAACTTTTGATGGGATGCACCAGTCGGAACTCTGGATCCATCCTCCTTTACCTTCTCATGCTGACTATTCCATTTCTACCCTGTGTGGGCCCAAATTACATCAGATTGCTGGGTACTCTACATGGTAGAAGGGGGATACTCCCTCCAGTTCACCTCACCTTTCCACTCCCCCCTTCCCTGTCCCTCTTAAGGGACCCTTCTCATGAGCAACTTCCCATGCAGGAGGTGCACATGCTCCTAATGGTGGGGGAAGTGGAAGAGGTTCCTCAGGAGCTGAAGGGCAAGGGGTTTTATTCCCAGTATTTCCTAATACTGAAAGTCAAAGGTGGCCTCAGACCCCTCCTAGACCTGTGAGACATCAACAAGTTCATATAGAAACTGAAGTTCCACATGGTCTCTTTGGCCTCCTTTATCCCTTTCTTGGATCCGGGGGACTGGTGTCTGCCCTTGACTTGAAGGACACTTACTTTAATATTTCAAGTGGAAGTGCAAGTGATCTTCATAAGGGCTACTTTGGGCCTTCTACTGATTGTACAGAAATCAACCCTATCCCCCGTTCAGCAGATAGAGTTCATAGGGGTGGTATTGGATTCTACACAGACAAGAGCATAGCTCCTGGAGTTGCATTTCCTGTCCCTGTGCAATGACATACAAAGTTTCAGGCAGTTCCCTGCCATTACAGCAAGGAGTTGCCTGAAGTTTCTGGGACACAAGGCAGCTTGTACCTGCGTAGTTCAGCACACCATACTGAGACTCCGACCTCTTCAGGCATGGCTAGCTTTGGTGTATCGGCCTATCCGGGATGGTCTAGACAAAATTGTCACTCTAGCGTGACTGGTTCTTGAGTTCCTCCTATGGTGTGTCAACTGGGAAACGGTGTGTGCAGATGTCTCCTTTGCCAGACCACAGCCAGCCTTCTCGCTAGTGACGGACGCATCAGCATTGGGGAGGGTTGCGCACCTGGGAGATCTCAAGACTCAGGGCCTCTGGTCCCAAGCATAGCTCTCACTTCACACCAGCGTCAAAAAGCTGAGAGCAGTCCGTCTAGCGTGCCAGACGCTCCGAGCCCATTTGGAAGGGAAATGGGTATTGATCATGATGGACAATACAACAGCGATGTTTTTATATAAACAGACGGGGGTGCGTCCTCCTCTCCCTTGTGGCAGGAAGCCCTCAAACTGTGGAACTTCTGTATAGCTCACTCAATACACCTGAATTCTGGGAAGGTATGATGCCTCCAGAATGAGTTGGCAGGCGGGTCCTTTAAAAGCTACGAGTCATCCGTCCACCCAGATGTCGAGAATACCATCTTTCAACAATGGGAGGTTCCCCAGATAGATCTGTTCACCATGCAACACAACAGAAAATGTGTCTAGTTCTGCTCCTACCTGAATCACAGCCTGGGCTCCATCATGGATGTGTTCCTCCTCCTCCTCTGGCAGGGACACCTTCTGTACACATTTCCACCCATGTTTCTCTTTCACAAGGTACTGCTCAAGGTTCGAAAAGACACAGCTTTGGTGATATTGATAGCTGCAGCCTGGCCCCGACAGCACTGGTACACATCCCTCTCCTGGAAATGTCTGTGGAAAACCCAATCATCTTATCGCTGCTCCTGGATCTGATAACCCAGGGTAACGGCCGCCTCCAGCACCCAAACCTTGAATGTCTTCACCTCACAGCATGGAAGCTCCCAGGCTGAACCCAATGAGTTCGCCTGTTGGGGTCCAGTCAGGGAAGTCCTCCGTGGCAGTAGAAAACCCTCCACAAGGGCTACCTATCTGGCCAAATGGAAAAGATTCACAATATCTCCCCTCTCCAACACTCTTGTCCATACCTATGATATTGGACTACCTCCTCCGCCTAAAGTGGCAAGGGCTTTCTATGCCTTAAGTAAAGGTACACTTGGCTGCTATTTCTGCCTTCCATCCAGGTGTGGAGGGCCAGTCGGTCTTTGCCAACCTGATAGTAGGCCATTTTCTTAAAGGTCTCAACAGACTATACCCTCATGTATGACAGCCTATCTTGGCTTAGGACCTGAACCTGGTGCTCTCCTGGTGCTAAGGGGGCCACCTTTTGAACTGCTTTCTCTGCTGTACCTGGCTGCATGTTTTCCGCACAGGTCACTGGCTGTATGAAGGTGGGAGATCAGGCTGCAGCCTTTCCAACTCCCACCCCCAGGACACGGACTCAGTGGTGAGGCTGCATCCAACCCTGATATAGCACAAGGCCTGGGCCTGCCCCAGAAACACCCTGGGGCCCTGCCTCTCTGTGCCAGACTCACTAGGTGTGGGGCAGGCAAGCTCAACCAGGCAGGATCCAAGTGTGGAGGGGCTTGGTGTGAGAGGATCCAGGTGTGTGGTGAGATGATTCTGTGTGGGACAATCTGAGTTCAGGCAGCTCAGTGAGGGCTTTGGATGCACAGAGTCTTATTTGGGGCGGGGGGGGCAGGGGGAAGGGATTCCAGGTGCAGGGGCAATGGGACTCTGCAGGGGCTTCCAAGTGAAAGTGGTTGGGACACAACTGAGGGGTCTCAGTAAAGGGGTCTGGGTGCTGAGGAAACGGGGCTTGGAGGGGTGGGGGTCTGGGTGCAGCTAGTTAGGGGTCAGTGGTGTGGGGATCTGGATGTGGAGGCTCAAGGATGCAGCTCATCAGGGTAGGGGTTTGAGTGCAGGGAGCTCAGTGTGAGGTCATCTGGGTGCAGGCATGGGGGTCCGGAGGCAGGATGTCTGGGTTCAGGGGGGCTCCAGATGCAGGGATTGACATTCAGTGGGGTGAGTTTTGGGTACGGAGGGCAGGAAGCAGGGAAGGATGCTGAATTTCTTGCCGCTGGGGGAGGTTTCTGGGAGGGTTTGACACATCCCCAGCCACTCCTTGCAGGGGAAGAGGAAGTCCCATCCTTGCCTGCCTCCAGCCCAGCCAAGACTAGTAGCTGATCCTGGCTCAGGGTAGGAGCCAGTGCCTGGGGTGTTCCCAGCCCTCTGGTGATTTACCTCTCCACCAGCTGCTCCAGGTGCCAGAAACAATATACCTGCATAGCTAGGGAGTGGTACATGACTGCTCTTGCAGCTTCCCTTTGCTTCCCTGTGAGAGAGTCATTTTTCTGCAGGAAAGCAAAGAAATCTGAGGGGGACATGAATTCTGCGCACATGCAGTGGCTCAGAATTCCCCCAGGAGTAATCAGAGCAGTCTGTTGGCAGACTTGGGAAAATGACATTTCAATAGTTGGCTATTAGTTCACATTAAGAAGCACAATAGCCAAAAACTTTCTAAACTAAATCTTCCATCCTGTAGACTTAAATGGTGTAAGGTCCCTCCCTTGCTAACTTGTTTATTTGTATTACAATAGCACTTAGAAGCCTTAATCATGGATCAAGACTCCATTGTGCTAGGCACAGTACAAATACAGAACAAAAGGATGGTCCCAGATCATTAATGAATATGCTGAATAGCCCAGGTCCCATTACAGGTTTCTGGGGAAACTGACCACTTATTCCTAACCATTGTTTCCTATCTTTTAACCATTTACTTAGGGCTTGGCTACACTCAAAACTCCGAAGCGCTGCTGCAAGAGCGCTGCCGTGGCAGCGCTTTGAAGTGTGAGTGTAGTCGCAGCGCCAGCGCTGAGAGAGAGCTCTCCCGGCGCTGCAGGTACTCCACCTCCCCATGGGGATTAGCTTGCAGTGCTGGGAGCCGTGCTTCCAGCGCTGGGGCACTGTTTACACTGGCACTTTGCAGCGCTGTAACTTGCTGCGCTCAGGGGTGTGTGTTTTTTCACACCCCTGAGCGAGAAGGTTGCAGCGCTGTAAAGCGCCAGTGTAGCCAAGGCCTGATTCAAGACAGAACCTTCCTTGTTATCCCTTGAATACTTAGTTTCCTTAACAGCCTTAGCTGAGGGACGTTGTCAAAGGCTTCCTAAAAATCCAAATACGCTATATCGACTGGATCACCCTGATCTGCATGCTTTTTGACTTCCTCAAAGAATTCTAATAAATTGGTGAGGCATAACTTTGCTTTATAAAATAAAATCTTCCCCAACAAATCTGATAATTCTGTTCTTTACTATAGATTCAGCCAATTTGTCTGATATTGTAGTTAGGCTCGCTGACCATCCTATAATTGCCAGGATCACCTCTCTAACCCTTTTTAAAAATTGCTGTTATACTCACTCCCTTCCAGTCATCTGTTACAGAGGATTGTTTCAGGGTTAGGTTACTTACTACAGTTATTCTGCAGTTTCATATTTGAGTTTGTTCAGAACAGTGTCATTTTCTCAAAAACACACACACACACGCGCGCGCTCTCTTACACACTTCAGAATTGCCAGGATTTTATATGTGGGATTTAAGCCTGGCTCTATTGAAATCAATGGGAAGAATTCCATTGACTTCAGTATGGCTAGGATTTGACAGTTAAATTTTTCCTTCAAGATCATACATGGTCCTCCTGTTATGTTTTCTCAAAATAAGTTTAGAATTTGATAAGATCAGTTTTTATATGCATAAAATTCAGGTTTGCTTTGCTGTTAATGTACTTTACCAAGCAGAAAATGTGCGTGGCTGAAATGGTTTACTGTAAAGTTTCTGATGTAAAAAAAGAGATCTTCTTAACGGGATCCTTTCTATACAAGTTCTGGGACCAAGTAATAACTTTAATTATTCCAACATTTGTTTTTGTTGCAGGGAATTTATAACGCTACTGCAGTTTAAAATTCAGTGCAAAAATTCTGTTAAAGATAATGAAACGGGGGAAAATCCCTGTCCTGTATAGACAGAAATGCATTTTGCTGCAGGATAAATTAGTATTTTGAAATGTTCTGATCAGCAGCTTTGATTTCTATATTTTAGTTTTGCTCTTGAGAAAACTAAAACAAAATTGTTCTGTCTCTTTAAGTTATTTAGCCTTTTCAACAATCAGTACACTGCAACCAGTCTTGAACATAGGAAATCTTTCCTCCCTGGAACTTTCACCACTCAGGATGCACTCCAGTGGTAGATAGCATTTAGTCATTAGTTCTTCCCCCTGTCAGTCAAGTGTGTGTATCTAGCAAGTTCTTCTGTCACCATAGTGGAGCTCTGTCTGTGCCTGGAATTGATAGCAGGTAGAGAGAATGCTTTGAAAGGGTCCTTATGTGATTTTTAGTTTTACATTTTATTTTGGAAAGGAGATGTCTCGTCTATGGTATGGCAAGAAGGGAAGAAAACACCAAGCAATTAATCATAAATACACTCTGGTAATTTTTAGTGAAGTATTTTCATTTCTATTATTTCTGACATTCTTGTGATGGTGTGATGCACAATCTAAGCTAAAATTTTTAGAAATTTTAAATTGAGAATTTGTTTACAGGATGATAAATTTGAGATTTTGGGGGAGAGGTAATGTTTTGTATATGCTGTCAGGCTAAACTGGGCTACTGCATTCAGTTAACTGCTTATGGCTGAAGCTTTTTAATTATTTGATTAGCATTACATACAGTAAAATCTGTTTCTAGGTCTTGTAAAATATTTAACATTTTGTTATCTAAGAGCTTTCCAGTAGCTCCAGTAGCACATTTGGTTTCCTTATTTTATTTTAACAAACTGAATTTGTCTTGTGGATAAATAGTGTTAAATAATCAGTTTTAATAGGCATCTTAAAATATCTGAATTTCTACTTTATTTTATATACCTTTCCAGAAGTTACTATAAAAGGTGCATGAATACTAAGTACAGAGAATTTCTAAATCTCTGTAGACTCCCAAGATGGTTTTAACAATTAATAGTGAACTTTCTATGCTTTTTCTTCTGCTATATTTAAGAAAATACAGTGAAGAAAATCACTCTTCTCTGCTTATAAAGCTTTAGAAGGCATACTGGAACACTGGGGGGAAAATATTCTCAATGAGATTTCCAAAAATGGTAATACCTTTGAGAGATTGAGTTCAGTGCTGTAGAATTGTTTGCATTATTAGAGTGTTTCATTTCAACTCCAGTTATAACAAGCTCCCTGATGGAGAAAGACTTGTGACTTGTACCACTGTGGTGTTGCTTCTCGTTTTCTGATACGTGCTTATAACTTTTTTTACATGCCGTTAATTTCTAATCAGGCTGTAAACACAAATGAGTGTGAAATTAGTTTGTATAGTATGACAAGGACTTGATTTGTAAATGTGTACTTTTAAATGTGTTTGAAGTCATAAATCTCTATTTTGCAATAGAGGAAAAACGTAATATGAAAAGCCTAGTTTAGTGTGTCTCAAAAAAGAATGAAGATTATCACAAGATGATCTGTGGAAGTTCTGGAGAAATGTGAAGTCTATCAAAATACCCTTTATCAGTTTTTTTTTAAAAAGTTAGTTTCTATACTGCTGTATCGCGATCAGAACCTGCCTCTCGTGCTTGTCCCCTTTTCTCTGGCCAATAGTGCCTGCAAACACGGTTCTTTTCATGGGGGCGCACATGCGTCTCATGGATATCCCCCCTTCTCTGTTAGGTGTGAGCCTGCCTTTTTTTTTTTTTGGTCTTCCATCAGAGTGACACTCGCAAGCACCCTGTGGCCGCTGGTTCTCTCAGCTGGTCTTCAGCAGCTCAGCCCTCCAGCCAAGCCGCACATGCCTTCCCTCTTTCGGGGTGTAGAGTTCCAAGGTCTTATCACGGCCCTGGTATTGGGCCATGGCTCTTAAGCTTCTTCCCGGAGGCACTACCTTCTTCAATGACCTAGTCAGGACCCATCTTCATACCTCAACTGGTGTCCTTTTCAGCAGCCCTCCCTAGGCTCAGTCAGCTACCAGACCAGCAGGGCCCATCTCAGTATCCTCCTCTGGTCTGGCCAGGTTTTGTGCTCAGTCCCCTGGGCTCAGCCTGCTCGTACTGACCTTTCAATGGCTCTGCTGCTAGTCTATCCAGCCAGCTAGGCACCTGGTCTTTGGTGGCCTTTGCTGGGCTCAGTTCTGTTTGGTGAGCTCTCTGCAGTGAGCTATGCACAGTCCTGCTGTTTGTCTAGCCAGCACCCTATCCTTCCTAGTCAAGCTCCACACAGCAACTGAAGGCTCTGGTCTGCTGCTTGCCTTTTATCTGGCCCTTCTGGCCCCTTACGGATCGCTCCAACAGCTCCTCTGGCTGCTCTTCTGCGGCCACTGTAGGCTGCCTGGAGGACTTCTCGATGCTCTGTTCTGGGACAGGATGATGCAGGACCATGAGTCCTCCAGCAGGGGGTCTCTGGAAGTAGACCACCCTGCCACAATTGTATATCCTACATTTTCGAGATCACCATTCAAATTTTTTTGTTTGTTTGTTTAAGTTCAAGGCCACCTATTTAGAAAAAATACTAGTCAGTGTTGTGAGCACATCATACCTGAAGACCAACTCTGTGGCTCAGCCAATATCTAACTTCAGTTCTAAGGAAAATGGAGTTGCTCTGAGATATATTCTTTTGGTTTGGCCACCCTCACTTTTATTTATATGTGGAAAGGGAAAAAAATCAAAAGAGTAGCTTTCTTTGATTATATAAAAATGAATCAAGCTGGGGGTGATCAAGCTGAGGAAGGATAATAGCTCTCATAGACCAGTAGAAATATTTCTGAGGATGGTCTTTCTGATCTGGGGAGACTGAGGTGTGGATTGTTTTCTCCAGTGAAGCAGCATGAAGTTGATGAGCTGAGATATGACTATGGTAGAAAAAAGGAGCATGAAACAGAGCATCAGGCTCTTCATACTGTACAATGCAGAAGGAAATTGGGAAGTTCACAGAAATAGTGGCAGTGCCTAAACAGTTTCCAAAAATTCTTGTAGTTTCATTAATGTTCTTGTGGAACATTGAAAGCTCAGCTGACATGGACTAACTTACATATTATAGATTTCCAAAACGATTATAATAGTACAAGAACCTAAATAGAATAATCTTACTTTCTTGTTGGACATGACTTTCAAGCATCTGCATGATGCAACGTAGAACTACCTAAGGTTATTTACCTGAAATGTTACTGTGGCAATTGTGATGGATCTGAACTGGAGGGGAAATCTTTCCGGCCTATCAGTTCTTGTTTCAAGAGAGATTGAGCACCTTAGCTAGGTCTTTTTGCCCCTGGATCTGAACAAAAGCATTATGTCAATATTTCAGGAAAACAAAAAACATCAGCCTCCCACTTCTTACAGTAAATTTAAATGTAACTTCTCCTTTGTTTTCTCCTTTTATTCCTGTGGTATTATAACATAGTAGAAGATGTTAATAGTGTTAGCATGGGTAAAATGTATAAAACTACTCACTCCCCCAAAGCATTTTGTGTAAAGGTATGAGTCAATACAACAGAACACACAGTGGGTGTGGTCTCTTTAGTTGGAGTGCTTTGCATAGCTGGAATTCTTTGCAGAGTTTCTATGCAATCTAGCTTGAAAAAAATCAGCGTGTTAGTTTAATGCCTGATTTGGGATGCGGGGAGTGGTGGGGGAGTATTGGTATATTCTCAGTAAGAAGTTGTTATAAAATGTGGAAATAGTTTGAGATTTCTGTATTTTCATAGGTTTGTGAGATTTACAAAATATGATAATCCAACTAACAAGTCAAGAATCCTGAACTAATGGTAGTTGCTCTTTGTGGTACCTTTTTTATTAAGTTATGAGCAAATAAGTAATTTAATTTTAACGTTTAGGTATATCTTCTGTGCTTTCTGCTTTGGCCTGAAATACTTAGGAAAGTAATCTGTACATGACATTTTATCTAAGCTCCAGCTCAAGCTTAATCTACACTGCACACTTCTTTCAGCAATATTGAGAGTATGTATATGAGTATTCCCCCCGCCCCCCCACTCCCACTGTCAGCATAGGGTCGAGTAACAGATGGTCAGGCATGGCTGAACTCTAATCTCAGGGTCCCTAGGCACACATGCAGGGTTCAGACCTATCCGGCGCATCCCCCTCTAAGTGTTGGAACCTTCCAAACATAGTGTTGACTCTTCAGATTCTAGGGTATGTAAACACACCCCTCTCCCACAACTCTACTCCAAAGATGTGAAGCTTCTGGTTTACAGTCTGACACTCTCGAGGTCATGCAGCAGTTGAAGTAGTCATCACGTGCACACACTTAGTACTAACACTTTTATGCTCTCTTATGCTTAATCATGTAAAGCATAGGAGAGTGCATATCTTACCAGACATTGAAACCACAGTGTCCCTCACTAGCTTACCGTTCACTTGGAAGCCCTTAGGGGATCATGTGTTTTCCATGAGGCAGGCAGGATCCTCCACCCTCTTGCTTACCATGCCCTGCTGCAGCTCCCCTCTTCTTAATCTGCTGCTAAATGGCTCTAACCCCTAAAACCCCCCTCTTGAGTTCCTTCATAGACTCTTGTTGGGGTTATCTGTTTCTTTTGGTAACTTTCCATTGCTCCCAAACTGCCCTCCCTTCCGACAACACTAGGAAGTGTCCTCTCAGCTAGAATAAATGCGTTGTCCTAAGATATTTTACCTTGAATAGAAGATTATTGAGTGCTGAACACCTACCATTCTTTGGCCTGGCAGAGACATGACACAACCCTGTTAACTCCTGGTGTATCCACATACATATAGTCTTTCCATAACACAGTAATTCCATGATACAATTAAATAAAATCATCCATAGTCGAGAAGTGGTACAGACAGAACCCCTAAATCATTATAGCATCATAGATTGACAATGTTGTTGCATTACTAACTAGTATTACTGGTAATTTCTCCTCCCAGGCTTTCTGAAAATGTCCTTGACTAATTTTATAAATAAACTTAAAATTTATACTAATACTGTCTTTTCTGAAATGTGGTATGTTTTAAATCTTACTGGAATTAGACAATGGATTTTGACTATCTATAGTTACTTTCCTTTTCTGTTATATTCAGGTGTACTTTTCTCCTAGATAACCCATCACAACCATGTACGCTTTTCTCGGGGGGCAGCCTGAACTGTGGGACTGCTGAGCCCTCTGTCCCACCAACCTGAGATAGCCCTCTCACACTGTGATGGTGTGACAAGCTACAAAACTCTGGCAGGTACTGCACATACACAGACATCCCCAAGAAGGGACGCAACCACTTGAGTTACATGCATGCTTCTCTCAGCCACTCATGAACCAACTATAGAGACGCTCCCCAGCCTTCCACCCCAGAAGTGTACCCTCTTGCCCTGGTCAGAAGCTGATCAGTATAAGTTCATTACTCAGTCTTTGCTCCCTCGGTGTGGAGAGGACATAACTAGTCTTTGCAACCTGAGCTGAGATTTCCCAAGCACTTCAACGAAAACACACTGTTTTAGCTGAAATATAAAACAGATTTATTAACTACAAAAAGATAGATTTTAATTGACTATAAGTACTAAGCATAGAGATCAAAGTTGGTTACCTAAAAATAAAATAAAATTTGCAATCTGAGTTCTATAAACTAAGCGGGATTTGAATCAAGCAGTGTCTCACCCTGGTAGATGGTACAAACGGGTCATAAATCTGCAAAACATAGGCTGGAACTCTCTTCCAACCTGGGGCCACCCTCCCCAGTTTAAAGTCTTTTGTCCTCTAGACATTTGTTTCAGGTGTTGAGCTGTGGGGAGACTGAGGCCGAGTCATGATGTCACTTCCCCTCTTTATAGTTTCTTCCAGCTTGCTGGAAAGATCTGTACTTGTGACGAGGGAGGTCTGCCCCCATTGGTCAAGCATCTCCATTGTCTATGTGCTCTCTGAGAAGTCTTCATTGTATACAGTTCCTGGAATAGTTGATTCTCTTTAATGGACCATCAGCAGATCTGGCTACTCTGTTGTTGTACCTGAAGGGCTGGTTGCGGGTGTTCCCAACCTTACAACATTTTTCAGTAACACACATGTAGCAAATCTTCATAACTTCACCTACGATGACAGCACATTACAGGATGTTAATGTTCAACAGTTCAAGACTTCCAGAATGATATCTCACAAGGGGCATACTTTATACAAACATACAATAATTCTGTAACAGTGGTGAATATGGGGGCTCCGAGGTGGTGTTTTGATGTACAAAGTGCCACAATGGTATAAACACTAGCATGGTAAACATGCAGTTTGTCCTTCAAACATGCAGTTTGTCCTGCTATCTTGTGTTACTCACCCGTTTACTGGACAAATCTTAACTGGATACAGTAGCAAACAATCTGTAACGTCCAGAGAATAAATTAAGATTCATGGGAAATGAATGAATCAGAGGTAACTATTGTAGACTGTCTTAAGTGTTGTGTCAAGAAGGCAGATGGTGGTCTGCTGGCAATAGTTGCTTTGTATCCATGAGTTAATCTTTTCATTTTGGCTCTTTTCCCTTCTGTTAGCTAATTTTCTTTTCTTTTAGTAGTGTGATCTCACTCATTAGCAGTCATGCTAATCCTGTATTTCTGTAAAAAATGACAAATTTCCTAGAAAACGTCCTTTCCCAGCACTTAATGTGGAAGGAGAGGCAGTAGCTCATAGTATTGTGCGAAGCAGTTGTGGTACCAACAATTCTTGAAGATTCCCTCAAGAATTACTAATACATTTTTGGTACTATTGCATCTGTGAACTGACTCAATCATCCCTCTATAGTAGAATTTTATTTTAAATTTATGTAATTTTAATATTTCTGATGGCTTCACAAAAACCAAATTTTGTGTAAAATAAAAAAACCAACATGATAAAAGGCTTGATTCCAAAAGGTCCTGAGCCCTCATCCTGCAGAGCACATAAATATGTGTAATCCTGTTGACTTCAGTCTCTCACAAATACTAACCAAGTAAATGCTCTGTTGGATTGGTGCTGAGCATTCTGGCACCATTCAGGATTAAGCTGTTAATTTTCACTAACAAAAGTGTAACAGCCCTAAAAAGTAAATCTTTTTTTTTATGCGTTTTCTGTGGTCTGACTCCAGATCTAAAAATAAAACTGGCCCTTATACAACATTAAGACATTTAAGGAGGAGAGCACAGGAGAGTGTCATCTGCAGACACTTGCAGAAAAACCAAGGGTTGATGTCTACATATACTTTTATCTTTAAAATACCGCTGCATGTCTCTTTTGCAAAACTATCAGTGGAACTATCCAATTTAATTGTGTAACCGAAATTTGTACAACAAAATGTGGAGTATATATGCTATTATTATGTAGTAACTTGCCTTCAGACATGCAAGGGGGGAAATTTTTTCCCCTTGTTACTCTAAGAGAAAGCCGTCAAAAATTCCTGAAAATCAGTTAGATGGGACTGCAATGTTTTATGGGTATAGTAAGGTATTCTTAGGTTACTCGAGAGGCCTGGTGGAGTTCTTGTTTGTTTTGCTTTTTTGATGAAATATTAGAATAGGGAGTGTGGATGAACTGTGAGAGTGGAGTGCGATAAGTAAATCATGGGCTATACCACAAACTGAGACCTATAATTAAGTGAACCTAAGCCCCAGTATAGACAACAGTAGGTTGATGGAAGAATTCTTCTGTAAATCTAGCTACCACCTCTCAAGGGGGGTGGATTTACTACAGAGATGGAAAACGCCCGTGTATTGCCATACCTAATGTCTACTGTAAAGGGCCATAGCTGTATAGTGTAGTGTAGCCAGGCTAAGATAGTTGACCTGTTCATGAATGAATTACTTGAAGATGGGCACAGTTATGTGCTGTTTAGAGCAATGCCGCTTTGCGAGTAATTTACAGAGGTGGAGATTTTTAACAGTCAGTTAACTGCAGCACTTCTGAGGTGACTGCCCTCCAGAGATGAGACCTTGTTGGAAGGCCTGAATCTGCTCCTTTTTAACAGAATACCAGAATTGCCTCTCTAAGGCTACGACTACACTAGAGAGCTTACAGCGGCTAAACTGCATCAATGCTGCTGCACCACTGTAAGCTCTCTAGTGTAGCAGCTGTAAGCTGATGAGAGAGCTTTCTCAACAACTTAATTAATCCACCTCCAGCAAGCAGTGGTAGCTTAGGTCAGTGTAACTTTTGGCACTCAAGGGGTGGCTTATTCACACCTCTAAGCAACTACTGGCATAAGTGGTAATGTAGGCATAGCCCCAGTGTGCAGTACAACCCGAGAAGGAAATTTCTCTTGCAGCAGCAGAGTTTGCATTTTAGTAACTTAACATTCATATTTCCTGTTCTCTTCAGAGTCTCGAGTCTTATACAACATTGCCCTAAAAGTGTGTGATACAGCACAAGGTTACAAAAAGATAATTTGCCTTAATTGGCCCACCCTCTTACCATATTACTTAAGCATATACAACAAAGAATATTTAAGCAGATGTCTTAACTTCTTAAGCACACAGAGGGTTCCTTTGACTACAGTGGAATCACTACTCAGGTGTTTAAGTACTTTGCTAAATCAAAGCTGTCTATATCTGTAAGGAAGAAAAAATAAATCAAACGAGAGAGCACTTGGTTTTAGATCTTGGCTATTCTTTTCAAAATGATTTGCAAACGCATATCTTATGAAAATGTTTGGTCTTATTATACACATCTATATTTTGTAATATATAAATGTATTACATAGTGGTGTTGATTAATCACAATTAAAATATTAATCTTGATTAATTGGTTTTAATTGCACTGTTAATAGAATACCAATTGAAATTTATTAAATATTTTGGATGTTTTTCTACATTTTCATATATATTGTATTCTGTGTTGTAATTTGAAATCAGTGTATATTATTTTTATTACAACTATTTACACTGTAAAAATGATAAACAAAAGAGATTGTATTTTTCAATATACCACAAACAAGTACTGTAGTGCAATCTTTGTCGTGAAAGCACAACTTACAATTATTTTTTACATAACTGCATTCAAAAACAAAACAGTGTAAAACTTCATAACCTTCAAGTCCATGGGCATCAGGTTTAAAACAAATAAAAGGAAGTTCTTCTTCACACAGCTCACAGTCAACTTGTGGAACTCCTTGCCTGAGGAGGTTGTGAAGGTTGGTACTATAACAGGGTTTAAAAGAGAACTGGATAAATTCATGGAGGTTAAGTTCATTAATGGCTATTAGCCAGGATGGGTAAGGAATGTTTGTCAGAGGGTGATGATGAATGGCAGGAGAGAGATCACTTGATCATTACCTGTTAAGTTCACTCCCTTTGGGGCACCTGGCATTGGCCACTGTTGGTAGGCAGAATACTGGGCTGGATCGACCTTTGGTCTGACCCAGTATGGCCATTCTTATGTTCTTATGTTCACTTAGTCCTAATTCTTCAGCCAATTGCTAAGACAAATAAGTTTGTTTACTTTTACTCTTCTCACTTTCTGATGACATTATAAATAAGAACAGGCATTTGCATGGGAATTCTGTAGCCGGCGTTGTAAGTAGGGTGACCAGATATCCCGGTTTTATATAGACAGTCCTGATTTTTTGGTCTTTTTCTTATATAAGCTCCTATTACCCCCCACCCCAGTCCCGATTTTTCACATTTGCTGTCTGGTCACCCTAGTTGTGAGGTATTTACATGCCAGATATGCTAAACATTTGTATGTCCCTTCATGCCTCGGCCATCATTCCAGAGGACATGCTTCCATGCTGATGATACTCGTTAAAAAAAGTGTTAATTACATTTGTGACTGAACTCCTTGGGGGGAATTGCACATTCCTTACTCTATTTTATCTTCATTCTGCCATATATTTCATGTCCTCATAGAATATCAGGGTTGGAAGGGACCTCAGGAGGTCATTTAATCCAACTCCCTGCTCAAAGCAGGACCAATCCCCAGACAGATTTTTGACCTAGATCGCTAAATAGCTCCCTCAAGGATTGAACTCACAACCCTGGGTTTAATAGGTCAGTGCTCAAACCACTGAGCCATCCCCCAGTCTAGCAGTCTTTTATGGTGACCCAGCACACATTGTTCATTTTAAGAACACTTTCACTGCAGATTTGACAGAACACAAAGAAGGTACCAATGTGAGATTTCTAAATATAGCTACAGCACTCCACCCAAGGTTTAAGAATCTGAAGTGCCTTCCAAAATCTGAGAGGGATGAGGTTTGGTGCATACTTTCAGAAGTCTTAAAACAACAACACTCTGATGCGGAAACTACAGAACCCGAAACACCAAAAAAGAAAATCAGCCTTCTGCTGGTGGCATCTGACTCAGATAATGAAAATGAACATGTTGGTCAATCAGGGAGGATGAGGCCCTGTTCTAGCAGTTGAGGTGTGAAAACCTCCCAGATTGAACTAACCTCGTTATCTCTAGCTTGCACATATATACCTGCCCCTGGAAATTTCCACTACATGCATCTGACAAAATGGTTATTCACCCATGAAAGCTCATGCTCCAAAACGTCTGTTAGTCTAAAAGGTGCCACAGGATTCTTTTACATAGAAATAGTTTGTCTCCCACTGAGACACTCTCCCCTGACATTACTAGTGCAATAATCCCAGGGGCTTCAGGATTCAAAGAATGTGCTTCCTGTCAGGACTTTATGCCAATGTACGATGGACGCTTCACGCTGTGTGAAGTGCCTTGGCGAGAGACACGTCCCTACCAAGTGTGTACACTGCACAAGCCTCAAAACCAGGGCTCGTCCTTACAGGAACCTGTGGCTAAAACTGCTTCTCATGCAGAAATCCCTGCAGCTGCCTCTGAAGACAGGCAATGGCAAACCTTCTCCATCATCCTCCCCTGCCAAGGCAGAACAGATTGGGAGCATGGCTTCACCCTCTCTGGAGCACAGGCAAGAAGCTCTGCAGCTGCCTATGGAGCAGGGCAGTAAACCCACTCCCCTGCCAGGTCAGAACCGACCGGGAGCCCGGCTTCACCTTCTCACGTGAAGAGGCAGGAAGCCCTAATGTCTCCTCTCAGAAACACTCGAGAATAAATGATCTCCTGCAGGGTCTTTACCCTTGGTGCTGTCTGCACTGAGAGCAGGCAACTCTGACTGCCCCTGCATTTTTACAGGCAACTCTCATGGGGCTCTAAAGCAGGGACCCGACTTCCCGCAGCAGAAAGCTCTCCTTGGCAACGGTTTCCCCAGCACTGATAATGGACCCGGTGCCGACAACGAGTTCCACCCCTGGCACTGAGCCTGCCTGCTACCCCCGAGTAGATTCAGACCCCCTGTGGGGCTCTCACAAATGGCACTGGGCTCCTGCCAAAGTGAAACTAAAATCACTCTGGGCTGCTGCTCAGACTTCATGCTCTGCAGCACACCAGCCTAGGGAGCAGCAACAATTCCTGCATCAGTGGGATACCTCTGTGGCCCCTAAGCCTGACTCTCCACTCCGGGACAGGGAGCACTCATTGTTTGAACAGCAGCGCTCCCCACGTGACCTGGATACTTTCACGGATAGTGAGAACGGCACACAGCAACAAGCAGAGTTCTCCCTGCCTGAGTCTTCCCCCCCCCCCCCCCGGAGCCATACATACCCTAAGACATGAGGCATCATAAGAATCAGCCTCAGTTTCCCTACTTTGTACCCAGTGGCCGGGACCCTTTTTTTTTCGTACTTGGTGCCCTGGCTTCAGCGGTACCCATGGTCAGGTCCTGCCACCGCCTCTCCTTGTGCCCCTTCTACCAGACCGTCCTGTGCCTATATTCCCAGCTCTATCAAAATCTAGAGTTCCTGAACCCCATCCTGAAGACATGGGCTATGACCCCTTCCCTGTTTTATTGGCTCCTGCCTCGCCATCAGCTGCAGAAGTCGCCCTTATGCCTCCACCTCCAGAAAACGTGGATGACTTTATGCAATTCCGCAAACTTTTTAAGAGAATGGCACTCAGCCAGGACATCCCTTTGGAGGAAGTCCAGGGGACAACATAGGTTTCTCAAAATCCTCCAACCCTCTGACCTTCAAAGATAGCACTACCCATAGAGAGAGCTCTCCTAGAACCAGCTGATATTCTCTTGCAGACCCCTGCCTCCATTCCACCAACATGCAAGAAAGCTCAACATAAATACTACGTGCCTGCAAGGGACATCGATTTCTTATTTTCCCACCCGCAACCCAATTCTATTGCGGTTGATGCAGCAACACACAGAACAAAGCAGCCACATTAACGGGCCACTCTGCAGGACAATGACTCAAATGTCTTGACCTCCTGGACTGCAAGGTTTATACTCTTCTACTTTGCAATATAGAATTGCAAATTTATTCTACTCTCCTTCCAAGCTATGACCATGACAACTACAACAAGCTCTTTCATTTGCCTCCCATATACCGGCGGACAGGAGAGCGGACTTCCAGTTAGTCCTCGTCGAAGGTCAGTTGGTGTCTAGCATGGCAGTACAAGCATCCATGGACATAACTGATCCAGCAGCCAGCACCACTGCAGTGGTGATGTGCTGGTCGTCTTGCCTTTCAGCGTCCGGCATCCCCAAAGATTTGCAGTCCACAGTGGAGAGTCTCCCCTTTGACAAAGAGAACCTCTTCTTTCCCGCCCTCCCCCAAAAGAAATATTTCACACTACGAAAGACTGTAGAGCCACTTTGCGCACATTGGACACATACCCGTCCCTCACCAGGAGACAATGGTATCAACCTTACCAAAGGCCCAGCGCACAACAATATCACCAACCCTGGTCCAGACTGTCTGACACTGGGAAAAACCACAACAGACCTCCTAGACGCAGGCAAAACCAGGTGCAACCAACTACTTCCCACACTGGGTAACAAACAATTTTGAAGTGCTGGTCAGGAGTATATGCAACCACCCCTTGACTCCGCCGCCTATTTGCCCATTTGGCTACCTCCAGACTTTCCACCATATCTGGCAACAGGTCACGCAGGACCGCTGGGTCCTGGAAATAGCTCAGTGAGGTTACTCCATCCCTTTCCTGTTTTCCCCGCCCACCCTTTCTCCCTCCCTGTCTCTCTTAGGGACCCCTCTCACGAGCACCTTCTCTGCGTGGAGGTGGCTCATCTTCTCCACCTAGATGCAGTCGAACATGTGCTGACGCAACATTGGGGAAAAAGATTCTACTCCCAAAAGAAAGACGGGAGGTGGAGGCCTATATTTGATGACGCCAACTGAACAAGTTTGTACAGGTACAAAAATTCAAGATGGTCATATTGGGCGCAATAATACCCGCACTGCACAAGGGGACTGGTTCACAGCCCTCACCCTACAAGATGCCTATTTCCATATATACATTCATCCAACCCAGCAGACATAGTTTCTGCATAACACTGACTCCACCACCAAATGTATTGGCCTCCCTACACTGGTAGACAAAACCAGAGAACCTATGCATGGATGTTCCCTTCCATCCACACTCCCTAGTATTCATGCTAACCACGATCGCTTCCCAGATAGATTGCGGAGCACACTTAAGTGACCACAAGGCACAGGGCCACTGATTCCTACCAGAGACATGTCTGCACATTAATCTCCTAGAACTCCAAGCTGTCAGGCAGGGAGGAGCACAATCTCAGTCCCTATGCACAACGGCCATTAAACTATGGAATTGGTGCATACATCATCACATAAAAGTCACTGCTTCCTACCTGCCCACGTGTCACAACACTACCACTGACACACTCAGCAGACACTTCTCCGAGAAACACGAATGGGAATTACATCCCTCGATATCCCAACAGCTCTCCTCCCACTGGGGCACTCCGTCGATAGACCTGTTTGCCACTCCTCAAAACTGCAAATGCCATCTATTTTGCTCCAGAGCAGGACTCAGAAACGCACCTCATTCCTTGGAACAACTCCCTCATGTAGCTTTTCCACTGATTCCACTCATACACAGGGTTCTACGCAACATCACAGAGGACAAGGCCCAGGTCATACTTATTGCCCCAGCTTGGCCCAAGCAGACATGGTATCCTTACCTGCTATGCATGTCCGTCCGTCCTTCCCATACTCTCCCCAGCAGACCATATCTCTTCGCCCAGAACTGCGGTCGGCTTCTTCATCCGCAGCTCTGGAAACGCCATCTGACGGTGGTGTTCTTTCATGGTTTCAATCCCACGACTTAGCCTGCTCAGAGCAGGTCCGACATGTCCTCTGCACAGTAGAAAGGACTCCACTCTTAAGACTTACCTGCAAAAGTGGAAATGCATCTCCATCTGGTGCTCCCACAGATGCCTAATACCCCAGACTGCAACCCTCCCTGACATCTTAGACTATCTTTTCGAACTAAAACAGGACACGTTTTCACTCAGTTTTATCACAGTACGCCTCGCAGCCCTTACCACCTTCCATGACGCTCTGGACAGCTATTCACTTTCATACTCCCCACCATGAAATGCTTCCTCACAGGCCTGCAAAATCTCTACCCTGAGATTCATTCACTATTAGCCTCCTGAAGTCTCAACCTAGTTCTCTGCGCTCTTACGAAACCCCTTTTCGAGCCCCTGGCCACCTCGTCCCTGCTTCACATGTCCAGGAAAGTGGCTTTTTTGGGTGCCATAACATCAACAAGAAGGGTTGGTGAAATAAGTGCCCTGATGGCCTACCCTCCCTACACCATTTTCTCTCAACACACGCTTACCATACAAACCGGCCTCAAATTCCTCCCCAAGGTGGTGTCTACCTTCCACCTTAACCAGTCAATACATGTACCTGTATTCCACCCAACCCTCACATGACTTCACAGGAAGCTGCATCACATACCCTCGACTTCCGACGGGCTTGTGCATTCTATCTTGACAGAACTAAACCATTTCGTGAATCCCCTAGGCTTTTGTTTCTACTACCAAGAGATCAAAGGGTGACGCTATCTCTAAGCAAAGACTCTCCAAGTGGATCTCCACCTGCATCAGATCCTACTATCAAACCCAGAATGTTCAACCACCAGAGGGTGTTAGGACTCATTTTACTAGAGCAATGTCAACATCTATTTCCTTCCTCCACAGCGTACCTGTTACAGACATATGCAAGGTGGCCATGTGGACATTTGACCACACATTTGCCAAACATTATGCTATCACATGGGATACCACAGCAGACACCATAGTTGGCCATGTGGTACTTTAAACCTTTGTTCCTCACACAACTCCAAAATCCCACCAACCATAGTGGGTACTGCTTCACATTCACCTACAGTGGAGCACCCACAGGAACAGCACTCGAAGAAAAGAAAGTTACTCACCTAGCAGTAACTGAAGTTTTTTGAGATGTGTGCCCCTGTGGGTGCTTCACTCCCCACCTCCTCCTCTCTACTTTGGATTATTAGTATGATTTCTCCACGGTAGAGAAGAAACTGAGGGGGATGCGGGACGCACCCACTCGAGAAGATTCCAACGAGACGAGAGATACCAACTGAGTGCGTGCGTCTCAATAAGGCACTGCTATCGAAAATCTCGGATCAACGGTGCCGGGATGCACCGTCACCTACAATAGAGCACTCACAGGGAGACACATCTCGAAGAACTTCAGTTACTGCAAGGTGAGTAACTTTCTCATCTCTCAGCATGAGTGGTCTCTCCACCCAGAAGTGGTGCACGGACTTTTCCAAGTGTTAGGAACTCCCCAGGTAGACGTGTTCACAACTCGGCAGAACCATCACTGTCTCCGATTCTGCTCTAGTAATGGCTGGGGGGGGAGGGGCGCTATCATCGATGCCTTCCTCTTGTCATGGTCAGGCCAGTTTCTCTGTGCCTTTCCACCATTCCTGCTGATTGTCAAAGTCCTGGAAAAAATAAAGACAGAGCAGGCCCAGGTCCTTCTGATTGCCCCGGCATGGCCCAGGCAGCATTGGTACAGGACCCTTATGAGCCTGGCCGTCGCCCTGCTGTGGCCGTTGCTGTCCTGCCTAGACCTGAACTCCCAGGACCAGGGCCGCCACCTCCACCCCAGCCTAGCGGTACTCCATCCCAGGGAGTGGCTGCTCAGTGGTTAGATAGGGAGGAAATGACGTGCTCGGAAGGGGTTCAGCGCATCCTTCTAGAAAGCAGGCGGCCCTCCACACGCCACACCTATTTGGCAGAGTGATCTCGTTTTTCCAAATGGGCAGACGAGCAGGGTGATGTCATATTCTGGACTACCTCCTTCGCCCAGGGCCTGGCACCCTCATCAGTCCAAGTGGGCCTGGCAGCCATATCGACCTTCCATCCGCTGGTGCAGGGCCACACAGTATTCTCCCATGCTATGACTGGCTGATTCCTTAAAGGGTTGGATCATCTCGTCCTGTATATTAGGCCCCCAGTCCCGCAGTGGGACCTAAACCTGGTGTTGACCTGTCTCACGGGGCCCCCATTTTAGCTGCTAGCAACGTGCTCCTGATCACATCTCTCATGGAAGGTGGCCTTCCTGGTTGTGATCATGTCGGCTAGGTGGGTTTCGGAACTCAGGGCCCTGACCTCCGAGCCCCTGTATACAGTGCTTCATAAAGATAAGGTCCAGCTCCGCCCACACCCATCGTTCCTCCCGAAGGTAGTCTCTGCCTATCACGTGGGTCAGGACATTTTTCTGCTGGTCCTCTACCCCAAGCCTCATGCGTCCAGTGAGGAGCACCACCTCCACACGCTGGATGTGAGATGGGCTCAGGCTTTTTACCTGGAGCAGACTAAACCGTTCAGAAAGTCCTTGCAACTGTTCATCGCCTTGGCTGAGCGCGTGAAAGGTTGTCCAATCTCCACTCAGTGGCTCTCCAGCTGAATCACCTCGTGCATCCGTACCTGTTATGACCTGGCAGGAATCCCTCCGCCGCCAGGTGGGAAGGTGCACTCGACTAGGGCACAGGCCTCGTCGGCTGCCTTTTTGGCCCATGCCCCATTCAGGACATTTGTAAGGCTGTCACGTGGTCTTCGGTTCACACGTTCACCTTGTATTATACGTTCGTCCCCCAGACCAGGGAGGACACTGGGTTCGGCAGGGCCGTTCTCCATCCCAAGAGTTTGTGAACTCCTTCCCACCTCCAACAGATATAGCTTAGAATCACCAATTGTGGAATACAAATGAGCAATCACTCGAAGAAGAAAAAACAGTTACGTTTTCCATAACTGATGTTCTTCGAGATGTGTTGCTCATGTCTATTCCACATCCCGCCCTCCTCCCTCTATTTCGGAGTTGTCTGGCAAGAGGGAATTGAGGGTAGGAGGAGTGCGCAGCGTCCCTTATACCACACTATGGAGGCTCCATTCCAGGGGTCACTAGGGTACTCCCCTACGGTACTGCTAGGGGAAAAACTTCCAGCGCTGGTGCACGTGGCGAGCATGCACACCTACTGTGGAATAGACATGAGCAACATATTTTGAAGAACACCAGTTACGGAAAAGTAACTGTCTTTTGTTTTTTATACAGTGCAAATAAATATAAAGTGAGCACTGTACACTTTGTATTCTGTGTTATAACTGAAATCAGTATATTTGAAAATGTAGAAAACATCCAAAAATATTTAAATAAATGGTATTCTATTATTGTTTAACAGTGATTAATTGTATGATTAATTGTGATTTAATTTTTTAATTGCTTGACAACCCTAATTTTATATAAAACAATATTAATTTATTTATCATGCAGAAAAACTAATTTCCCCAGCAAGCTCCCTTTGGAATCAGAAGTTTCATGAATATTGAAAGTGTTAAGGATTGCAATATTGGGCCTGTGGTGGAATACATATTCAGGGGAAAACTGAAAATAACTCTCACAGAAAAAGGCACTGTTCAGATTGCTTCTCTGCAAATGATGTAAATATCCTTTTACAACAGTGTTCAGTTCATGAATGGTCCCTTTATTTTCTTTGTGGACCAGCTATAGCCTCTAGAAATGTCTTAAAATATTATTCAGTTTCTAATGAGAGTTTGAATGAGGTGAACAAATTGATTGGGAAAAGTTCCAGATATGCAAACATAATTTAAGCTTGATAATTTTTAACCAAATATTATAGAACTAAAGGTGGATCTGATTGTGTTGGAGCTGGCTCTGCAAAAAAAAAAAAAAAGTTTTATATCATCCAGTAAAAAGGCACACTGTTTACACACTGTGGTCTAGAGCAAATTGTTCATCCTAATTCTTTCAATGGTCCCCTCAATATGTAACTGTCACAGGTTGTTTTTATCTTACTCTCACTATCACCATGTGCAGTGGATACAAAAGCTTCTGGTTTTTTTGACCCGTAAACTTGTACACTGGGTGATGCTATTGAAAGAGCAATGCAATTAAATTGGCAGATTTATTTTTTAAAAGAACAGTCTAGTTCTGGAGTGCCTTCCAATTAAGTAAGAAAGATATGTTCCAGTTCTGTGTCGACTTTGTGGGAATACAGCAATACCTACTGCTAGCTTTTTAGGTGCATTTTATCAAGAGGAAAATTATCCCATACAGACAACTGTTTCTATCTTTTTGCCAAATATACCTTAATATTTCCATTTAAAAACAAAAAAACACTCTTCTTACAATTTGTCTAAGCCTGCAGACTCTTGCAGGCATAGCTGTATTGATCAGTGATGTGATTTGTGACTGACATAATTGTGCCATCAAAAGCCTCTAGTTCAGACACAGTTATTCTGGCAAAACCTGTGTTTTTGTTGGTATAAAACAGGGGTAGGCAACCTGTGGCACTCGTGCCAAAGGCGGCATGCGAGCTGATTTTCAGTGGCATTCACACTGCCTGGGTCTTGGCCACCGGTTCAGAGGGCTCTGCATTTTAATTTAATTTTAAATGAAGCTTCTTAAATATTTTTAAAACCTTATTTACTTTACATACAACAATAGTTTATATATTATAGTCTTATAGAAAGAGACCATCTAAAAACATTAAAATGTATGACTGGCGCGCGGAACCTTAAATTAGAGTGAATAACTGAAGACTCGGCACACCACTTCTGAAAGATCGGTCTAAACTATTTCTCTTGGGGCTGGTGAGCAGGGAAGCTGGAATTAGCTATATTGGCAGAATTGCCCTTTTGTCGATATGAAGTGCAGCCATGCGATGAGCACTTAGCCGGTAAAGCAAAGCTTTCTGAGGGTAGCCTGGCCTAACTGAACATTCTGACATTTTATAAATATCAGTTTGAAAAATATAAATTGAAAACCTTGCCATTTGGCTTACATTGTGCTCCTTCCATCTGTTTGTTGTATCCACCTGTTCTCTGAAGTCTTCTGCTTAAACTCTTCGGGGTGGGGGACCAAATCTTAGTTGTATTTGTACATTGCTTATTAGCACAATGGGGCTAAGGCCTTTAGATGCTGCCACAATACAAGTAATGAATAACCAGCTTTACTGGCCTAGAATTCAATAACATCCTTTTAGTTTCAAATTCAAACTTAGGGCCTTTTTTCTTCTCCGCTACTAGGCCTCTGAAAAAGCAAGGGTTGCAAAAATGCTATTTATACATACTTTTTTAATGTGGGGTGTTATGTTTGTTAGGCACAGCCCCAAATACATGAATTAACACTGTGCTGTGGCAGTGTACTTTTTGCAGATTTTCTTCTTTTGAACTAGTGATGATGGAAACTAGCATTCTTTCTGTCCAGTTCAGTAAGGGTTTTCTTTTCTTTTCTCCTCCCCCACCCCCTCAAAAAAGCCTGAATCCTTCTGTAACCTGCCCTCAAGAGGAATTGGGGACATTAGTACTGTGTGCTTTGGTGCTTAGCTTTGGAATTAGGTTTATAACAGCATTTGCAATCTCTCTCTCCCTCTTTTTAAAGGAAGAGGGGCAGTCTCACCCAGATTGTTTCTGAATTATTGCTCAAAGTTATGATCTTATTTGGGCTCTGACTTTTTTGGTTTGGCTTCCCCATGCTTACACAGTATCAAACCCCCTTTAACTGGATAACTGTTGTGATTTTGGCCTTTTGAGGTTAGGGTGTGAGAAGGAGGTTTTGTGCAGTCTCCAGAAAAAAGGAAATGCTAAAAGGAGAAGGATTAAAGGTTGAAATCTAAGATGTGGAGACACTAACAAAAAATGAAGTGAGGAAGAGGAGTTATAAATGTGGGAATGTAAAAGGCTCAAAGAAGGGGAGAGTGGATAGAGTTTCAGCAAGAGCATTGGATTGATAGCTGGAAGAAAAAATGCCAGTACAATCTCAGTTTCCTCCTTCTACCCTAATCTTGGAATCTCCCACCGTCCAAGTTGCAATGAGCTGAAGATTTAAATTTAAATCCTTTCTGTCAAAGATTCTGGCCCCTTAGCTCTATATGATTCTTCTAAAATATGTACACAGTTGTATTTACTTGAACAAGCAATTGGCTGCTGATACTACTTTGTCATCAAAACCCTTACAGCCTTTCCCCTAACCACTTGCCTCAGCCAAGAGCATAAGGCACCTATGCTTGGAGAGAAATCTTCGACACTCAGGACACTTTGGAAAATACATTTTGTGTTGGGGTGTTTGTATCCACTCCCTCTTAGTAGTAATACAAATAAAATAACAAGACTAAGTAGGGTTAACCAGTTAAGATAACGTGATGTATCCTGTGCAATCATTTCTCTGTGGTTGAGGCATCCTTGTAGTATTGTGTTTTTGTTACTACAAATTGATTTGCGTTTATACTGGACTCCTTTCAATCCACAGTAATATGTTTCTTTACATTCTGTTTGCTATTGTGACCAAATAACTACAGTACCTCTAGGTCTCTTAAGGCAAAGGTACCCCTGCACTAGACCTTCAGTAAGTCTTGTGTTTGAAATATTTTATAAAATTTAGATCTCTGGCTTGCGAAGAGATAATATGTTATATTTGCACAAGGTATTTCTTAGCACAAATGTTTAAATATGGAGACCAACATTTTTCAGCTTGGGTGTTTTAAGCTAGGTACCTGAATAAACTGCCTGATTTTTTTTTTTTCAGAAGTTCTGTGTACCATTCAGTTCTATAGAAGTCACTGGGAATTATGGCTACTCAACGCTTCTGAAAATCAGGCCATATATTAAGTACCTGACTTCTGGTACACAAGAGGGAAAATGTTGGTGATGGTTTGTGCATTTTTAGTTATAGTATTTTTTTTTTTTTTTAGTTTCTAGATTGTATGTTAAATGTTTCTCAGAATAGCTTGATCTAGGGAACTAAAGGAGAGGTGATCTGTCGGCATGTGACCTACAAATGGAATGGAAGGTGGTCTTTAATGCAGGTATAGTATAGAAAGTATAGTTGACATTTGGACCATGACAAAACCTTCACAGGAATGATGAAGTATAGTTTAAAGGGTAGATGAAGTTGCATGCAGTAGGAAAAGAAGCAGTGCTATATGCATGACAAGGAAGAAAGCAGTGAATCAAAAGAAAAAACTGAAAGTACTGAATGGAGTAAAATAAATGCACAGTGTCTGAAGAAAAGGCTTAAGAGGTAATATAACATCTTGGCATTCTTTAACTAAACAGCTACTTGCCTATCAATTAGAATTAAAAATCGATTGATAGTAATCTTTTCTAGCTCTACATCCCCAGGATTTTTGTGAAGGAATAATGATTAGTACTATTTAGGCTTCAGTTTTTCAGCTTTAAACCTCTCCTTAGGACAAAGTTGACTTAAACTATAGTTTTTTTAATAGTAACTTATGCTTTACTGTTCTAAAAGACAAACTAAGTGCTTACCTGTAGTTGTGACATACCATAAGGGGCTTAAACCATTATCAGATTGTTCAGTAAGTTTTCTTGTGCACATTTGTTTGTTATTTTAGCAGCATAATTTTATGGACTGTCATATCAGATTTACTTTATAGTCATACATTAGGACATTGAGATGTGCCAGATCTTTGGTGCCATTTGTGTATGAAATTCTGTCTTCATTGTATTTACTCATCATAAGTCAAAAACATCCTACATGAACATCAAGTCCTTGCAGATGCAAATGTCTGTAACATTTTATTTTTTTCTTTTGTTGTCATTGCAAATCCTTCCCCCCATTACATTTCTCCATTTTTCTTTTTTTCCCCCCAACTATCAGTGGAATTATTTTCTTCCTGTCTCCATATTCAGGTAGTGTCAGTGGCTGAGTATCACCGCAGGATCGATGCTCTAAATAGTGAAGAACTGCGCACGCTCTGCAGACGCCTCAAGGTGCCCTCTTTGTAGTTAAATCCCTTCTCCAGAGACTAAAACATCTTTTTCTGTAGTGGCCTTGATCAGGGCAAGTCCCATATTTGGTGGGTTTGTCTTGGCTACAACACTAGAAGAACCCTGCAGAAAATTCCTTTTTCTTGGATATGTGTTTATACACTGATAAAAGAGAGTGCTGTAGCTTTGTGACAAAACGATTATTTCAGAGTTTAAAATCAGAGGAATTTTCTGTCATCTTTGAAACTTTGTTCTTATTACTACATGGTTTCCAGGGTGATGAGGACTTGTGTTTTAATTTCTGTTCTGATGTGGTGGTTTCAGTTGGGTAGAAGCTTTCCTAAAAAGAATGCAAAAGAGACTCTGTTTACAAAAAGTAAACTGTGTTTACCAAATTAAATAAGGACTTACTCAGCTGTATGTATATTTGAAGTCTTAAATTCTTATATAAAAAGATCCTACAAGTATTTCAAACTTTTTTGCAAATATTAAGCCTCACAACTTCCATATAAGGTAGATAAGTGTTTTGCCCTTTAGAGGAGCTGGAATTAGAACTCCCAATCCCTAAAACAGCAGTTCAGAACTAATTCTGTAGATTTATCGGATATTAATCTTGAATTGACTCTTGCATTCTCTTTAGGTATTTCTCTATGTACTTTGGCACATGCACGCTTTGGAATTGATGTGTACGTTATGCCGAGTTTACTAATGAAAGCATATCTCAGAACTTTTTTGAAAACATGAAATAATCTTAATTTAATATGTGTTTCTAAGTATCTAGCTAATGAAATGGTTGGAAGTTTGGATTTTCATTTTGTTACTGAGTAGCTTTTGCAAAAGGCTATACAGAGAAAAATGCTTTCATGGGTTTGCTGCCTCTGCTTAATTTGGTAGTCAAAGTGCTGTCTTATTGATCTGTTACGCTGTCAAAACATTAGTTGACAGTGATAATGTTATAATACTTTCTGTAGTATGTGTTTAGGAGCTTTAGATTTTTGACAAGAAAGTTAACTTGCTTACAAATGCCTTATGAGTGGTGATAATTGTATAAAATCAACAACACAGACAGCATATGTTTTGCATGTGGTAGTGTAATAAAAATTAAAGAACCAAATAGAGTATAAACATTTTATGGTACTCTTGAACAGCAGTTATGTTTTGTAGAATCTGTAATCAAACGCGCCCTTGACAGTGTGAATTTGGGACTGAAGAGACCAAATGGCATATGCTGTATAAGTAGTACTTAATATTTGTAATTGGAAGATGATATTGAATATATATATATATATATATATATATATATATAAATTCCCATATATACTTTATGGGTGCTTTGTGAAATTATATGCTAACAGATACTTTTAGTCTGAGATAAATGCTAAGTTATGGAAAGCTTGAGCCTTCCTTGGTGCCCTCCTCAAAATGACTAAATAAAACAAATTTTCTCAATTTTAAGGATGAATGTTAATATTGTAATTAAGTTACTATTATACAAATATTCCTTACCTTCATATTTTATAAGATTATTTTTAAACATATAAAAAGTATCGTGTGATAGGCAGTAAATTTGATTTTTCTTAGCTGTTTAATGGATTATTAGAATTTATTTAACTTCTGGGTTTTTACTGGTTGAAAAAGTGTTTCACATAGAATCTGAAAAATTGGAACATTGTCCTTCTGTGTCAGAACTGTTCACCATCTAAAAACTTAGCATTTGGAAATAGCTGCCACAAATTGGTACCTGAAACACTGCAGTTTTTTCCCTGTATTTAGTAGGAGATGTATGTGCTAAACCATATTTTGGCAAATGTTGACTTCAAGTGTTTTCTGATGGATGCATAGGGGCCAGTCAAAAATCCAGTGAAGTCCGTAAGGTTCTTTCCCATGGCTTCAGGGAGCTTTGTCTCAGGCTCTTAGGATAACAATGACGCCTAGCTGTTGTTTAGCACTTTTCATCAATAGAGCTCAAATCACTTTACAAAAGAGGTCAATATCATTAGTCATACTTTACAGATGGGGAAAGTGAGGCACAGAAGGGCAGTGACTTGCCCTAGGTCACCAAGTAGGTCACTGGCTGAGCTGGGAATAGAACCCACGGCTCCTGAGTCCCAGTCAAATTCTTTAAGCAACTAATGCCCACTTACAAAGCCTGCTTTCAAATATTCTAAATGTGTATTAGAAGCTTGAAAAGTTTCACATCGTAACTGCTTTAAAATTTATTTTCTTTGGGTATTGATTAAAATCTCTAGCTTTTGAGCGATGAGCATAAAACACTTGAAATAAACGTTCTGCATTTAAAATGTATATAACTCAAATACCTTTTTATTACTATTAGAAAAACAGTACATTTTGCGCAGTAGTTGAGATCATGTACTTTGGCTTTTAATTGTAGTCAATTCTAAAAGTCCATATTCAACGCCGAACATGAAGGTGTGTGAAAAACCTTCTCCTAAATATTAGAGTACATGTGCAAGCAATAATTTCACTGTAATATTTAATATTGGTAGGTTTACCACAAGAATCAGGGATCTCCACGTCAAATGCCTAATATAACAAACGTAATACAAAATTCCAAAAATTAAGTACAATCCTAAATGCAGTGAAGATGATACTTCCTCTATAAGAGAATTGTGAATGCTTAGCATGCCTTCTGGAGTGCTTATTTATTTCCTCCTGCCTTGCAGATAACAAGGGAAGACATAAATCCAAAGCAGGCCACAAATATCAAAACAGACCTGGAGCCTGAAGCGTTTCGGCCAAATCTTAGTGATCCTAGTGAATTGTTGCAGTCAGACCAAATTGAAAAGGTATGATTGTCAAATAAAACTGTTGATGGAACAATATTATTTGTGTTCTGTAAGTATCCTAAACATCATGTAACAGGTTAAGTATATCAAATAAATAACAGGGACCTTGTTCTGAAGAGCTTATTGAAAAAAAATGTAGTTACTAAATGCATAAGACAATCTTTGTTGTTTTGTTAACAGCTCACAAAGCACCTTCCTCCACGAACTATTGGGTATCCATGGACTCTTGTCTACAGCACTGCAAAGCATGGCATGAGCTTGAAGACATTGTATCGAACTATGTTGGGGCTAGACACTCCTGTACTAATGGTTATCAAGGACAGTGATGGGCAGGTATGGAAATAGTGGCCACAAAAAATCAGAACTGCTGTTTAAAACAGACAAACGAACAGCTGAAACATAAGTGTGTTTTAGTAATAAAATTGCCTGTGTTAAGTGTATCCCTCTTCATGGTTATGTATTGGTGTTACAATTGTCATTGTGCAGGCCATTTTTGATAATGGCATTTTTCTAGGAAATGTTTAGATGAAGCAAATCCAATGTCAAGCCACAACTGTTGCAAGTCCTCTAACATTTTATTACTGAATAACATTTTAGTTTCTCTTAAATAAAAAATGAGAACCAGACCACTCAGAGCCTCAAACGATTGATAAGGCACAGAATTTGTGTCCAACCCAAAAATGGGGAAGATGGATAGTCTAAGAGTAGATGGCCAACTTGCTTGACATAGGTTACCTATCTCTGTACAGTTCCTTAGTGACAGATATGCACATCTTAGCAACCGTCATCTTGAGGTTACAGTGTTGATTAGGCCATCTGCACATTTCATGTAAAAAGACATTTATAGTAGTTTCAGTGCTGAATAATCAATTCTTCGAGTGACAGTCTGTATGAATTCCACTTCTGGTGCACATGCAACCAGTACATACAGATTAAATTCTTCAGGGGTGTGTGTTAGGGCCATCCCAACCCCGTGATACTCTTGCAACCCCATCCCTCCACCCAAGAACATAAGTGGCGGAACAGGCCCAGCTGTTCCTCAGTTCCTTCTTGTCTGCTGTGGAACCAAATAGAATCCCAGCATTGTCTGCTTACTTGGCTCACTGCACAATTAGTTGTTAGGCTAGCTTATTGTTCATTAGGTTGAGGAGTTAGTTTATAGTTTGCCTGTTGGCAAAAGATATATATGGGGGGGGGAGAGACGGGAGGGGGAGATAGATATAGATATAGATTAGATATAGATATAATATCTACCTCATCTATCTATCTAGGTTAGGTTATGTATTAACCCTGGAATTGGCTGACACTAAATCGTGAGATTTAAAACTTGTCCCTCTTGCAAATTGCCATGCCTCTTGGGGATGGGACACTCTATGAACCTTTTCTACCTACTTTAAGAGATGGTAACTATGGTTCTTGAAGATGTGTTGTTAGCACGGATTCCATGACCCCACATGTATAGAGTGCTCTAGCCTCTGGATTTTGTATTGATGAAATAACTGAGGGATGGTTGGGGGTATGAAAACATCAAGGCCGTGCCTGTGCCCTTGATATACACTGCTGGCCAAAAGGATCTGATCTCACACGCCAGAAGTGGAATCCATGTGGGCAACATATTTCAAAGAAACAGTTACTGTGGGGTAAGTAACTGTTCTTCTTGTAGTTTTTGCTGTACTACTTCTAGAAGAGGGGTAGGCAACCTATGGTACGGGTGCCGAAGGCAGCACGCAAGGTGATTTTCAGTGACACTCACACTGCCCGGATCCTGGCCACTGGTCTGGGGGGCTTTGCATTTTAATATAGTTTTAAATGAAGTTTCTTAAACATTTTTAAAACCTTATTTTCTTTACATACAACAATAGTTTTGTTATATATTATAGACTTATAGAAAGAGACCTTCTAAAAATATTAAAATGTATTACTGGCACGCGAAACCTTAAATTAGAGTGAATAAATGATGAGGCGGCACACCACTTCTGAAGGGTTGCCGACCCCTGTTCTAGAAGCTATGATGTGCTTTCAAAACAGCATAGGTTTGGTTGATGGAGAGATACATTTAAAAACTTAAATGCTGCAGTTTGCGTGAGCCAGAAGTTATTTCCCTACTGGTATGGAGTGCTAGCTTTCTCTGTTCACAAATTATATTGAGATGTTCTGAAACAAACATAAAATCATACCGTTAAGTTGATACAGCAGAACCTCAGAGTTACAAACACCTCAGGAATGGAGCTTGTTTGTAACTCTGTAATGTTCATAACTCTGAACAAAACATTGACTGTTCTTTTAAAAGTTTACAACTGAACATTGACTTAATACAGCTTTGAAACTTTACTATGCAGAAGAAAATGCTGCTTTCCCTTTTTAATAGTTTACATTTAACACAGAACTATATTTTGGGTTTTTGGTTGGTTGGTTGGTTTTTTTTGGTCTCTGCTGCTGCCTGATTGTGTACTTCCAGTTCCAAATGAAATGTGTGGTTGACTGGTCAGTTCATGACTCTGAGGTTCTGCTGTAGTGTATTCAGAAAAATGCCCAGCAAGGTAGTGTAAAGGCCAAGCAAAGATAACCTTATAGTTTGCACAAAGCAGCATTTTCTGTGCTGGAGGATTAACTGGAAGCAAGGAATGTGCAATGAGATGCACAGCTTGTACTATACAAAAGATCTTATATGTTGCTTTGGAACTGGATGTAGTGCCAGTTCTGAGGGTATTTGTATATTTCTTAGCTACCAGAGTTGTGTTTTCTAAGGAATAGCCGAAGCACTAGAGAAGTTGTGCTTCAAAGACTGAGTCTGGCTGTAAATCAAGAAATAATTTTAAGTGTACTGTGACTTCCTGCTAATATGTGTGGTAGATGAAAATATATCTAAGATTAATGTTTAAACATGAGTCTTGGTACTTCTGTGAAAATACAATTTATAAAACTAAAAGTTATTAGTTTCTGATTAGCAGGGCGAAAGTTCTGATTCGTATCTCCCAGACTCCGTGTGTGTTTACCTTAATATAGGTATTTTATTAAAGTTCATTTGAGGAATACTGCGGGTAGCTTTCCTAAACTGTGAAATGTTCCAAGACAAAGAAAATAACTTTAGTCCAAGTCTCTCACAATCACAAAATGCATGTCTGATTTCCTTCTCCTGCAGAGGGCTTACTTTAATTCTTGTCAGTGTCAAAATGTTTACAGGAGAACTACAATGTGGTCTAAAAATATGTCTTAAAAATAGCGCTTTGCATTTTGCATGATACAGATATATAAAACAAAACAAAAGTACCAAAAAAAAATAGATATGTGATGTTCCAAAATCTCCTCCGATACAACATAAGAGAAGGGGGAGCATATATTGTAATATTGTACTATACAATCTATACTGTATGTTGTAATGTTGTACTTATTAAAAGCTAAATTGTAGCGTTTAGCCACTAGCCTGTTTTTGGGGTAGTGGAGAGCAATATTACACCACAGGGAATTTCTGAAGGGCCCAGTGTCCTGGGCAACAGTGCAGATTGCACCTGGTATAGCCTGATCTTCTTGCTTGAGGTTGGCCTGTTTTGCAAGGTAATTATAGAGCCATAGTTCACCACCTCCCTGTTCCTCCCTTCCCCATGGAGAGATGTGCACCACGAGAATAATCTCTGCACTCCTCTGAACACAGACTGCAACTTCAGTGGCTTTTGTGTGAAGCACTAGATGTTTTGTTTTGTTTTTTAATTGCTTGCATGCTCCCCCTATGTGCCTTCCCTCCTCCCCCCACTAGTTGTAAGGTGTAGTTACAACCTGATCCTGAAAGGGAAAGTTATTTGAATTGTAAAGATTCCATTTTGTCATGCTTGAAAACATAACACCTTGAATATAAAAGTAGAGAAAAGAATGGTTTATATCAAGATATGACGTCCTTCAGTACTGAAAGCTTATTTTAATAACTGAAGTTCACAGTATCTGTATAAGATTCCAGAGATGTCACTGTCACTCTGAAACCTAAAAGGGCTGAGTCAGTGTGAAGCAATAGGAGCAGCTAGTTGAGAGGTTTTTTTCTTCAGAATATCACCAGGTTGCATCAGCACTGAATTTTGCAATCCATTACCATTCAATTTAAGTTCTCGGCCATTTTGACTTCACAAATTACATCCATGCAGTGAACAGCTGCAGTAGGGCATGTATCTATGTCATGCCAAGAGTCCTAAGAATATTAGAAGTAAACAACCAATAACTGCCTTTACCCTGCAGCTACTTTGCATGCACCAATTTTATTGGTTGTATGAGGATACTGCACAGATCCCTACTGTCACACCCTGCATCAAGCTGTCACCAGTGCAAATCAAAACAAATCTCTTAGCACAACACCCAACACAAATCAACACAACCAGTGTACACAACAGCCCCAGACAGGTCTTCACCACAGCGCACACCCCTTATTCACTATCCACCCAAATCAACACATATCTTCCAAGATTATCACTCTCTGTGTCTCACTCTGGAGCCTAGAATGTCTGAGTGATGAATGAGTGATGGAAACTGCTACAAGCATGGATGAGGGGTTTTGGTTTAGAATATCACATTTCAGTTGTCACTGGGCCCTGTGAGAACCAGGTGGAATGTTGGAGTCCAAAGGTTCTGTGGCAGTTGGAATGTAACAGTTATCAGAGAAGCAGGGAGTAACAGCTGTGTGAGGTAACGAAGAGGTGGGTGTATCTCTGACCGGGGGGGCAGTTCTATGCAAAAACTTTGGGAAATGTACAAAAAGCCACATTGCTCGCTACAACGCAGTATTTTGGGACTCTAATTTCCATGTATGATCTTCCTTTACTGCCACTCTACATGACTTCCTGTTTCATACACATCAGTAATCATCCCACGTCATTGGTACAGGTAATGGTTGCCATGACTATAGCATCACTAACATCATAGTAGCCTGCCCTGAGTTGATACAGCTTTCTGTTATGGTACCATGTTCACTGCTTGGTGTTTTGTGAGCATGTTTCCTCCTACAGTGTTTGGTGAAATAGTGCACAGGCATACTGGTGCAAAGGGCTGCCACAGATATTGAATTAATCGGATTCCAAACCATACAGAATTGGGCACAGAGCTATCCCATGTCTGGAGGCACAGCAAAATATAATTAACTTGGTCCCTGAATAACAGTTGAGAAATCAAAAAAATGAAGCAAAGTACCTGACCTGGACAACAAGGCTGCTTGTTGTACCAGCTTTGTATGTTCTGACTGGGGTCCATGCTATTTAACATACAGTATTGAAAAAAGATGGACAGGAGCACTGATGTAGAGTATGTTTTGTGAATGTTTATGTTCTACCAACTTCACTTCATTCTTCTTGTGAGAAGTTACCCAGGTCTGTTTGTTAAGCCATTTGTAATCCCTATTTAGGGACCTGAAGGTACATTTCCTGTCTGTTAGTTATAGGAAATGAGAGTGCTTCTTCTTAGTCCTGATGAACTTCGTAGTCTCTTCAATTTTGCTGCATTCCAAAATTTTCCACTTTTTATTGAGTTTTAAAGAAGTGTCAAATTGAGCAGCTGAGTAAAGATCAGGTAAAAAGAGAGCACCTTACTGAACACCTCATGAATTCCTTTTTGGCAGAAAATATGCAAAATCCTCTTTGAGGTAGAGTTTGAGGTTAAATTATTTTTTTGTCCATTTATCTCAACATAGTAGAAAAATTCTGTATTAGAATAAAGCCCTGTCAATAGAAGTCTTAGATCAGATGAGCCAAATCATCAGTATACAGGGGCTGTTTTCTTTCATCTGCTCAAACACTTCTGATATTGCGGTCAGACTGAATGGTAATAGACAATCAATGGGGCCTGAGTGCGGGCCACCCCTTTTCGTCCAGTGTCTCTGAAGGGAAAATGAATGAGAATACTCCATTGACTAAAGTTGTGGGAGAGAATATTATGTAAAGATGCAATTAAGTTAATGAGCCTTTAGACAAAAACAGCCAATAAAGTATACTTTGGACAAAAATAAGCCAATAAAGTGTGTATATATAAAAGAGAGCCCTATTCCTGACATAACTAAAAAAAATTTTTAGGCATATAAGATGCTACCTGTGAAATAGGTTGCTTACTTTCTGTGAATGACATATTACAGATTGCTGGCATCATCTGAGCTGATTCTGTTTGTATGAAACTGTTTGAATTTTGGAACAAGCAGGGGAATAGCTTTTTCCAACTAATGCATTACGTGGTAGTGGTTTGTTTGTTTTTTTAAAGACTTTAGAATCAACTTGATTAGCGAGTTTGATTATCGGCCAGTACAACTAAGATGGGTATCTGCCAGGTTTCTTCAGCAAGACTACCAATAATTTTGTGAACAAAATCTAACTCTTTGAATTGACTTGCACAAAATTAGTTTGTGTCCCCTTTAAGGAATAGAGGGAGTTAAAAATCAAAATTTTTAGAATCAGGCTGGAAAAATTGGGTTATACTCTGTGAACCAATTGGGAGCGTCTTCACTTTTTATGAATTTGGATTATCGGTTATCAAATCTCAATTGTCTTTCTCTCATTACTTTTCTGACAAGTAACTCCTCCTGCTCTAAGACTACAGTAGAACCTCAAAGATATGAACACCAGAGTTAGACTTACTGGACAACTGGACACCGTGTGGAACCAGAAGTAATCAGGCAGCGGTGGAGACAAAAAAACAGCAAATAAATATTGTACTGCCTCTGGGCTTTAGCCCTGTGCCTCAGGGCATCAGTCACAGGTAGCTGGGGCTGCAGCTGAAAGTGAAGGAGAGGGGAGGAGGGATAACTCAGTGGTTTGAGCATTGGCCTGCTAAACCCAAGGTTGTGAGTTCAGTCCTTGAGAGGGCTACTTTGGGATCTGGGGCAAAAATCAGTAGTTGGTCCTGCTAGTGAAGGCAGGGGGCTAGACTCAGTGACCTTTCAGGGTCCCTTCCAGTTCTATGAGGTATAGGCATATCTCCATATATCTGTCTGGGTAAGTCTTTCAAAGTTGTTTATAAGGCAAAACTTGCTTTAAAAATATTACTGTAACCACAGTTTATAATCTATAAAGCTTTGTTAAATTTGTTTAACTTTGAAATACATGTGACTGGCAGACATTTTCAATGGGAGTAAATGAGTGAATGTAATTGTCTTTTTTAAAATCTACTTGGAAGGATAGTATCTAGAAAGCTTTGAGAAATCACATTTAATATTCTTACAGTGAATAGCAAATATTTATCAAAGGTACAGTATTATAAATAGTCACTGCAGTTTTCCTTTTTAAATAAAGTTCCATACTATCTTTATATAGCTGCTCCTCCAGTTGGGTTTCTTTCATTTCAGTTGTAAATCTAAACCACCTCAAAACAAGGTCTCTTCAGGAGATTTTATGGTCAAGAAACACCAGTGTTAAGATCTGGTAAAGTTCCTATTGCAAGCTGTCCTGACCTGAAGAATATATGGTGGAGTCTGTTCTAAAGCTTTATTTTGATTAGAAAATTGTGTTCAGATCGTGCTTACATAATATCCCTTAAGGACTGAGTTCTCCGAGAGGATCAACAAGCATGTGGACTAGGGTGTTCCAGTGGATATATTGCAGTTAGATTTTCAGAAAGCCTTTGACAAGGTCCCTCACCAAAGGCTCTTAAGCAAAATAAGCTGTCATGGGATAAGAGGGAAGGTTCTTTCATGGATCAGTAACTGGTTAAAAGATAGGAAGCAAGAGGTAGAGAGAAATAATTTTTCAGAATGAAGAGAGGTAAATTAGTGGTGTCCCCCAGGTGTCTGTACTGAGACTCATACTATTTAACAAATTCATATATGATCTGGAAGTGAGGTGGCAACATTTGCAGATTATATAACAGGGTTCAAAACAGAACTAGATAAATTCATAGAGGAATGGCTCTATTAGCCAGGATGGGCAGGGATGCAAAACTATGCTCTGAAGTGTCCTTAACCTCTTCCTCTGCTGAAATCATTGTTAGCCAGTCAGCTAACTCATTAACCAATCACTCAGTTAAATGTTTTGCTTTTTGGGAAACTAATACTTGTTTAATGGGGTTTGAGTACGCTGTCTGCTAGCGATGACTGGTAATAACTAGCTGTGTGTGATGGTCTTAAACAGGCTTAATAGCCATTTCAAGCTCTTATGGTACCCAGGAAAAGGCCCAGAGCCTGGATGAAATTAGGCTGTTAGGCTCTGGCCTGGTCTACACTGGAGGGGGGGGGGGGGATCGATCTAAGGCACGCAACTTCAGCTACGAGAATAGCGTAGCTGAAGTCGGCGTATCTTAGATGGACTTAAATTGACTTACTTCACCTCCTCTCGGCGCAGGATCGACGGCTGCCACTCCCCCGTTGAGTCTGCTTCCACCTCTCGCCTGGATGGAGTTCCAGAGTCAACAGGGAGCACGTTCAGGGATTGATTTATCTCATCTAGACAAGACGTGATAGATGGATCCCTGATAGATCGATCACTACCCGCCGATCCGGTGGGTAGTGTAGACATACCCTCTGTTGCCAGGGTTGAGGCGATTGTACCGTCCCCTTCAGTTAGACCAGAATGAGGAGTTAAGGAAAGAGCCATCTCTGTTCCAACAAGAAACTACCCTAATAGGAAGATGGCCTATAATAAGGGACCTATGAGGATGTATGTATGTGTAATTCAGTGTATATTAGTGGTAGAGGAGAAAGTATGCAACAGGAAGCAGAGCCCAGAATCTTTTTCGACCTGGGAATTACCCCCCAAAACATTTGTATCTTGCTGTCTCTTCAACTGTTGTGCATATGATTTTAATTTTTAATTCTTGCACTTCTTATTCTAGATTGATTAGTCAGCAAAGAATTGCTTGACAGTTGCTTCGTGTCCCTCCCTTCCAAAATCTTCACAAAACAGCCTGCAATATCTCCGTTATAGGTGGTGGTATTAGATCTTTTGAGATTTCTGTGTTTATCCCAAAAGCAGATTTCAAATCTACCTACATCTAAAATGATAACAGTATGTCAGATACCCACGTAAAAGAAAAAGGTTTCATTAGTAAAACTACAAAGGTTTTGTTGATGCAATGTAGATTGTGTAGCTTCAGCATTCTTCTTACACTTTCGTTCTCAACTTTTTCTTCTCTCCTATAGGTTTTTGGTGCACTAGCTTCTGAACCTTTTAAAGTGAGTGACTGCTTTTATGGCACTGGAGAGACCTTTCTGTTCACTTTCTCTCCAGATTTTGAGGTAAAGAGATACAACTCCTTTACATCTTATTTAACCATTCAGTATTACAGTATGAACAATATTGACCACAAGAAGCTATGTTTAAGGGGTGATAAAGACCCAGTTACACCTACCAAGAAAAAATATCTAGCGTTAAGGTAAGAGCAAAGGAATGGGAAGGGACATAGGAACTGGGATGATACTTATACTTTAATGGTACAGTAAAGGCTGTGGCATTCCACATATGCTGCAGTTTGGCTAGGGGATATTTGGGGATACCAGTAAAGATGGAGTTGAAATAATTGAGACAAAAGTTAATGAAAATATGGGTATGGATTTGGAAAGATTGATAGGCTAACCAAGTGTATATAGGCATTGTTTAGAGGTGAATTTGTTCACTGGAACTACTAATCCATTTACTCTTTAAATATTTGTATAATCGAGTGCTGTAGATTTTCTCACTGACACTAGAATCATGGCAGACTTCTGGGTCAGGAATAGTGTGACAACACTTGGAATTCACAAAATTCAGTTTTTCAAATATTTAACTTGCTATTCTCCTTTCATTAGGTCTTCAAATGGACAGGAGACAATATGTTTTTTATTAAAGGAGACATGGACTCTCTAGCTTTTGGTGGGGGAGGGTAAGTCATGATTCATACTATTTTTCATTGTGAAGAATTGATTACAATGGTATTTGTTTAATGTTGTGTACACACAGTAAAACTGGTATTAATTTTAATTTTAGAAATCTCAAGGCCCAAGAAGCTTTAATGCTAATTATAGATATATGTATGTGTCTATCAATTGTCTGATTAAGAAAACCATTTAACACTCGTTGTAAACTCAATTTGTACATTTGTTAGACTGTTATGCATTCCTTTGCATTGCTTCAGCAATGGAAGACATAAAAAGTTTTACCTCGGATCGGTCAAGATACCTTTACATGTTCTGATTGACAGCATACTTGCTTTGTTTGAAACTGATACAAGATCTTAACATTAAAAAAAATTAATGACTAGCAAGGCAATTGAAATATATAGTAAATTGCCTAAAATTATAAAAAATGTTGTTTTTGGCAGAACAGAGAATTGAACCTAGATTTTCAGAGTCCCAGGTTAGTGTCCTAACGCTAGTACTCTGACAAATATGTCCCAAGAAATACTTTGTCAGAAAAATCTGTTTCCAATAAACCTAGGACATGAATACTTGAAAGACTTGAAATGGTATTCCATAATCTTTATTTTTTTCCCCCAGTGGTGCACCCATATTTTCAAAAGCAGCAGAGAATCCTGTGGTACCTTATAGACTAACAGATGTTTTGGAGCGTGAGCTTTCGTGGGTGAATACCTACTTCGTCAGACGCAGGACTGATGAAGTGGGTATCGAAAGCTCACGCTCCAAAACATCTGTTAGTCTATAAGGTGCCACAGGATTCTCTGCTGCTTTTACAGATCCAGACTAACACGGCTACCCCTCTGATACTTGACACCATATTTTCAACTTACTTCTATATTTTTTTTAAATCACTCTCTGCTTTTCTAGTGCAGACATTTTGTTCTCAATTACTAGAGTATTCTTCCATAAAAGAAGAGCAGCGGCCAGTGTGGCTGGCCCCAGGGCCACTCCAGCTGTGGCTTAGCAGCCCTAGGATCAGCCACACTGGCCGTTGCAGAAGTCAAGAGGTCACAGGAAGTGACAGAATCCGTGACTTCTGTGACAAACACGGAGCCCTATTTATAATTCTAGCAACTCTAACTGCATTTGTTAGGTTAACTTTGTGCTGCTTCATGAATTATTTTTATATAACTTCTCTATGTTCTAGGGGTGAATTTGCTCTTTGGCTTGATGGGGATCTCTACCACGGAAGAAGTCACTCTTGTAAAACATTTGGGAATCACACACTTTCTAAGAGAGAAGACTTCATTATCCAAGACGTTGAAATCTGGGCTTTTGAATAAGTGTATATGTGTCTCTGCAGGCTATTGTCCCAAACCTGACGTGAATCAGTGCAGCTCTGAAAGCCCTAGAAGCAATAGCATACAGTATTTTTATACTATAGTTTTAAAGTTATCTTCATGGTGATCCAGATACAATTTTGAAATAGTATATTTAAAGTTGTCATACTTTATTGTATGCTTAAGATATTTCTATAAGTCTAGGCCACATGGGCTGAAACTGAATGTCAGTTAAGTTAATCTTGCTGTTGTAGAGTCAGCCTCCCAAATTAACTGTCCTTTAGTCTACCCTTTGTCTCTTCAATTCCCCGAAACATCTGTCTACGATCCTTCAGGACTGCTTTGTTATATCTCAATTAAGATTATTTTTCTGTTAAAACTGTATCTGTGAATGGAGCTCCCCCTTCAGGGCCTGTGTAAGAGGAAAGTTTTGAGTGTGATGACTTGGCAGCAACGCTGCAAACACTGGTCCAGACCACTGATTAATTAATTCACATAGTGCCACTGCTAGACAAGAAGTTTAGCATTCTGTATTGGAGCATACCATTACCTTAGTCCTGGTTAGAAAATTCATCCAAATTCAGTTGTGCCACTTGTTTTATTAATGTCCAATTTAGAAAACACGTCAGTTACATCATAGTAAAAGTTCTAGTTGTGTGCTGATTGTGCTAAAGAGTATTTTGCACATGCTGTTAATGATCTGCAGGTTTGGGACAAATGAGGACAGCATTGAGCTATGTGATTAAAAACATAAATAGCAAGGGAATGTGATAGTTCCACTGGGTTTAATGGATAAATCAAGTAAAATGCAGTGAACAAATTTGTAGCTATAGTTGGGCATTATGCATACAGACTATGAAATTGATGCATTTTTCTTCAACATAAAGTGTCCGATATATACTGTTCTATAGATATACTGTTGTAGCCTTGTAGCACATCAACTCCAAGAACATAGCTTATTCCTGTCCAAAAGAAAAAAATAGTTGTGATGTTTTTGAGTGGATTTATGTTGTAAACTACAGTTAGCACCAGCTCTGATAAAATGGGGTAATGTACTATAGGTAGCCAATATTGTAACTCAGTAGACTTGTGGAATATGCAAATTTACTGTCATGTGACCTCAAAAAAATGATAGGCTAGAATACAGTACCGGTAGCTCTTGTTCACTTTTGTAGGAAAACTGATAAGCCATTGTGGCAATAACAGCTCAAGAAAAGTTATTTTCAAAGCTTCTATTCTATGTTATGCAAAAAAATTGCTGTTATAAGTGTGACAGTGACTGACTTTGTGCTGAAATTTCAGCTGTTCCAGATAAACATTGTATATTATCTTGTAAATTAATGTTTAAAAGTAGTTTTGTTATAGAAAAGTGTTGATTAACGGGTTGCTTATAGCACTTTAAATTATTCTAGAAATGGAATAAAAGCCAAATGAGTTGGCTTAAATAGATGTAGTTGTATAGTATTTCAATATATTTAGTTCTTTGAAAAGTTTTAAAAACTTATCTGAGGAAAGATTACTGCTGTGGTAATGAAAAAGGGCAGATGCTCTATGTATAATATGCTAATGCGCAATATGAATAGAAATACAGGGTCCCATTTCCTGTTGCTATGTATAGCTCTTTACCCTTGTTAGAGCTTAGTACAGTATGTAGATTAAATGTTTACAAAAATAAGGAACTGTAAATATATTAAATTGCTTTTCTCCCCATTGATCTTCCACAGCAGTATTATTGTCTTTGTGGAGTTAAGACTGACTATAAACAATCCTGTAATGGATTTCAAGTACTATAAGGTCATAGTGATACACACATAGCAAATAAATCTAAATACATGTAAAATTAAATTTGAGTTTGAATTTATTTAGCGAAATGGTCAATTATTGCTATTTTCACAGTTACTTTCAGAATGTAGGACCTTCTGTATACCGCTTTTTTATTTTGGTATATTATGATGATCTGCAATGTAACTAAATAGTTTCTTCCAGTTTTTGGAACTGGGGAAAGAGTAAATATTTATAAACTTACATACCGGTATCATATAACTCTCAGTGTATGATACTGAGAGTGAAGAGCGGTTTTTTAGATTTCCTTTGTATTTACCTTAAGCAGTATATGTAACACATCTCATCAAAACACTGTCAGTTCCTGCTCTCCTGAGAGTTCAGGTGCTGCATTCTACATCACTTTTTCCTTCTGCTGTATGATCTCTGATTCTTTTAATTGTAGAATTAGACTTCTGATTTTAGTATAACTAATTTAAATTTGGAATAATTGACTTTGAGGACGTGTATTGATATAAAATTATGTATATTCTTCCAGTAATAAGTAGGTCTGTCTCTCTCTCTCTCTCTCGTACTTTAGGGCTGTGTTATTCTCCTGGGAATTTAGCACCTGCTTGAATGGAGGCTCCACTTTGAGGCCAAATTCCCAAGTATTAACAATTTTATGTTCAGAAAATATAAGCTACATCAAAAAGGCCTTGACACAAAATTCAAAGTACCTTGAGTTTATGGGAGCTTTAGTGGCTATAAAGTCTCCCCAGAGGCATTTAATGATTGGAAAACAACATTTTGTAACAGGATATAACACAAGGTTTGTCTAAACACAAAATTGAACCTATTTAATTAAACTGGTGCACACCTATGTATGGACACATTTGTATCAGTTTGAAACTGGTCAATTAATATAAATCAGGTTTGAATTTGAGTGTCCACACAGTTGATCAGACTTCAGATAAATTGTTTAAAATAATGTCTTTAACTAAAGGTGTTATTTTAAAACAGTTTTAAAATCTGTGCAGCTGTGTGTTGACCACATCGAAGAGATCTTTGTTCTGACCTTTAAATATCTCCTTGCTTCAGTCTCACCAGGAATTTTACAGGATATAGTTCCCTTCCACCTTACTGCCAAGAACCTAATTGCTCCAGTGATTGCAAGAAACTGAGGCTTGACACAGACTGAAGAGAGAATCCATTTTATAGATTGGATTTTGAATGAGTCTAGTGCCAGATCAAAATCTGTGTGTCATCTCAATATTATAAACTCAATGCACTGAGCTGATGTTTGATCAGATTTACATTGCTTCAAGAGTTCCAGGTCTTCTCAGCTATATAAATATCTGATTTTAAATGCTGCTTTCTCACTGAATGTTAGTATGGTCCTTACTCAATTTATAAATCTCGATAAAGGCCCTGTTCTTTCACATGTAGTCTTCATTTATGCTCATTTGTTGATACCCAGTGAAGCAGATCTGCAAATGAAAAGCTTTTGGGATCAGAGAAGGAACTGTCTGCGGGGAACATGGATCACAAAACTGAAAGAGCAACTGTCTGGGATGAGGGAAGGGGGTAGAGAGGCGTGAAATTACATGCATCAGGAAGAAACGTGTATAATTAAAATACATCTCAAGCCAATAAAACATTTAATAGAAGATAGATGTGTAAGTATATTTTCATGCTGTTATTGTACTGTTACTCTTCACACCTGGGGCTAAAAGGTTTTGATGTTAAGTATCTGGGCAGTAACTCTTGTAGGCATCTCTAAAGTTGAAGAAAACATAAAATGGAGAGGGAGGGAATTTTTGAAAGAAATTATGGGTTGTTAGTAACAAGGAAATCAACTATTCAGTTATTTTATAGCAAAACTTAGATAACCTGTTGATTACTCAAATATTTATTGCCCCATTATTTAAAATGAGTTTCATGAAGGAGTAACAGTAAAACAAAAAAAAAATACATTGGAACAACTAGAGATTTGGGGGTGGTTTTCAAGAGGATTTTTGTTTGGTATTTAATATTCAGAAAGAATCATTTCCCTTATTTCAGCTAGTCTTTGTGGGTTAAAGTCACTGCAATACAGAGGATCCACATAAACCATCTCCATCCCAGTTTGTCTCAAGGACATTTGGTAAATAAATATTTGTCACAGGAGAAAAAAGAAAACAATTTAAGGACTTGCATGATACTGAGGACTTTTTATGGTGCCCTTCATGCTGGTGTGAATAGGGCAAGTAACATTAACCATGAGAGAGCATTCACTGTATTCAGTAATAGGAGTTTATTAAAGTAGCTTTATTGACACAGTGTTTAGGGTCTCTGAATTCTAAAACTGTGAAGAAATGTTAAAGTAGATTATTTTTGAGTGCTGTATAAAGATGTTATGTGTTCAGTGGATTTGAGTGGTTGCCGCTGTGGGAGTTTATGAATGGTGTTTGAAATCAGTTGTGGCTTTTATCCGAGATGATAACAGGTAAACATCTAAATAGGATATTGGGGGGGCGGGGGAATAGAAGTCTGTGTTGAATTGAAATGGTGAGAACAAAAGAGCAAAGTAGTAAAGATGATAGTGATCACTGTTGCTGCTGGAGTTGTGTGCAGCCAAAGGTGCCAACTTAGCAATTCAGTTCTTCTTCATGCTAAGGTCCACGTATACCTTAGAAAGGGTACTTCAGCCTGCTTCCAGATTGGTGGTGGAGGCAGAACCAGACCTGTCAGTCACTGGCAACAGGGGAATGCCACACTCCGTGTAATTCCCTCCAGTTTTCTCTACCTCCTTAGTGGCTCGTGGCTGAGCCCTCCTTGCTGCAGAGCTTTTTAGAGGAGATCCCAAACATTAGTTCAGATTTTTAGGCTAATACTTTGGCTCAAGGCCATGATGGTGCAATTCCCAGCAGTGTCACTAGGCTGTGTTTGCCTTTTGGGGAGATCGCCCCTCGCTCCATTTCCCCTTTGGAGGCATTTCCAGTAGCTGGTGCCTTGCAGGCTTTAGGGACCGAGCCATGATCAGAGAAGCCAGGGCTGTCTCTCCTCTCCATCCCTTTTATCGAGTGACTCATGGCGGGGAGGTTGGTGTCTCTGGGGGTAGTATACTGTTTCCAATACTGCCCAGATGGCTGGGTTTGGCTCAGCCCCCCCCCCCCACCCCCAAGCTACAAAGGAGCATGGCAAAATTGGAACTGCTTGCTGTGGGGCAGGAATCCTTATGAGGATTTCTTATGAGGACATTGAAACCAAGAGGGCAGTGCATCAGCTCGAAGATCCTGCCTGCGTCCCTATAGGCTGCACTAGCAGCCACGGCTCTGACAGCAGAACTCAGTCACTTCCCTTCCTTATGAGTCATGGATGGAGACCACCAGACATAGCACAGACGTTGTCCATAATAGAGATTATGGTAAGGGACCTTCAGGCCTAGCTTCCTCCCTGTGCTACCACCTCTATAACAGGCACCCCCACATACACTCCAGGGCATCCCTTATGAGATCACAGGAGAAATGCAGACCCATCTAGCCCATGTGGTTTCCATGCAATTGAGAGGGGAAGAGCTTCTGTGGAGCCCATCCTGGACTGAAGATAAATGGGTCTGTTTTCCCTGGTGCTTCAGGAATCAGTGGTTCTTCAAGAAGTGTCCCTGTGGGTGCCTTTAGGTGTCTTGGTGTGCTGCTAATCAGAGATATGTAGTAGGAGTGCCCCCAGCCAGTTCGTGCAGCTCTGAGTGGTTACCCCGCATGCACAGCCAACAGTTCCTTCTCTGCCGCCTTTGGCGTCAGTCAGAATGACAGTAGCACCCTCACAGCTTTAGATACTTCTGTTATTTCAGTTCTTTCCCATCTAATACCCTCTCTTCCTTTTACATTTTAAAAACTTTTTTGTTTCCTAGTCCTCCCATTTCGCCCACCTCAAGCGGGTAACTCACAATGACAGAAGAGGCATAACAAAGGGATTATTCCTATTCTTGCTTTCAACATAGCCTCTCAGAGATCCCTGGCTCTCCAGGTTTCAAATGCTGTTTCACTTGCAGACTGTCTATATTGGTCTCTGACAGCCATGCACAGTGTGTCTGTTGCTTGGGGGATATACACAGATATCAAAAGTGTCCCCACTGCAAAAAAAATGACAGCTAGGACAAGGAAGGCTTGAGATCTCCAGTTGAAACTCCTGACAATGGAGAAATCCTTCAGACCAGCCTCCGACCCGGAGTCCAGGACACCTCTGGGCCAACAGCCTCCTCAGACATGGAATCCTCCTCAAAAATGGCTACTAAGGACTCTGTTTTTTGTTTTTTTTTATTTAAGGAACAGTCTCTTCACCGCAGCAAGATTTGCCTCGCAAAAAGTGATCTCCAACCACAAAGTCTGCCCCGGTAATGACGGCACCGAGAGCATCGGACCACGAGGCACCAGGAATGTCCAGTACCAAGACGTCCTGAGGAGCTTAATACCCGGTGTGGTCTAGCTCTCATGGAGTTGCATATACCAAAGCCAAGCCTCCTAGCTCAGCACTAGTGGAGCTGAAGAAAACCCAGATACTGGAGCAGCGCAATGGTGCCACTTGTTGCACTGATACAATGCAGCAAGTGTGTGGCACTGGCAGCCCTCCCTCTGATTTCCAGACAGCTCGCCTCCATCCTCGATACCAAGCCCCCCGGTGTTGCAGCAGTTGATCAGACAGGCGGACCTTCTGATTACCTCAACTCTGGGGACTCTGCTTTTCGGCACTGACGGCACCCCAGCCAGACTGGGACCAAGCCTGGCTACTACCCCTGCTGGTTCAGCCCTCCTCTTTCCAGCGATGAGGAGGAGGAAGAGGAGGCACCCCTCACCATTCCTCACCCAAACCTAGATCCTTGCAGCACCAAACATCTCTGGATGGAAGAGGCTGGCAGGCTTCAAAATGGGTGCCTCCTCCTGTGGCCCTCCCATCAAACTGGGCATATTGGGACCCATGGGCATTATACAGGGCCCAGAACACCAGGCCCCCAACCCACCCAGGTCCAGAACGACACAATCACCTCCACCTGCCCCATCTTCCTGAGAAACACTGGAGGAGGAAGTAGAAGAACCTGAGGATGTTGTTTTCCCACCTATCCATATTTCCTCCTCTTCACCACATGAATGCTGCCACCCCCTACATCTGTAGATGATTTCAAATCCTTTTGGGATCTGTTTAAACTGATAGCTGACTACCTTGACATATCACTGGTTGAGCTACCAGAGACACAGCATAAACTGACAGATATACTCAAAGTTTCTCCAGCAGCTAAACTTGCACTACTCATTAATGCAGCCATTATGGACCCTGCAAAAATTGTCTGGCAGACTCCAGCCACAGCTCCACCTTGAATAGGTGTCAAGACAAGAAGTTACTATATACCAGCTAAGGTGGCTGAGTTTTTGTTCACCCACATTATCCCAAACTCATTGGTGGTAGAAGCAGTTAATCAAAGGGGGAAGCATCATCAGTTGAGAACCACCCCTTAGGATAAGGACTGGAAAAGACTAGACCTTTTTGGAAGGAAAGCCTACTCATTGGTTACCTTCCAACTCCGCATAGCCAACTACTCAGCCTTACTAGCCAAATTACATGGACAACATGTTTTCCCAGATGTCAGCCTTTTTTAAACATGTTCCAGAAGACAAAAAAGAGCAATACCAGGCAGATTCCATAATCCAATGAATCTGGATTGCCCCATACATCCAGTCTCAAAGACACTATGACCAGCGCCACAAACAGAGGCAGAGGAGACGCAAACAGACACAAGATCAGTCATCTACGTCTCAGGCATCCACTTCAAGGCAAATGTTTTGAAGTGTTAGTCGAGGACATGAGAACCCCAGATTCTCCAATCCCAGAGTTGCAGCCAATCTCCAGCCCATTTGGTGGCCGCTCCTCATCATTCAACCCAGTCTGGAAAACCGTTAGCACAGACAAATTGGCTATGGAAATTATTCAGAAAGGCTACTCAGTCCCTTTTATCTCTATTCCACCTACCCACCCCCTTCCCGTCCCTCTTCAGGGACCCCTCTCATGTACACCTGCTAGAACAGGAAATAAACCATCTCTTACAATTAAGTGTCATAAAACTTGTACCAGCTCAACACGGGCAGAGGGTTTTATTCACATTACTTTCTCACTCAGAAGAAAATGGATGGAGGCCCATTCTCGAATTGCAAAAACTAAATAAGCTCGTGAGACAGAATGTGTTAAGATGGTGACTCTAGCAACTATAATTCTGGCATTGGAGAAAGGAGATTGGCTCTTGGCCCTCAACCTACAATACACTTATTTTCATGTTACCATCTTTCTCCACTTAGACTACTGTCTTCTGAAAGCACCAACATACCAGGCAGCAATCGACTCCACTCACACCACTATAACCGTGTTTACGGACGTAGGGTTACAAATCAACCTTCAGGAATCCACTTGGAAACCCACCCAACAGTTGGATTTTATAAGGGCACACCTTGACCGTCTCACAGCAACAGCACAACTATCCCAACAGCGCTTTCTTACCTTAACAAATCTAATTACAACAATAAGAGTCAGCCCACAAATGTATGCCAGATCGTGTTTACAATTCTTGGGGCACATGGCGGCTACAACGTTTGTCGTGAAACATGCCAGGCTCCACATGAGATGCCTCCTCACTGTCTATATTCCACACAGGCACTCACTCAACAGACATATTACAATGCCCAGCAGGGTAAAAAACTTGCTCACATGGTGGACGCAGTATACAAACGTTTTTTTTTCAGGTATCCCCTTCCAACAAAAACCTCCAACTGTAACAATCACCACAGATGCCTCTCTGTTGGGATGGGGGGGCACACTTGTGTGACAAGACCATCCAAGGTCACTGGTCCCCAGTGGAGTCCAATCCCTATATAAATCAACTGGAGCTAAGGGAAGCCCAAAAGGCCTGCCAGCACCTTCTCCCTCTAATCTGCAAAAGACTGTCCAGATTCTCATGGACATCTTGGCAACTATGTTTTATGTAAATTGCCAAGGAGGGGGCTCTATCTTATCTCCTCTGTGCAGAAGCAGTTCGCCTCTGCCAGAGGTGCATCTCCAACGACACAGACATCATACCATTCTACCTGCCCGGATGCCAGAATGTAACAGCAGACCAACTAAGCAGGAACTTTTCACAAACCCACAAGTGGGAGATGGATCCTGGAATACTAAAAACTGTATTCAAACAATGGGGATTCCCCTCAATAGATCTCTTTGCAATGGCCCACAATGTCAAGTGCCCACAATGCTGCTCCAGGGCTGGACTGGGCCACGTTTTCTGGGAGACTGCTTCCTTGTGAAATGGGAGTCTGCAGTGCTGTATGCCTCTTTTCCCCCCTTCCCCTCCCCGAATCCCTCTATTGAGCCATGTCCTTCACAAGATCAAGCAAGACAAATCCAGGGTCATCCTCCATTGCACCAGCTTGGCCCAGACAAACATGATTTCCAGACCTGAAATAGATGACTGTGAGACAACCACAAACCCTTCCCTTGTGCCTCATCTGCTGATGCAGGATGCCTCCATCACCCCAACATTTCAGTGCCCCATCTCAAGGCCTGTCTTCTGTATGGATGACAGGACTTGAGACAGACTGTTCTAAGGAAGTACAAGACATGCTACTGAACAGTCAGCTGCTGACCACATGAAAGACACACGCACAAGTGGAAACGATTCTGTACTTGATGCCAGGACAAGCAGATTATTCCACAGTCGGCCCCACTACCCATAATCCTAGACTACTTATTGACACTCAAAAAATCTGGCCTATCTACTAGTTCACTCAGAGTGCATCTAGCAGCCATCACCTCCTTCCAATCTGATGGTGTCATCATCTTCGCTCATGCGCTGATTAAACACTTCCTAAGGGCATAGAGAACACGTAGTCCACACTACAGGACCCGACCCCCATGTGGGATCCCAATCTCGTTCTCCGTGCCCTGCTTGTTGTTGCACCTATCCATGAAGGTCACCTTCCCAGTAGCTATCATGTCAGCAAGAAGGGTCGGAGAGCAGGTTTCCCTAATGGCACACACATCTTATACCACATTCTTCAAAGACAAAGTAATCCTATGATCACATCCTAAATTCATACCTATGGTCACCTCCCCCTTCCATCTCAACCAGCCCATTTACTTACCTGTATTTTTCCCTAAATCACATGCTGACAACAGGGAGGCCTTCCTTCACCCGCTGGACCTCCGCAGAGTGCTAGCAGTTTATATAGAAAGAACAGAAACATTTATAAAGTCATCCAGACTCTATCCACAACAGAATGTTCCCATAGTCAAACCATCTCCAAGCAGAGACCATCTAAATGGATATCTACATGTATCCAATTATGTTACCAAACCTATAAGCTTGCAAGCTCCATCTGGACTTTTCACACACTCCACTAGAACACTATCCACATCTGTAGCCTTTCTCATAATGTACCCATCATGGACATTTCTAAAGCAGCTATGTGGGCATCCGCCCATCCCTTTATCAAACACTATGCATTAGAACAACAATCAGCTGCAGATGCTCAGTTTGGACTCTTGGTGCTTTCCTCCTTACATAAATCAACTCTGAAGGCCCTCCCTTCCTCTGAGGGGCACTACTTTACAGCTACCTAAAGTGGAGCACCCACAGGGACACTCCAGGGAGAAGGAGGAGGCGACGACGACTCATCTTGTGCCGTAAAGGAGGTTCTTCAAGATGGTTGAACCTGTGGGTGCTCCACTACTCACCCTCCCTCTTCTTCGGAGTTTAGAAGAGGTAGAGAAGGAACTGGGGAATGGTAGAGAAGGAACTGGGGTAGAAAAGGAACTGGGGAATGGTTGGCTGTGCATGTGGGTAACCAGAGTGGTGTAAATGGCTACTGCGTGCGCACAGCCAACCTGATCATGGCTACTAAAAATCTCCGATTATAAGCGCAGGGCACCAAGACACCTAAAATGGAGCATTTACAGGGACAGCCATCTCGAAGAACCTTAGTTACTGCACAAGGTGAGTAACTTTCTCCTCTACCTGTAGAAGATTCTTACCTGAAAGAGCATCCTGCTGACTATACAGGTCTTTCACAGAAAGCTAAGCCCAGGCAGGCATTCTCTCAGCCTATTTTAAGCATGAAAAGTGAAGGCAAGAGCAATAAAGTATGATACGTCTGACATGCTAAATACCCCCCTATGCTTTTATAAGCACTGCTAACATGGGTAGGCAGGATTGCAAATACGCTTCCCGTCAATCTAAAAAATTCCTTGGGCTAAGAACTTCTCCCTAGAAAAGGAGGGGTGGGGATGTATGTCTCAGATCTGTTTCCTGTAGGCATAGGAGGCTTTGGTTCTTCAGATGAGATGGTCAGACAAATCAGTTCCCAGCTATCTACTTGGCAAAGCTGGATGAGGGCTCTGCTATATATGTCTTCCCCCTTCAACTGCTCCTCAGAACAGTATTTTGGATGTCTCTATCTCACAGAGGAGGTCTGCTATTGTAAGATCAACCCTCTATCTGAGATAAGGCACATTTAAAATGAATACTTGGATGAAGTGATCAGTGTTCCCATAGACTCCAGAAGAGAAGTCAATAAATAGCACTTATTTTGCTGTCTGGTGCAAACTCCATAGTTTAACTACCTTATTAAACTAGTGGAACATAGCCCTGTGTTCCCCCAGGAGGGCTTTATTTTAGATGTATGAGTGTCCAAGTAAAAAAAAAGTCAGGGTTCTGTAGTATGTGTTCTGCAGATTAAAGAAAAGATGCTTTGTACAAATACCAACATTAAATGCTTTTTTAGAACATCAATCCTGTCCCAAGGTCATAGAGCACAACCACTGAACCTGTCCTGGAGATATTATTATACTTCCTGTCCATTAGAATAGGCCTCCCAATGGCTATTCTTGCCAGTCAAATGAAGTGGAGTGTTGTTTTTTTTTAAGTTGGTAGCTTTCTCTAACAAGAATCAGTATTGTAATTATCATTCAGACAGGTAGTCCTTACTACTGTAATATTATTTATTCCCCAAGTATGTTTGTGATGGAGGTTCCAGTGGGGGCCAGCTGTGGTCACTCAGTTAGGGTGAACTGCAAAGAATGGGGCAGACAATCCCCAAAAGCTGGTGGATATTTTCAATACTTAGATTTACCAGACCAGCACAAAACAGCTTCTTTATTACCTTACTCAGAAGTCCAAACCAACACAGTTCCCTTAAAGTGATCCAGCCTCAAGCTTCCATCCAGGTACCTAAGCCAAATATTATGATTTCTGAAAATCTTATTTAATCATATAAAAGAAAAGGTTCTACCAATCCCAAAGGATCAGACACATTACCTCCCAGGTTAATGAATGTTTCAGGTCTTACCCAAATGTATGCTACAGCCAACTCTTATTAACTAAACTATAATATTTAAAAATAAGGGTATGGTTAAAAGACTAATACATACAGACATGAGTTCAATTCACTGAGGTTCAAATTCATAGAGATGGTGAGCTTTGTAGTTGCAAAGAGTTATTTCAGAAATAGTTCATCGTCCAAATATATTCAGGGTGTATCAGCATAGGATCATAGATTATTAGGATTGGAAGGGATCTCGAGATCATCTAGTCCAACCACCTGCTCAAAGCAGGACTAATCCCCAAATGCCCCCCCCCCCGAATTGAACTCACAACCCTGGGTTTAGCAGGCCAATGCTCAAACCACTGAGCTATCCCTCCCTTGAGTCTTGCTATTCAAACTTCCCCCAATGAAGCTTAAGCAGATATGAGATGACAGAATCTGGAGCCAAGAATCTTTCACACAATTTCATGTCCTCTTTGACAAGCTGGGAGTTCTTCTGGGAATAAAAGGTAATTAGGATGACTTTGAAGGAGGTCCATCACCGGTACTTAGCTATTTGCTTGTTTCTCCACCATTCACAGATGACTTACTATACATTTCAAAGAGAAATTAATACAGAGCTATCCTATGCCAGGATGTTGTTTTGATCTCTGAATTAATAGACTACAACAGAGACAGGGACTGTTGATTATTGTTAACCCTACTCATATATATGTAAATACACAAAAACACAAACATTATCTTCCCACATGTGTTTTGAAGGTTATTTTGCAGGATGTTTAACTCTTTCTGGCCATGCGTTACAACATTCAGAAATACTTCACCTTTGTTAAACAGCAAAATCCAGTCCATAGGTGCTGGAACTGAGGATGTTGCCACACCCTTGGCTTGAAGTGGTTTCCCTTATATACAGGGTTTATAGTTTGGTTCAATGGCTCTCAGTCCCTGGTCCTTAGGAGCACTACCCGGGAGATCAATGTTGCTGCAATCGATTCAGCAGGGATCGGTTTAGCGGGTCTAGTGAAGTCCTGCTAAATGGATAGCAGAGCACTCTCCAGTTGATGCCAGTACTCCAGCTTTCTGAGAAAAGTAAGGCCACGTCTACACTACGGGATAATATTGAATTAGCTAAAATCGGTTTTATAAAACTGATATTATAAATTCGATTTCATGCGGCCACACTAGGCACAGTAATTCGGCGTTGGGCGGCCATGGCCCGAGGCTAACGTCGATTTCTGA
>NC_133770.1:268227660-268246605 GCF_003597395.2 Chelonoidis abingdonii
TGTTAATATCGAATTTAGCGCTACGCCTCTCGTCGGGGTGGAGTACAGAAATCGATTTAAAGAGCCCTTTATATCGATTTAAAGAGCGTTGTAGTGTGGACGGGTACAGCGTTAAATCGATTTAACGCTCTTTAAATCAATTTAAACGCATAGTGTAGACCAGCCTAAGTGAAATTGACCAGAGAGCATCTCCTGTTGACTTAATACTGTGAAGACACTGGGGTAAGTTGACCTAAGCTACATTGACTCCAGCTACATATATACTACAGTGTGTGTGCGTGTGTGTGTCTGTGTGCGCAGTAGCATAACTTAGGTTGATTTATCCCTGCAGTGAAAATAAGCCCTCAGTCTTCAGGCAGGTTAGTCCTGTCTCCATCAATTCATAACTGCACCTAACTGCATATTAGTCATCCAATCCTAGCCAATGTCATTTCCTTTCTTTTGGCAGAAGCTTTCTCCATGCCATAGTGTCCAGGGGAAGGTGTACAAGATATGTAAGTATAACCTATCTTGTTTTGGGTGTCCTATTTAAAGAACGATCCTGCTTCCCAGCTTGAATATACACTGCTATGAAAATCTCATTATAACAGATCTGTGGACCTTAGCACAAGGATGAGTATCTAACAGGGTAGCGTCTTGGAGCAGGGGAAGTTCACCTTTTAAAATGGCCTGTTAATATATCAGACAATATGTGAATGAACACGTTTCTCTTCTAAGTAGGGATGGAAAAAATAAGCAAGCATGGTACTCAAATCTGTATTTTATTTGTCGTTCAGGTATTGTACTTTGACAGTCTTTTAAAGGACAACAGGCAAATGACTTAATAATTAAATAGGTATAGAGGTATTCATATGAAGAACCACGGAGGGTAATACATACAGCATTTCATATCACAATATTTATCTGCAAATTAGAGCCTGGTCCTGCAGCTCTTATTTGCATGAGTAGTTGCATTGTCACCAAAAAGGCTATTGGATCTGACCTGCAATGTAATATGTTTTATCTTGGCTAACTTCACGATCAGTTACCCTGCTTACAATGTTAATATTGTTTTAGAACAAGATGTACTGTAGGAGCATATTATTTGGTTCTTGAAGTATTTGCCTGTAAAAAAAAAAAAAATTTGAGGTCTGTTTTATTTGCTTACAAAAAAATGCCTACCAGGAAGTTCAAACTGGAGTATTTGTGTTTTAATGCTAAATTAACAGTTCTTGGTTTACAACATTGAGGCAAAATGTACGGATACCCTTTTCTTCTTCAAGAAGATGTTTGATCTTTCAGTTTGAAAGAAACTTATCAAAGGAAATAATTTGGGTTCTCATTTTTAACTGTATGTAAATTGTTTGCCCAAACTTTTTTTTCCTCCTAAATGAATATTTTATTCTGGCAATAGTATATACTGTGTGAAATTTACAAAGTAATAGTCTTGAGAAGCTGTTGTCTTTATAATCCAGTATGCGTTATACACAATATAGAAATCTATATTATAGTACAGCATAGAAGTAAGGTACATAATATAGAAACACCACTTTAAACTTTTCTTTAAAACTTACATTGCTGAATTCTGCAACCTTTACCCACATTGAACGTTGCTTGGACTGAAATTGTGCCATTGACTTCATTGGAACAACCTAACATGAATAGGATTGTAGAGTTAGGCCCATATTCTGTAGAACAGGGGTAGGCAACCTATGGCACGCATACTGAAGGTGGCATGTGAGCTGATTTTCAGTGGCACTCACACTGCCCGAGTCCTGGCCACCGGTCCGGGAGGCTCTGCATTTTAATTTAATTGTAAATGAAGCTTCTTAAACATTTTAAAACCCTTATTTTTACTTTACATAAGACAATAGTTTAGTTGTATATTATAGATTTATAGAAAGAGACCTTCTAAAAACCTTAAAATGTATGACTGGCACACAAACCCTTAAATCAGAGTGAATAAATGAAGACTCAGCACACCACTTCTGAAAGATTGCCAACCCCTGCTGTAGAACATCTTATGAAACACCGGCTTTCTGAATACACAGAGGATGTATTCTGTTTATTTAATTAGGAAAAATATTGCTCATGTATTCCTCACTCACGGAAGTAGGCTCTGTCTACTGGAAAATGCCCCTATTATTGCTATTCCTGCATCTTGATCTTGTAAACAGCTGCATTACAGAAAATGTATAAGTGTCTAGCACCATACACTTAATTTCAGGAACAAGTAGAGGATATGTGCTGTATGTTAAATTTCCCTTTATTGCTATAGATGTATTGAATAGGAAATCATTTCTATATACTAATATGCAGTAATTTTCATGAACTTCCATATCCTCTGTGCATTCAAGTCTTGCCTTGTGTTCAGTATTTTTCTTTAGGGGATGTATGCCACCATTCCATCCGTTTCTTGGTCTTAAATATAAAGCCCTCTTTGTGCAAGTTTTATTTTACTTTATGTATGAAATATAAGGGAAAACATCACAGATACAGTGCTCACCATTAAAACATCAACATTTGTCATTTAGTTACTACAGCGTAGTGTCTGCAGTAGTATTTTGCTATACTTAGAATAGGGAATAACTGTGGTATATTCTATGCCTTAGTTGTAAATGCAGATGAATGTACATTCAAATTCTATTTGTATGCCCTTAGATAGATTTTTAGTGACTTAATTATGAAATGTAGGACAAGACTGAAGGGTCATTTTAATAGATTGCGCATTCAAGTTCTTATTCTCAGTTGGTTCCTGATCCAACCCACTTTATAACTCCAAAAATCCCATCTAAGTTAATTTAGGGTGGAGGAAGTCATGTATGTGAAAGCAACTCAGGGTTGGGATTGAAGTGGAGTTGTCTCTGCTGCCATTATGCTTTTACATTTACTTTGGTGCATTCAATACATATATTCACTTCAGTTCTTCCACATCCATCCTTGTCTGAGTGGTAAATAACTTTATAATGCTGCAAACTCTGTTGGTAAATGGCATAATACAAAGGGGATAGAAAAAGGATGATTGGTACCACAGGAGTAATTATAAAACATCTGACTCCCTAGAATTAATGTTAAGTATCTTTCCAACTGCATGGTGAATTCCTGTATTCAAAACGTTGACTATTTAATGGTGCGGTAACTGGCAGCAATGGAAAAATTTGATGTACAACCATCCATTATGATAAACTTAAAATACATTTATTTCAATAAAGTGATTATGACATGATCATCCCTGCCTTGCCATAGCATTTCTCCCTCAAAGTCCACCAGCCCATGTTTCCTAGCTCTCATGAGAATCCCAACAACCTTGTCTGAAATATGGACATATCTGTCAAAGAGTTCCCCAAAGGTAACTTGGATCTTGCCATCATGCCTCAGCCGAGCCATTGTTGCAATGATAAAGCACATATCTCTTATCTCCCGGTGAATGTGACTCTCTGCTCTCCTGGCCCTTTCAGCAGTTTTAGTTCCCTCTTTAGGACGACCATAGCCCTTATCTCCTTTGTGCAGGCGTGTCGACTGGGCCAGTTGGTAGTCAAATTCCTCACTGAAGGGATTTAGCTTCTGCGTTATCACATGCTGGTCTGCCCATTGCTGCCATCTGCCCTTCAGAGCATTAACGGGACTGTATTTCCTGTGGGCCTTGCTGCTTAGTTCTTCTGTAAACCTGCTTGCACTAAAAGAAACAAAGATAGGGCTTGATTTTTTTTTTTTCATTTCACCACTTTTAGGGGCTCATTTATACTGTTTTCTTTTTTAAAACTCAACTTTTTCCAGTCCAGAGTACTAACCACTAGGTGGCATATTTTTACTAATTCTAAGATTAGTTCTTCAGTATAGGCATATTCAGTGTATCAATTGTGTATTTAAAAGCCACACCATTCATTGCCAGGCTGATCTTGCGTAAGACATCAACTTATACACTGGATCTCAATTTTGTTAGCCACATTTTCTGCCCAGCGTTAATCCACTCTGGAGAGGTAATTACATTCACGCTTTTGCACCCACAATTTACTTGCTCAGTTAGCTATCCTTCTTGTTTCTGTCAGTCCATCAGAGGCCTAGAAATTGAAGTGCAATTATTGGCACTTCAAATTTAATTCAAGTGCAAATATTGCACCCCCCACTATTCATGATTGAAAGAATGGGGCCAATGTCTGAAAATCTGTGCCTTTCAGCCCATTTTGATTTAACTAATATAACAGGGTGCATAAGTATTAGACAAATACTATCCCATACAATAGGAAAATACTTACTTTTCATTGGTGTAAGCCCCAAATAAAGCATGTGACCCAACATTTTTAGCTCATTTAAAGATTTTCAAAGGCCCAAAGGGCAGGAAGGTGTTGTCCTGACTACACTCTAATCCCATTCAACCTTGAGCCTGCTGAAAACATCCATGGCTACAATGTCATTCATAGGTATTGGGCCACATCGTGAGATGCAGTTATATTGCAGTGTGCAAATCAGGACAAATGTGCAAAATGGTTTAAATTCTTGATGCTGTTACTACTCTGAGGGCAGCTTTAACCTACCAGGCTGCAACGGCCCAATGGGACCACAATGCAACCAAGTATCCCAGCCACAAGTGCTTCTCTTCAGCCATACCCCTGTCCCTGTTCTGCTGGTAGTGGAGAGAAAGGATGATTGGTGTAAAAGCCCCTATCTCACTTCTATGCCACTGGAGGACACCTGATCTCCCTGGGCCAGTTAGGTTGATTTTTTAAAGTCAGTTGCACCAGTGATGTGGTGTAAAGCACAGGACAGTCGTGGCCATAATGATGTAAAGCACTTTTTGCTTCCCTCTGTTTTGCAATCATGGAATATTTTGTGTGTATGTGTGTGTAAGATGAAGGTCTGGAAGAAGAGTGTTACAATATTACATTGCAGTACTATCAGCAAACCAGCTGTGCAGCTTGTCAGGTCAGCAGAGAGAAATTGGTGAGCTTTTGACTCTGAGTTATTGTTCTGTTGTCCTGTTTGGAGGTGAGTCCCCCACATAAAACGTGCAGGGAATTTGGTTTCTGAAACTTGCAGATCTCAGAAGATCCACAAAGGGCCCTAACCCTTTACACAGCATCCTGCCCAGCCCTGGCCCCCATCGGGTTCCTTGGCTGGCCACTTCCCCAACTCAGTAAAGAAGGTATGTTGTGGAGGGAAAACTGAGGTAAGTTAATGCTGACTGAGTCTAAAGTAATTTATACTGATGGTTTCAGTGGGGCTAAAGGGTAAATGCCATAGAGGGTGTGTCTGTACAGCAACTAGACACCCACAGCTGACCATGCCAGACGACTCGGGCTTGGGTTCACAGGGCTCAGGCTGCAGGGCTGTTTCATTGCTGCATAGACTTCCAGGCCTGGGCTGGCGCCTGAGCTCTGGGAACCTCCCACCTCAGAGTTCCAGAGCCCGGGCTCCAGCTTGAGCCTAGAAGTCTATACAGCAATGAAACAGCCTGAGCCCCACGAGCCAGTGGGTTTTCTTTGCTGTGTAAACATACCCTGAAAGTGGTTGTCCCTTACTCATATGCTTAGCTTGCTTCCTTCCTACTCCCTGTGGAACTCAGCAAAACTCCTGTAGCAGGAATTTCCTGGGATCAGGAGAAGTGAAGGAGGCAGCATAGTTGAACTGCATTCTCTGATCATTCTTTTATTTACTTTGTCTCCTACATTTTCTGTTCCCATGTAGCTCTTTAATCATCCTTTCTAACCAAATACTGTTATCGCCTTTCCATTCTAATCTTCTCCCTAGCTGCCTAGATTAGCACCACTTTATTTCACATTTACTTTTTACCTTCAAACCCTACGTGGCTAGGGATAATCTAATTCTCACTTTGCCTCTAATACATGCATCATACAGTTTAAACCCTTCCTGCTTTTCACATTTCTGTTTTGCCTCACTGTCTACTTTCTTGTGGTGTTAACTAGTAAATAAACTGACTTCCAGTTTATTTTTTCAGATTAGTCTCGCCCTCTCTCTGCTTGAGGCAGAAAACATGTAATCTTCTGTGTTTGTACAGCTCCTATCACAATGGATTCCTGATCCAAACTGGGACTCAGGACACTACCACGTTATGAGTAATAATAATAATCATAATAATAATAATGCATTTTTGCAAGAATGCATTCTGTATTTCTAAGGGGACATTGTCCTTTGCATGATCTGTGCTGTCAATTTCCATTGTTTCTTTGGGTGCTTAATGCATGAGAACTTCCATGCTCTTTTCTTCTGTGTGGCAGTTTTCATTACTCATGCACCACCAGTTTTGTTTCTAGGTACAAACTAAATATTATCATCCCAGAATGTCGAATTTGCATGCAGTTTGCATGCAGTCTGATTCCAGCTAGAGTTACAGCTGGCGTGGATGTGGGTGCTGATGTGAGAAATAATTACTGGGACTGTGTGTTCTCACTGAAACCTTGAGGGGAAACAGAAGACTGCCTTATTTAAAACCAAACAAAACCAAAAAGTAAGTTTGTGGTTGTTAAAGCAAAACTGAATGATTAACAAAAATATCAGGTTTTATATGTTCTGAGAATATAAATTTAAAGTGAAATATATGTGACTGTTTTAAAAAATATATAAAATCGCACTATATATGCAAAAAATTATTCTTTCCAAGCAGATTTCAGTAAGACAGCTGTAAGTAATATAAAAGGTATTATTTTACCCTCAGTATGGTTAATCTTCTGTTCTCCCAGGTAACTGCACTAAGATTTGACATATAAGATATTCGAGAAACTAAGGCAACCCCAGTAGAAAGATAGTTACTTCCTTGCTAGTTACATTTTATTTTTAGTGAGCAGTGCAATTTAATTTGGGTTGGTTCCAGGTAGAGCTGGTCACATTATTAGTTGCAGATAACATCCCTTGCAAATTTATTCTCTTTCCACCCAGTTTGTGAATTGCCAACATACTGATCCTGATTTCTCAGGCTGCACAATTCACTTTATTTGTATTATCTAATTACTATGGGTGGTCAGTTCTCAGCCTCTATTTGAGAACTCTTTCATATTGGCTATTAGCCATTCATTATTTGTGGGATGCAATTAGTCATCTGTATAACATGATATTGGTCTGTCCCCTGATTGGATGACTGAAACAGAAGAAAGATGAACAGTAAATAAGACCCTTCTGGTTTGAATTTTCAGAGCTCTGTTTGTGCTAAAATTTGTGAAATATGAACACTTTCTGTGAATAGCTGCTGATGTTTATAGATAACTAATGATGTGACCCCAGGGATAGCAGTGGAGCAGAGTCCATCTGTTTGTTTGCAGATAGATTGATATATCTGTTTTGGCATTATTCCTCCAGCTCTACTGCCAGGGCTCTCATTTCTGATATGGTGATTCGGATACAGTATGAACACGCTGGCCCTGATTCTCCACAGGCCTGGTGCTTGGTGGAGCTTTTTTACATCCAGGCTAAGTGTGTTTAAAGTGGGTGTAAAATCCTGCTATTCTGATTTGATAGGTTTTGCACTCAGTCTGCTCTTACTTGGCACAGGTGTAGATGACAGCACATGATGCGAGACAGTGGAGACATGGCTCCTGATAGGAAAGGGAAATACGGGGCCAGCTGGCTCCCTTACTCAGTGAAACCTGCAACAGGAGGAAAACTCCTACAAGGATCCACTCATGGATTTTCTCCCTCATTGTATAATCACAGTAGTCCCTTCTGGCCTTAGAGGCTATGAATCTATGAACATTCTTCCAATAGAAGGGGCAGAGTTTGTCCTATTGAATAAATAGCGAGGCACTGCAATGCTGAACCCCAAACTGATTTAAGAGCCTAAATATTTTCAGAATGGACTTAGGCACTTAGGAACCTAAATCCTACTGACCATCAATGGGATTTTGGCTCCTAAATCATGAAATTCCTTTTGAAAATGAGCTTTAGGTTCCTAAATCAGTTGGACATTAGCATGCTACATTTAGCAATGCATCAATAGCTTTACAAATCTGGGCCTAAATTCTTAGGCTGGGATTTTCAAAGAGGCTTCAGGGAGTTCAGTGCCCAACTACCATGGGACATTTAATGGATTTGGGTACCTAAAGGTTAATGTTGCAAAAGTGCCCAACTCACTTAGGGGTCTAAGTCCCATGACTTTCAATGGGACTTAGGCTCCTGAGTTGTACACTTTGGAAAATTCTACCCTGAATCCTGCAGGCTCTCTTGCAAATCCCAGCCTTAGATGCTGACTTTGAAAGTGATGTAAAAAATAAGCTGAAGCTAAAAAATACTCCAGGAATCCTGAATAATCTAGGCCAGTGATACTCAGACTGAGGCTTGTGAGCCACAAGTGGCTCTTCAATGAATCTCGTGCAACTCTTCACAGCACATGATATTAAACCCCTGTGTGATTTTAATTATTAACCAATCAGGATGCTTTTACTATGTTAGTAACCAAATCTAGTTGATGGGATGATAATACTTGATCAGGACATGGGCAGTGGGTGGATCCCCCCTTTGGGGAGGCTAGCCCAGCTCCATCCCTTCCGCCCGTATGCCTCCGCTCCTGCAGCTGGACCACCGAGACCCCATACCCCCGGGGCTGTCCAAAGCCCCAAGCCCCCGCCCCCATTCCTGCCTAGAGGAGTCCCAGGCCAGCTGCAGCCACTCCACGCCTCTCCTTCCCTTCCCTCTTCAGACCCCAAGCCGTACGGGGAAAAGTGTCTCTCAGGTCTGGAAGAAACTTTTGATATGTCCCATGTAGGTTCCGGGGTGGCTGAGGAGGTGGTATTTGCTACTCAGCTTCTACTCAGACTCCAGGGAGATTACTGATGAATTCGGGAAGCTGAATAACGCATACTTCCTCCTCAGCCGCCCTGGAACCTGCATGGGGCACAATAAAACTTCCCCCCCAAAACCCCCAACTGGGAGTCCAGCAGCCATGGCACCCTGGCCTATTATACCTGCTGCCCATGGATCAGTCATTTTGCTGTGAGATATTCTCTCTCTCTCTCTCTCCACACACACACACGCATATATTTACTCGCTCTCATTCATATATATGTGTGTGTGTGTGCGTGTATAGCGAGAGAGAGAGAGAATATCTCACAGCAAAATGACTGATCCATGGGCATTATATATATATATATGAATGAGAGCGAGAGAGTAAATGAAACAATGAATTCACACTACTGTGGCTCTTTGGGTCATGTTGTTCGCTAATTTGGCTCCTCAACCACTGAGGTCTGAGTACCACTGATCTAGGAAATTTTTCCAGGTAGTTTCTATTGCTATCCTACAGGCGGCAAGGAGGCTTATACACCTCTGTTAATTTTTTTCTTTTTAAGGTTTGCAAACAAGTCTAGCTTGCGTTATGTCTATATGCAGTGCTCTTCAGGTAAGGCAAATGTTTACAGTAGTAGGTACTCTGCTTTCTCTTCAGTTCATATAAATCTTTCGCCTTTTACTTTGTAGGAAGTACACTTTTAAATACATAAAATCAATTTCCCTCGTGCAGTCTCTGGTGTATGGATAATTTGTTTTCCTGAAATCAAAGTGACTAAGCTACAGCCCAACTGTTTGCAGCCTTTTTCAGCAAAGTTTGCTACGTGGGAGACCTTGTGAGGAGCTGTTTGACATCAGGGCATGCCTATTCCTCTTGGAGCTACCTCTGTAGGCCAAATCCTGTTTGTATTGAAATGAATGAGAGTTCTCCACCGATTGCAATATCTGGATTTGAATCCCCTGATTATTTTGGTAACGTGGAGACAAAAATTAACATACAATTTTTGTTTGTAATCTTCAGACAGGAACCCTTACAAGGAAATATTACATAAAGTTCAGTTTGATGCTAAGATTTAGACTTGCTGTTTAATTCATTGTAGGAGAGGTATGTTTTTCATAATAATTTTTTCTACGTATATTTAAAATGAAAGTTAAATACGCTGCAATTCTTAACCTAAATAACAGATTGTGCTCTTTCTGTTTTCCTCACACCATGTTGCAGACATAAGGGAACCGCCTATGCATCAGATTGTTTCTGAAGGATAAAACATTATTTTGTAAGATTTGATTATAGTGATTTTTCTGACATGCCAGGGATTTCACACTTGACAATTCACACTTGGTGTTAAATTCTGTAGAGAAATGATACCCAAGTATAGTGTCTTTCTTGACTAACTAAATAATCAGACCAGTTCCATATCTGAGTTATATGATATAGAACAGATGTTTGCAGCAAATGTAACGTTTTGTACATTTGTTTGTCTCAGATGGTTTATTTTGTATTTACCTACTTTGTGAGCAGAATCCAGAAATTTATGTAGGTTCAAATTCAGTAAAACACTTAAGCACATGCTTAACTTTAAGCATGAGTTTAAGCCCATCCCTATTCAGCCAAAGCATTTATGCCTAAAGGAGCCAAAGAAGTGGTCAGTCTTAACTATGGTGATTTTTACTTACACGCACAGGGTTGAATTGTTTTCTTTAATGACTGTAATTTAGCATTTTTCATAGATTCCTAGACCCAAAGGGACCATTGTAATCATCCATCTATAACACAGGCCATAGAATTTCCCCTATATAATTCCTAGAGCAGATCTGTTAGAAAAACATCCAGTTTTGAATGAAAAATTGTCAGGGATGGAGAATCCACCATCATCTTTGGTAAATTGTTCCAGTGGTTAATTACCATCACTGTTAAAAATGAATGCCTTATTTCCAGTGTGAATTTGTCTAGCTTCAGCTTCCAGCCACCATGACCCCCAAATCTTTTCCTCATTGTGTGTGAGCTTATATGCAAGAGAGTGGGAGTCAAATCTCAGTGTCAAAGGAGTCTCAACTCAGCCTCCATTTTTGTGCATACAGGTTTGCATCCAAAATGATTGTGCTAAAAATATGCACAAACGCATGCATGCAGGCGATATACCAGGGGTAGGCAACCTATGGCACGCGTGCCAAAGGCGCACGCGAGCTGATTTTCAGTGGCACTATCACTGCCCAGGTCGTGGCCATTGGTCTGGGGGGCTCTGCATTTTAATTTAATTTTAAATGAAACTTTTTAAACATTTTAAAAACCTTATTTACTTTACATACAACATTAGTTTAGTTATATATTATAGACTTTATAGAAAGAGACCTTCTGAAAACATTAAAATGTATTACTGGCACGCGAAACCTTAAATTAGAGTGAATAAATGAAGACTCGGCACCCCACTTCTGAAAGGTTGCTGTACCTTGCGATCAGGTGCATGATATGTGTCAGTGCTGGAAAAATTAACATGTGAATGGTTGCAAGTGTGTACAACTCTGCATCAAGGAGTCTACATTTTAAAATACTGTCCTAGTCATGTCTTTCCTTCTAACATCAATCATCTGTTAGACTCAAGTGGGTGTATTCCAAATTATAAATGTCCTGTGATTGGAGGTTAGAAGGCGAACTTTGGTAGACCTTGACCCTTCCAATCTTTTCCTTGTTTATTTCTATTAAAGTTTGGAACACTGTTCATCGCAAATAATTAATTCAATGAATTTAGCCAATTTCTCTGTTGATCTTTATCCACAGGGTGAGTTCAATTTTTAGCAGTCTATTCAAGATTCAAACTTTTTTATCACATGATTTATGTAGATATGTTTCAGCCTATGACTGAACTGTTTATCACAATAATCAATATGAGTATTTTGCTCATGCTGTGCGAGTAAGGATCTAAGTCTCATGGTATTACCTTTGTGAGTATGAAGTTATCAAATCAGGGGTGGAAATGGGGGGCTGCCTTTTCTTAAAACTCGATAGTCTCCCTTTGGCCCTTATCCAGCTACTAAAAATTTGGCTTCCCATTTTCTTTTCTCCCTCCTGGAAACCCTCAGGGACTAACAACCATTTTGGTGCACTCTAATAAAATGTTTGTTCACTTACAGTGATGGCATGGGTCGTTTAATCCTCATAATGTGGTCAGCGTCTACTTGCTGGAGTCTGCCTTCTGCCTCGCCCCCATAACCACTGTCCTCCGTATCCAGGCTGTCACTGCGACATTTATGTAGCTCCAACTCTGGGACTTTATCCTCTTGTTCCATCTGTTTCCAACCCTTGGTTAGCTCTGTCACCAGATTTGAGCACTTCCTCCGCCTTGTAGGAGACATTTTGTCACCAAGGATTTTGTCAAAATTACTTGACTCCTCCTTGCACCTGCAGATCTCTGGGCTCCCATTATCCTTCTCGTATCTATCACTGAGGAGGCTAATGTCATTTCCTCTTTCATAGACTTTACTTACAATGGTTTTGGTCACCTCTTTGCTTTTAATGTTAAGCTTTCTGAGAGGTTCATCAGATTCACTTGAATCTCTTTCTATATCCCTTTTAGCCACTGCCTCCTTCCCTGAGGATTTTTCCTTACTCTTTTCTTGGTCGGTCTTAGTAGAAACTGGCCATTTTGATAATAGCCTTTCTTTTCGTGGCTCGGCTGGTGGTTCTTCTACATTGGGCATCCATCCTGGGGGCTCTTGGGCTTGCTTTGTGTTGTGGTCACTTGCCCACTGTTGCCAGCCTCGTGCCAAGCTGATTACTAGGCTGGCAGTTCGGATCTTTTTGACAGCCTTTTTTGCAGGTGTAGCTTTTTGGCTTTCTTCTGGATGCATGTTGCTGTCTGCTGCTGCTGCTTCTCTATCTCTTGTGGTAACCTCCTGATGAATGAATATCCTAGACTGACTAACTTCCAGAGGAGAGAGCTACAGGGATTTAAATAGAAACAGGAGGAGTTTGTGATATTGGAAACTATGTGAAGCATTTCTCACAGATATAGTGCCTCTACTCTGACAGTGATCTTTTTGTAATACCTCAGGGCTTGCATTTTGTCTCAGCAGATGGACACTGCGTAAAGTAAACAAGGATGACAAGACTGCATTTTTTTTTTTTTTTGAAGCTGAGAGCACCTGGAGTTTTTTTCTCTGCCTAACGGCAGGGTAGTTAACTTTCTGCAGGAGAATTCACAAGTGTTATTTTCTTTTTTCTTTCTATCTCTCAGGTTAGGCTAGGTTAAGCATAGGAAGGCTAGGATGACAGATAGTGAAGTCCAAAAGAAATTAGAATTAGCCAGATTCAAAGCTGAAGAGAGACCAAACAAACGTGATAGACAGATGGCCTTAAGGCGCTTGGAGTTGGAGGCACAAACAGCCAGAGAGGAGGCTGCCCTCAAGAGAGCTATGGAGGACCAGAAGCATGGACAGGAGGAGAGGGAAAGAGAGAGGAAGCATGACCTCACTGTTATGAAATTGAAAAGACAGAACCCTTCAGGAGCTGGCTCCACTTCCCCCAAAATAGGAGTGACTGTGTCCGCAGTATGATGAATCCAGTGATATTGCTGAATATTTCATCACCTTTGAGAGACTGTGCACCCTCCATGCTATCCCTGATGAGCACAGGATAACCACATTTGGTAGCAAAATTGACTGGAAGAGCTCTGGATATATTCAGTAAGATGCCTATTGATGATGCTTTTGACTATGGTAAATTTAAGGATTTGGTTTTAAAACTATTTCAGATTACCCCTGAAACATACAGAGTAAAATTTTCTTAGTCCAGCCACTCTCTTAAAGGGTCTGATGTGTCTTATGTAAACCAAGTGAAGGATCTGTTAGATAAATGAGTCAAAGGAAGGGATGTAATTAGCTCTGAAGGAGTGTATAATTTGGTTGTACAGGAGCAGTTCCTGACTATGACCAATGATGATGTAAAACAGTGGTTATGGGTTAAGAAAATGGACTCAGCAGTAAGTCTTGCTTCTTATGCTGATCAATATGAGCAGTCCCAGACTGCCAGAGAGGCGGGGAAAATTGGAACAAAATGGGTGGAGGTAGCAGAGAGGAACAACCCTGGTCGCAGTTTGGGCAGATACCAGAAGGGACACCCCGAGACCACACCATACCACCGGGGGCAGCCCAAGGCTCCACCTACACCCCAAGGAAAACCCCAGACATCTTACTGTCCCACCACATCATTCTTCAGCAATCCACCTTACCCCGCTGACCAGTCAGCTGGTCGATGTTTTAAAGGTAACGAGCTGGGGCATGTAAAGTCCAACTGTCCGAAGAACCCCAATAGAGTACAGTTCATTGCACCAGGGTCCCATCGAAAGTCCTCAGGCCCAGATGCCTCCCAGATACCCTCAGAGCAAAGGGAAACTGTGAGTGTGGGCGGGAGGAAGTTTACAGTGTGGAGGGACACTGGAGCCCAAGTGTCAGCTATCCACCAATCCTTAGTGGACCTCAATTTAATCAACCCAGAGGTACAAGTGATGATTCAACCCTTCAAGTCAACTTCTTTTGACTCGCCTACAGCCAAGTTACCTGTCCAATACAAGGGCTGGTGAGGAATATGGACTTTTGCAGTCTATGATGATTATCCCATTCCCATGCTGCTGGGGGAAGACTTGGCCAACCATCTGAAACTAGCCAAGCAAGTGGGATTGGTCTCCCACAGCGAGGCTAAGCAAGCCTTCACACCTAGCTCTGTTCCTGAGCCTTCTACCAGGGCCCCGTCTGTGTTACCAGAGACCCAGATAGAGGTGATAGAACCGGACTCCGTGCCAATATCTGTGACAGCAGTAGTAGAACCAATCACAGATACCCAGCCAGAGCCAGTCCCAGAACAGGAACTGGCAGAGCAACCAGCACCAGAACCATTGCCAGCACTGAATCCAGCGCTTGCAACCCGATCTACAGCTCCAATGCCAGAGGACACCACTAAGCCTGCACTGACAGCAGCAAATAAACCTACGCAAGAGGCTCAGCCAGAGCCTGAAATACAACATAGTGCACCAGCAAAGAGCGGTTCACAGTCAACGGAAACAGCTCCATCACCTACATCGTTTCCAGAGGGATCAAGCCCAAGTCCCCAATCCAGTGAGGAACTGATGTCTCAAGCATCAAGGGAACAGTTCCAGGCCAAACAGGAAGCAGATGAAAGCCTCCAGGGACCTTGGATGGTGGCACGGAGCAACCCACTGCCTCTCAGCTCTTCTAATCGATCCCAGTTTGTTGTGGAAAGAGGACTTTTATACAATGAAATTCTTTCTGGTGGGCTCCAGGAAGACTGGCATCCTCAAGGACAGTTGGTAGTTCCAACAAAGTACCAGATAAAGTGGCCATGCTGGGGTGAACAGGACCAAAGACCATTTGGGGAAGTCCTTCCACTGGGAGGGAATGGGAAGGAATGGGAAGGATATTTCTACCTATGTCTGGTCTTGTGAAGTGTGTCAAAGAGTGGGAAAACCCTAAGACCAGGTCAAAGCCCCTCTCCAGCCACTTGCCATAATTGAGGTTCCATTTCAGCGAGTAGCACTGGATATTCTGGATCCTTTTCCAAAAAAGACACCCAGAGGAAAGCAGTACATACTGACTTTCATGGATTTTGCCACCTGGTGGCTGGAAGCAGTAGTTCTCATCAACACGAGGGTTAAAAGTATGTGTCAGGCACTAACAGACATTTTTTCCAGGGTAGGTTGGCCCTCTGTCATCCTTACAGATTCAGGAACTAATTTCCTGGCAGGGACCATGAAAAGCCTTCGGGAAGCTCATGTGGTGAACCACTTGGTTGCCACCCCTACCACCATCAAACCAATGGCCTGGTGGAGAAGTTTAATGGAACTTTGGAGGCCATAATACGTAAATTCGTAAATGAACAGTCCAATGATTGGGACCTAGTGTTGCGGCAGTTGCTTTTTGCCTACAGGGCTGTACCACATCCCAGTTTAGGGTTTTCACCATTCGAACTTGTGTATGGCCACGAGGTTAAGGGGCCATTACAGTTGGTGAAGCGGCAATGAGAGGGGTTTACACCTTCTCCAGGAACTAACATTCTGGACTTTGTAAACAACCTACAAAACACCCTCCAAACCTCTTTAGCCCTTGCTAGAGAAAACATAAAAGATGCTCAGGAAGAGCAAAAAGCCTGGTATGATAAACAAGCCAGAGAGCGTTTCTTCAGGTAGGGGACCAGGTCATGCTCTTGAAGGCGCTCCAGGCCCATAAGATGGAAGCATCGAGCAAAAAGCCATTCACAGTCCAAGAGCGTCTGGGAGCTGTTAACTATCTCATAGCATCCCCCACCTCAAACCTAAGGCCTAAAGTGTACCATGTTAATTCTCTGAAGCCCTTTTATTCCAGAGAATTAAAGGTTTGTCAGTTTACTGCTCAGGGAGGCGATGATGCTGAGTGGTCTGAAGGTGTCTACTACGAAGGAAAAAGTGACAGTGGCATGGAAAAGGTGAACCTCTCAATGACCCTTGGACATATGCAACGACAGCAGATCAAGGAGCTGTGCACTACCTTCACACTGATGATCTCAGCCACCCCAGGACAGACTGAATGGGCATACCACTCTATTGACACAGGTAATGCTCACGCAATTAGAGCCCAACCTTACCAGGTGGCTCCTCAAGCCAAAACTGCTATAGAAAGGGAGATCCAGGACATGCTACAGATGGGAGTAACTCACCCCTCTAACAGTGCATGGGCATCTCCAGTGTTCTAGTTCCTAAACTGGATGGGGAAATATGCTTTTGCATGGACTACCATAAGCTAAATGCTGTGACTTGCCCAGACAACTATCCAATGCCATGCACAGATGAGCTATTGGAGAAACTGTGATGTACCCAGTTCATCTCTACCTTAAACTTAACTAAGGGGTACTGGCAAGTACTGCTAGATGAATCCGCCAAGGAAAGGTCAGCCTTCATCACCCATGTAGGGCTGAATGAAGTTAATGTGCTCCCTTTCAGACTGTGAAATGCACCCACCACCTTCCAAAAACTTCTAGATAGTCTCCTAGTATGATTGGGAGAATCTGCAGTTGCCTACCTTGATGATGTGGCCATCTTTTCTGATTCACGGGCAGAACACCTGGAGCATCTCCAGAAGGTCTTTGAGCACATAAGGGAGGCAGGACTAACTGTTGAGGCTAAAAAGTGTCAAATGGGCCTAAACAGAGTGACTTACCTTGGACATCAGGTGGGTCAAGGAACTATCAATCCCCTACAGGCCAAAGTGAGTGCTATCCAAAAGTGGCCTGTCCCAAAGTCAAAGAAACAAGTCCAAGCCTTCTTAGGCTTGGCCAGATATTACAGGCAATTTGTACCACACTACAGCCAAATCGCCACCCCACTGACAGACCTAACCAGAAAGAAACAGCCAAATGCAGTTCAGTGGACTGAAGAGTGTTAGAAGGCCTTTAACTAGCTTAGAGCGACACTCATGTCTGACCCTGTGCTAAGGGCCCCAGACTTTGACAAACCTTTCCTAGTAACCACTAATGCATCCGAACAGGAAGGACCAGATCAAGAATACCATCCTGTCACGTTTCTCAGCAAAAAACTGTCTGAGAGAGAGAGCCACTGGTCAATCTGCGAAAAAGGAATGTTACGCCATTGTATAAGCCCTGGAAAAGCTACGCCTCTATGTTTGGTGATGGCGTTTCCACCTGCAAACCTACCATGCTGCGCTGAAGTGGCTTCATACTGTCAAGGACAATAACAAAAAAACTTCTCCAGTGGAGTTTAGCTCTCCAAGATTTTGATTTTGAAATACAACACATTTCAGGAGCTTCTAACAAAGTAGCTGATGCTGTATCCCATGAAAGTTTCCCAGAATCAACTAGTTAAAATCATCCTTGAAATGTGGAAAATACTGTTAGCTTTTACATAATCAGTAGTATATCTAAAGGTGCATGTGTCTTATTAATTCTGTCTTCTCCTAGAGCTCCAGGAAGAAATCACAGCCAGTGTGGAGTAGGCTGTCCAGCACCATCTGTGATTTGGGGGGCGTATCATAAATATACAGCTAAGGGAAGCATAAAATCCCTCCTTACCCTGTAAAGAGTTAATCCCTCCTTTACCTGTAAAGGGTTAAGAAGCTCAAATAACCTGGTTGGACCTGACTAAAAAGACCAATAAGGAGAGAAGATGCTTTCAAATCTGAGGGGGAAGATTTTGTTCCTTTGTACTATCCAGGTCAGCGAGGAACCAGGGCAGGGAAAATACATCTCCCTAAGCCATAGCTGAACTAAGCATCTAATCTTACAGAAATAGTAAGTAATAGCAAGGAAATGCATTAGATTATCTTTTGTTTTAGCTTGTGAATATTTCCTGTGCTAAGAGGGAGGTCTATCCCTGTTTTTGTAACTTTAAAGTTTTTGCCTGGAGGGGAAATCCTCTGTGTTTTTGAGTCTTTTGTTACCCTGTAAGGTTATCTTCCATCCTGATTTTACAGAGGTGATTCTTTTATCTTTTCTTTAAATAAAATTCTTTTTTTAAGAATCTGATTGATTTTCAGTATCCTAAAGACCCAGGGTGTTGCGATCTGTGCTCACTTTGTAACCATTTGGTTAAGATATTATTCTCAAGCCTTCCCAGGAAAGGAGGTGTAAGTGCTTGGGGGGATATTTTGGGGTAAGAAAGGGCTCCAAGTGGCACTCCCTGAATGTTTGTTAAATCACTTGGTGGTGGCAGCATACCTTCCAAGGACAAGGGATTTGTGCCTTGGGGAAGTTTTAACCTAAGCTGCTAGAAATAAGCTTAAGGAGGCTTTCATGTAGGTCCCCACATCTGTACCCCAGAGTTCAGAGTAGGGAGGAAACCCTGAGAATGGCTATGTGCTCAAATGGTACCTCTATTATTGGAAGAGATATCAAAGGGGACCGCAAGTGTAGGCGAGGGCTATGTAACTGACACTCCAGATAAGAGGTGCGCTATCGCCAGACATCTTTGTGTACTCCTGGCCAGAAGAACTTTCACAGGATCTGTGCCTGGGTTTTCTCTAACCCAGGTGTCCTCCAAACAGGTGACTGTGGGAGAGGCTCAATATGGCTTTTTGTGTTTTTGTGGCACCAGTAGTTCTTCTTCGAGTGCTTGCTCATATTCATTCCAAGTAGGTGTGCGCGCGCCGCGTGCACGTTCGTCGGAAGAATTTTCCCCTAGCAACACCCGGCGGGTCGGCAGGCGCCCCCTGGCGTGGCGCCTTTGCGGCACC
>NC_133770.1:268250582-268433015 GCF_003597395.2 Chelonoidis abingdonii
GAGCCGAGAGGGGCTGTGCGGGTGGGGGCTGCGGGTCGGGAGTGAGGGGCACCAGCTGCCTGTTTCTCCTCGGAAGCTTTTCCTGGTGGCTCCTTTTGTGCTGCCAGCTGAGGGGGTGGGAGGAGCTGGGGGCGGGGGGAACCAGATAGGCAGCAGCAGCACCCGGGCCAGGTAGGGGGCGCGGACAGGGGAGGAACACGGTACCCCTGGCATAAGAGGATTTGGGGAGGGACTCTCGGCCCCCCCATCCCCCAAGCTGGGGAGAGAACCCAGGAGTCCTGGCTCCCAGCTGGCCCCCGCTCTAACCACTAGACCCCACTCCCCTGCCAGAGCTGGACCTCTTGGGGGCCATTCCAAACGGAGGGGAGGGGAGGGGAGGGGAAGGGATAGCTCAGTGGTTTGAGCATTGGCCTGCTAAACCCAGGGTTGTGAGTTCAGTCCTTGAGGGGCCATTAGGGATGTGGGGGAAGAAAAAAACAAAACAAAAGTGTACTTGGTCCTGCTAGTGAAGGCAGTGGGGCTGGACTCAATGATCTTTCAGAGTCCCTTCCAGTTTTATGAGATGGGTATATCTCCATATATTTAAAAAGGCAACAAGTCACTGCTGTCAGGGTCCCCACCTCTCTCCAGGGGAGCAAATTATCAAACTCTAGATAGTCCATCCCAATGACTAAAGGATATGGGAGTTTAGGAACTATGCCCACTGTCACCTCAGTGAGTTCCCCTGAACCTCTGTCTCCACCAGGATAGTGGAGTAGTGGCTCACAGTGCCATGCACACATGTCATTGCTACACATTTGGATTGTAGCAGCTGGCTACCTTTTACCAGCTTACCCAATATGAGGGTGATAGCACTCCCTGAGTCCACAAGCACTGTAGTCTCTGCTCCATTTATCTTTACCAGCCTGGTGTAGTTATGTGGGGCTAATGCAACCCCCACAAGATGGATAAGGGAGCACAGGATCTCCAAATCCCCCAAGTTACATTGCATAGGCTGCTTGGTGCTGGGACACTGCTGCTATGTGTTCCCACTCCCCACATGCATAACATCCATAATTGCTTTTAGTCACTCCTCTATCATGTGGGTTTAGTCCCAGGGTTCCCCCCACTCAGGCCAATCCCTTCCTTCTGGGGTCCCTGCTGGTTTTCACCCTCCACCCCCTTCTTCCACCTAGGACTCCCTGGGGATTTGGCCACCCAACCTTCCAGGGTTGGGGTCAGGTGCTTGCCTCAAAAGGGCCTTCCTTGGATAGTTGGGTCAATTCCCTGGCTGTCATCCATATTTATACCAGCATGATCATTTCATCTTAGGTGGACAGATTGTTCTAGCCTACCCATTTGTGCAGATCTGGCGGCAGTCCCTGGGTATAATAGTCCATGTCCAGGGTCTCCAAAATCTCCTCCAGGCTGCATGCCTCGGGCTGTAACCACTTCCACGCAAGGTATATGAGATCGAATAGCTTGGACCTTGGCAGTTTGTTCTCCTGGTTCTTCCAGTCATGGAGCCTCTGGGCCTGTACCGCTGCTGCCACCCTGATCGTGCTAGGATCTCTGCCTTCAGCCAGGGATAATCAATGGCATCCATGGCAGGCAGGTCAAAGTAGGCCTTCTGGGCCTCCCCGCACAAAAAAGGGATGAGAATGCTGACCCACTGCTCCTGAGGCCATGCCTCATGCTGAGCAGTCCTTTCAAATGAGAGGAGATATGCCTCTGTCATCTTTGGCAGACAACCAGCAGCCCTCAGAGTTTGCATCCTGTCGGCCCCCCAGGCCTGGATGGTGAAGATCTTCAGCTGGTCAACTACCTCTCGCAAGAGGGCATGATCTTGGGTTGCCTGGCCGATTAATGATTGATTGGTTTCTTGCTGTAGCCACATAGACTCCTTTTGCGCCATTGCCTGAACCCAGGTCGCCTCCTACTGGGCTGCTGTGACTTGCTCCAGCGCTCTCACCGCCTCCTCCATTGTGTTACAAAACAAAAAAAACCAGACTCCAGTGCACTTTCTTTTTTTAACCTTTCTTCCATCACACTGTGAATGATGATCCCACTTTTAAGACCAGGTCTGACAAAGCTCTGACCTTGTCTCAGTGGGTCCTGCGCTTCCAGGTGGATTACGCTACCCTCAGAGGCTCACTGTGACCCTCCGCGTAGCTCTTCTCTCTCTAGAGGCAAGGTTCATGGCCTACTAGCCATTTTCATCATAAGTGAGGAGAAGCTACACTCTCTTGCACAGTCTCTGTATTCTCTTGGTCTCCATGATTAATCGGGACGCAGGCAGTGGAGCCTGGTCCTGCCCTCTACTCCAGACCCTAATAGTAGCAGCTATTGGTAGTTTTTACCTGGGCTACTTCCCCACAGCAGCCCCCGCTTCCTCAATATTTTCTTTACCCTTACTTCGGGGCCTCCTTCCTTTTTCCTGACAGGGTTTGCACTGCTCAGTTTTGCCAGCAGTGCGGCTTCCTCCTACAGCTCCTGACATACACGCCCACCTGACTAACTGGGAGGCTTTTAACTAGCTTCAGCCAGCCCCTGATTAGCTTCAGGTGTCCCAATCAACCTAGCTGTCTTCTCTGCTTTCTGGAAGGATTGTTATTGGCCCCAGGTGTCTTAATTGACCTGGAGCAACTGCCATTTGCTTAGCCTGCTTACAGGGATTTGTTTAGCTTCCTACTACTTTCCTATAGCTATCTGACCTTGTCCTGTCACAATACTATTTTTCTAGAAGAATCTAACATTTTTATACATAGTGCTACTACTAATAATTAAGACTGTTTTAGTCATGGATATTTTTAATAAATGTTGTGGACAGGTCACGGGCAGTAAACAAAAATACATGGCCAGTAACCTGTCCATGACTTGTACTATATACCCCAGACTAAATCTTGGGGGAGGGGGATGGCTTGGGGGCACTGTGAGTGCAGGGTGGGGTGGGTGGTGGTGTGCGGCCTAGGATCCCCACTGGTGCTGGGGAGAGGGGGGTTGGCAGGGCTGGCGGGATCCCTATCTGGCTCTGTGTCTCCCCAGAAGTGGTGATATCCCCCTTCTTCAGCTCCTAGGTGGAAGGGTGGCCAGACAGGTATGTGTGCTGCCTCTGCCCCGAGTGCTGGCTCCGCAGCCCCTACTGGCCAGGAACAGTGGCCAATGGCAGCTGCAGGGGTGGTGCCTGCAGGCAGGGGCGGCTCCAGGCCCCAGCAGGCCAAGCATGTGCTTGGGGCGGCAAGCCGCAGAGAGCTCTCTGCCGGCGCTGCAATGGCGACAGGTAGGTTGCCTTCCGCAGCTTGGAGGGTCCGCTGGTCTCCCGGCTTCGGTGGACCTCCCACAGGCAAACTGCCGGAGGCAGTTTGCCTGCCGTGCTTGGGGCGGCAAAATCCCTAGAGCCACTCCTGCCTGCAGGCAGAGGCAGTGTGCAGAGCTGCCTGGCCACACCTGTGCCTAGGAACTGATGTAGGGGGATGTCACTGCCTCCAGGGAGTCCCCTGAGTTAAGTGCCATCCAAAGCCCTCACCCTATCCCGTGCCCCAAACCCCTGCCCACACACCCAAACTCCCTCTGCTGCTGGGATGGGGGCATGGTGGCCCACGACTGCCCCAGCAGCGGCCGGTGCAACTGGCTCAGAGGACTTGGGCCAGGCACACCAGCCACTGCAGAAGTCATGGAAAGTCACAGAATCCGTGAACTCCATGGCCAACTCACAGCTTTACTAACAATTAATACTTTACATGTATATACTAGGTTATGTCTACACTATGGGATTATTCTGATTTTACAGAAACGGTTTTTTAAAACAGATCTTATAAAGTCGAGTGCCACAGTAAGCACATTAATTCGGTGGTGTGCGTCCATGTACTGAGGCTAGCGTCGATTTCCTGAGCGTTGCACTGTGGGTAGCTATCCCATAGCTATCCCACAGTTCCTGCAGTCTCCCCCGCCCATTGGAATGCTGGGTTGAGATCCCAGTGCAGCAATAGAGCGGCAAATGTTTTTGGCCCTGCCGGACTTATCCATTTGCTTCTTGGTTTTCTGATAGGTCTTGTCTGCGCCCTTAACTTTCACTCTGCACCTGCACTGGAGTCCCCTGGTGTGGCTTCCCCCTCACGGCTTGGAAATTTTTTCAATGTTTTTTCATTTCATCTTTTGAACAGAATTCTGTTAGCCAGAATCTCTCCCCATACAAGCGATTCAGATCCAGTACCTCCGTGCAGTCCATGCTGGAGCTCTTTCTTCGATTCTCAGGAGACTCATTGTTACCTGTTGGTGATGAGCTCCGCGTGGGTCACCTGTGCTAAGTGAGCTTGTTCACCTCTGGCGCCATGAACGCCGATTTTGGGCCCGGGAAACAAGCACAGACTGGTGGGACCGCATAGTGTTTGCAGGTGTGGGACGATTCCAGTGGCTGCGAAACTTTCGCATGCGTAAGGGCACTTTCATGGAACTTTGTGACTTGCTTTCCGCCCTGCCCTGAAACGCCAGAATACAAAGATGAGAGCAGCCTCACAGTTGAGAAGCGAGTGGCAATAGCCCTCTGGAAGCTTGCAACGCCAGACAGCTACCGGTCAGTCAGGAATCAATTTGGAGTGGGCAAATCTACTGTGGGGGCTGCTGTGATGCAAGTAGCCAAAGCAATCATTAAGCTGCTGCTAGGAAAGGTTGTGACTCTGGAAATGTGCAGGTCATAGTGGATGGCTTTGCTGCAATGGGATTCCCTAACTGTGGTGTGGGGGGGCGATAGATGGAACCCATATCCCTATCTTGGCACCGGAGCACCAGGGCACCCAGTACATAAACCGCAAGGGGTACTTTTCCATGGTGCTGCAAGCACTGGTGGATCACAAGGGACGTTTCACCAACATCCACGTGGGATGGCCGGAAGGGTTCATGATGCTCGCGTCTTCAGGAACACTACTCTGTTTAAATGGCTGCAGCAAGGGAATTACTTCCAGACCAGAAAATAACAGTTGGGGATGTTGAAATGCCTGTAGTTATCCTGGGGACCCAGCCTACCCCTTGATGCCATGGCTCATCCAAAGCCATACACAGGCAGCCTGGACAGTAGTCAGGAGCTGTTCAATCTACAGGCTGAGCAAGTGCAGAATGGTGGTAGAATGTGCATTTGGCCGTTTAAAGGTGCGCTGGCGCACATTACTGACTCGCTCAGACCTCAGCCAAACCAATGTCCCCATTGTTATTGCTGCTTGCTGTGTGCTCCACAATCTCTGTGAGAGTAAGGGGAAGACCTTTATGGCGGGGTGGGAGGCTGAGGCAAATCACCTGGCCGCTGATTACGCGCAGCCAGACACCAGGGCGATTAGAAGAGCACACCAGGAAGCGGTGCGCATCAGAGAAGCTTTGAAAACCAGTTTCATCACACGGGCCAGGGTACAGTGTGACTGTAGTGTTGTTTCTCCTTGATGAAATCCCCTGTACGCCTTGATTGACTCATTCCCTGTAAGCCACACTCACCCCACCTTCCTTCGATCACAGCTTGCTTTCTAAGGAAATAAAGTCATCTCATCGTTTAAAAATCATGTATTCTTTATTACTTAATTATAAAAGAGGGAGAGAACTGACAAGGTAGCCTGGGTGGGGTTTGGGAGGAGAATAGGAGGGAAGGAAAAGGCCACTAAAAAAAATTTTCATAATAATGAGAGCCTTTTGGTTGGGCTGTCCACTTGGGTGGAGGGGGCGGGTGCACGGAGCCTACCCCATGAGTTCTTACTCATCTGGGGTGAGGAGAAGCTAAGGAACATGGTGAGGGGGAGGGTGGTTATACAGGGGCTGCAGCGGCACTCTGTGATCTTCTATCCTGCTGCTGTTCTGAAGCTCCACCATATGCCAGGAGGCATGTCAGTTTGATCACGCAGCAGCCCAGAGTTGCCTCCACACCGCTTTTGATCTTTCCTGCCGCTCACCTCTTCTCCACTGCTGCCACTCTCATCTCGAGCGTTCCCTCCTGTCCTCACGTTGGTCCTCCTGTCCTCACGGTCACTGGCATCTTTCTGTACTTTGCTACCACGTCCTTCCACTCATTCAGATGAAGCTCTTCATTGTGGGTCACTCCATGATTTCCGAGAACATTTCTTCTCGCGTCTTTTTTTTCCGCCACCTTATCTGAAATAGCCTTCGGACGGAGTAGGGAGGCTTGAAAAATTTGCAGCTGCATGAGGGAGGGAAAAAAAGGGAGAGAAGTATTTAAAAGATACATTTAAGAACAATGGTTATACTCTTTCAACGGTGAACACACTATTCACCTCTACATAGCACATGTGATTCACTACAAGGTCGCATTTTGCATCTTAATATTGAGTGCCTGCGGCTTTTGGTGTTACAGATCACAGAGGCAGCAGGTCCGGGTAGCAGAATTCGCTTGCATGCGGCCATGGTAAGCCATTGTCTTTCGTCTTCTGCAGCCTTCATCTATCCAGCGCCTCCTTTCCCAAATAGCAAGCAAAGCCCATTGAGTGCTGCTTCTTTCCTGTTAACGTGCAGCAGCAGAACCACCCCCTCGCCAATGGTCTCTGGAAGATCGCTTTACCCCCTCCCCCCCCTGTGGCTGGTATCATGGAAGATCCCTGCTAAACACTGGCTCCCCCTACCGCACTGCGTGGCTGGTAGCAGGGAAGATCCCTGCTAGCCAAACGCGAAAAGCTCAGCGCCAATCGCCCCCCCCCTCTCCCCGCTTGGCTACCTGCAGGGAAGGATTTCTTTTAAGCCACAGGCAAACAGCCCAGTAGGAATGGGCCATCTCTGTCCCTTATTAAATTAAATTCCTGAATTTCAACCAGGTTACCATGAACAGATATCACTCTCCTGAGGATAACACAGCGAGATAAAGAACGGATGTTGCTTGAATGCCAGCAAACACCGGACCATACGCAGCTAGGCTTTGTCATGCAATGATACAGATTACTTGCTACATGCATGGCGTGGTCAAGTGTCCTACCATGAGGACGGAATAAAGCAGCGCCCCTGCCAGAAACCTTCTGCAAAGGCTTTTGTGGAGTACCTCCAGGAGAGAGCTCATGGAGATGTCCCTGGAGGATTTCCGCTCCATCCCTCAGACATGTTTAACAGACTTTCCAGTAACTGTACTGGCCGCGAATGCATCCCAAGTCCTCAGGGCAAATTAATCATTAAAAATGCTTGCTTTTAAACCATGTGTTTTATATTTACAAAGGTACACTCACCAGAGGTCCTTCCATGGCTTCATTGTTGGGATAGTGGCTTGGAGGCTTGGAGGGTAATTCATCTCAGGGTGAGAAAAAGCTCCTGGCTGTTGGGGAGAACGGAGTGCTGTGTGCTCTCTGCAAGCTCGTCCCTCCTTCCTCCTCCTCATCTTCCCCATCCGCAGAATCCTCAGCCATGGCTGAGATATCACCCCCCCCACTCGAATCCACGGACAGGGGTGGGGTAGTGGTGGCGGACCCCCTAGAATTGCATGCAGCTCAGCATAGAAGCGCATGTTTTGGCCCTGCCCCGGACTTTCCGTTTGCTTCTTTGGTTTTCTGGTAGGCTTGTCTGAGCTCCTTAACTTTCACACTGCACTGTACTGAGTCCCTGGTGTGGCCCTCTCTGCATCATGGCCTTGGAAATTTTTTTCAAATGTTTTTTCATTTCATCTTTTGGAACGGAGTTCTGTTAGCACAGAATCCTCTCCCCATACAGCGATCAGATCAGTACCTCCCGTGCAGTCCATGCTGGAGCTCTTTTTCGATTCTCAGGAGACTGCATTGTTACCTGTGCTGATGAGCTCTGCGTGGTCACCTGTGCTGTGAGCTCTCCACCCACGCTGGGCAAACAGGAAATGAAATTCAAAAGTTCGCGGGACTTTTCCTGTCTACCTGGCCAGTGCATCCGAGTTCAGATGGCTTTCCAGAGCAATCACAATGGTGCACTGTGGGATACCACCCAGAGGCCAATACTGTCGAATTGCGGCCACACTAACCCTAATCCGACATGGCAATACCGATTTCAGCGCTACTCCCCTCGTCGGGGAGGAGTACAGAAATCAGTTTTAAGAGCTCTTTATATCGATATAAAGGGCTTTGTTGTGTGGACGGGTGCAGCGTAAAATCGGTTTAACGCTACTAAATTTGATATAAACGCGTAGTGTAGACCACGCCGTATCCTTACCCTGAAAACCCCCAAAGTGGTTATGTTTAAGTGTTTCTTTTTTTAAAAAAAAATCCACTTTGCTTCTATTTTGGTCTTAAATTACATATTAAAGACTTCCTCCACACCTTCAGTTCTTCTGTTTTCCTAGCTAACCAACTTGACTTCTCCAAATTAATTGAATCCCACACCTGTCATCTCAGCTACCTTTTCAACACCACTGACTCACTCTTCAAATCTTCCCCCACCTCCTCCCTTTGCCTCTCTCACTGCAAGGCTATCACCCAATTGAAAAATGACAAAATGCAACATGATCTTCCCTTACTTTCCCCTCTCCTACAACTCACTCCTCTTTCTCCCTTTCACAGATGCAGAAGTTTCTCATCTGCTTTCCTCCTTAACCCCTCCATTTGACCAGTGATCCTATCCATCCCATCCCATCTCTTGAGCTTCTTTGTGCCCACTTTCAACTTCTCCCTTATTCTGTTCTTCAACCTCCCATTCTCTTCTGTTTTTCCCTTCACAACACCAACGTGTTTTAGTGTCTCCCATCTTACAAAAAAGTCCTTGACTTCACTTGTGTCCCCAATTACAGCTCCATCTCTCTTCTCTATTTAATCTCTAAACTCAATGATTGCAGACGGCATCTTCGATATCTGTTTTTTCTTTCCTCCAGTTCCACTCTAGACCCTCTCTTCTGCCCTTTTGTCATAAGTAGATAGGTAAGGTAAGGGTTAAGTTTCTTTTACCTGGAAAGGGTAACCAAACACCTGACCAGAGGACCAATCAGAGAACTGGATTGTTTAAAAGTCAGGGGCGGGAATTTGTATACTCGGGGTCTTTTTGTTATTCTCTCTCGGCGGAGTAACCAAGGTTCCTCCTAATCTTCTATCTCAAATATTAATAACCAAAAAAGCTATGAGTACAAGAAACCCAAAAACAAATTCGGCTATGAGGAGCTTTGTGTGTAACGAATAGATGTGGATTGGCTGTGTCTTTTGTTGTTTTCTCGGCTGGAAGTTCAAACGCCTTACCGCATCTCTAACTGTTCCTACACATCTGTGAGTAACAAACGACAACAGCAATTCGCACTAATGCACGAGCTTTGGGTTGTATTTACACTGTATGTGGAGTGGTTGGACATGGTTAATTGGGCTACTCTTACAAATCAAGACTGTCCTTCATATTTTCTTATAAAGCAAGAAGCCTGTATTGATTTCTTAATGGCAAGGATGATTGTTTTAAATATTTTCTTTCTTTTTTATATAAAACTTATTCTTATAAACGTGGGAGAGTTTCTTTTCCTAGGGAGCAAAGGCGCTAAATGGGAAAAGCCAGGATAGTGGCGTAACTATTTCGCTATTGCTTCAGGAAAGAGCAGGCTTACGAGGAAAGGAAAAAGAATCACCTTCGTATCAGGTAAATCTGTCTCGCCTTCACGAGAAAGGCAGGCAGCGGGAAGCAAAAGCCAAAGGCTGTTGGGAATTTTGATCATCTCAATTGTCCACTCAGGGTAGGAGAAACAGCTATTCTCTTCGGGAAGCAAGAAAAGCATCAGAACGGGGTTTTCTCTTGACAAGCCCTGGGAAGGAGAGGGGAGGAAGGGGGTTTTCCTTCACCCCTGATTTTTCAGACATCACAATGGGATTTGGAAATATGGCATGTACCCTCAAGCGAGAGGTTGGAGAACACCAGAGAGAGGGAAAGGGGGATCAGGCCCATCAATGCCTGATGCAAACTGGTGGCAGCGAGAATATCCAAGCTGGTAGTGAGCTTGGGGGAGTTTCAGGTAAGCCCCCAGATTTTGGACGCAAAAGTCCAGGTTTGGGACAGGACCAGATTGGGGACGCTAAAGTCCAGGTCTGGGACAGGAGGCTATTACCACACCCTTGCACTCCACTGAAACCACTTAACTAAAGTCTCTAATGAAAACTTCCTATCTAAAGCTCCAAACCAGTACTCCTCCTTTATCTGCTTCATTCTCCATACTCCTCTTGAAAACTTGTCTTGTGTGATGATATCCTCTCCTGATTCTCCTCCTACTTCTCTGATTGCTCCTTCAGCTTGAGGGTTCTATAGTGCTCCTTCCATCTTCCCTTCTCTTCTCTTTCTACAGCTTATCTCTGACTAATTTCATCCACTAACACAAATTGAACTACCACCTCTATGCTGACAGTTCACAGATCTGCCTCTCTATTCCAGACCTGTCTTCTTCTGTCCAAACTAAAGTCTCAGCCTGTCTCTTTGACATCTCCTCATGCACGTCTGGCTATCAACTCAGCATGGTTAAAGTAGAACTCCTAATCTTCCCCTCAACTCTACTTCCTTTCTTGATCACTCTGAACATCACCAACATTCTGCCTGTCACTCAGGCCCTTAACCGGAGTGGTCCGCTTTGACTTGGACCTCTTTCTAGGTTCTGTAAAAGCAGAAAAGAGACCCGTGGCACCTTATAGACTAACAGATGTATTGGAGCATGGGCTTTCATGGGTGAATACCCACTTTGTCAGATGCATGTAGTGGAAATTTTCAGAGGCAGGTATAAATATGCAAGCAAGAATCAGGCAATGGAATTTAGGCATCTCAGTTCTGTTGAAAGTAGACGTCTTGGATGAAGTGTTCCACCAGGTTTATTATTGTTATATATTATTTACGTATCTTGAACCCAATCCTGCAACTATTACTCTCATGAGTAAAATTTGGGAACAGTTGCACTGAAATTGATGGCACTGTGAATAAGGATTACTCATGTGACAAAGGGTTGCAGGTTCAGGACCGTATTAAATAACCTTGAATTTAAATAATGTATTTTATTTTTTCTAGAAACAATACCTTGGTTTATGGGTTTCATTTTTTCCCTACTCTTAAATTAAAAAAAGTGAAACAAATCAATGAAACTAATCAGCAGCCAGCAAACTTGTTCGATCTACTGTCAAATCAGTGCTGCACTGCAACGTGTTAAATGAAGAATTTGTATTTAACTCATTATTTTAAAATTGCAGTTATAGCTTGTAAGGTATGTCTGTGACTTGTATAGTGTGGACAATGTTTAAAATAATCATCCTGGTGGTGCATATGTTAAATATGATTAACATTAGTCTGTGTTGTCTAGAAAGGATCAGAGAGTGGTTTATTTTATATGATGATGTGCTGAATGATAAATTAGACTTTGAAAGGTGCAAATTATGACAGGTTATGTGCTTGTAGAATTAGGGCCTATATGAAATAAATTAAATCATTTGCTGTGGTGAGGCACTTCTAGTGCTCTATTTCCTCTTTCCAGGTTGTGTCAACATGTGCAGAATTTGTAAAAATGTCTGTGCCTTGTCTATACTATATACTTCTCACCATTGCTACCACTGGTGGTAAATTATCCATTTTTTTTTCTGGCATGGATGTTGTCTGTTGCAATAGCAGCTTCTGGTAATGTTACAATTTCTAAGGTAAGAGACAGGCTCAAATCAAAACTTTGTTTCTGGAGGAGAAATAATTAGTTTAATGTGGAATAGAACTTGAAGTAGGTGTGACAATAAGTGTACTGATAAAGGTGTGCTGGAGAAAATAACAGCTATGGACTCATTGTGGTCCACAGCCTTAATCTGTGACTGCTGGACTGCCCAAATGTAGATAGGAGCAAAACATGCAAAGTTTTTTGCAAATATTGGGGTTGAAATTCAGATGAATTAGTTTGTCATGTTTTTGTGGGGTTGTCTGTGAACATTTGAAAGATTGACTTTCACTGGCAAAATGGGTCTCGCAAAGTGAATTTTGAAGCCTTATGCCCATAGATAGCCCTGAAACAAGAGAGCTAAGCAGAGAAAGTTAGTATGGTGTTTTAGCAGGAGATCAAAATAACTAGATACATCTATTCTTCTAATGTTCACTTTAATTTCACAGCAGTATTGCAAAGTTTCAACTGAATTTGTATTCTTTCTGTACACAGTTTCCCCAACTGTATCTGTGTCTTGCCAGGTGTTTTCCAATACTGAGAGTCGCTTTGCTCACTTGGGTAACATGAAAGATCGTATATACACTGACATTTAAGTTGAGGATATTTTAGGAGTTTTGGAATTGAGGAATAAGGCTGGTGTCTTATTGTAATTAGAGTTGAGGGTCAGTTTGTCTGGGGAAGATACTCAGATGGGGTAGTAATGGCAGAAGGTCAATGGAACCATGGGTGTCCTCTGTCACTGTTATATTTTAATGATCCATTGATTTCAGTCATAAACTTTGCTATTTAATGAGAGATATCATATTATCCTTTGACCTACATACACGCTTTTCCTGGATTTTAGTCTCCTTTGACATTTGAGGACAAGCTTCCTCAGGTTCTGGAGGCCTGTTGTTGGTTTTGAATTGCTGCTTCTCATTTAATACCTTGGATTTCCTGATTCCAAAAAGTCATCTAGGACAAATAGATATTTTACCAGTGTCAGATATATTTGCTGAATCCTTCCAGGTGGATTTTGCTCTGTGTCTAATTACATTATCATTTATTTTTTACTTTATTTCCTATTTCATCATGTGGAATATTAAGAGATTATGGGGCACCTATTTGCCAGTGGTAGGGTTTTTTAGGAGCCTTTCTGTTTTATTTATCTCCAGCAGTACAAACTAGGCAGTCCTCAACTTGTCACATGATGTCATTTTAAAAGGAGACATTTCTTTCATTCTATGCTTTACCTTGCCAAACATACTGCACATAAACTATTCAAGGATTTTTGATGTCTTTAAACAGGAAATTTCATTTTCAGGCCAATTGTAGTTGGAAAATGTAAAATCTTGTTCTTAGAATTCAGTGATGAAGAATAAGGATGAACCTTTCTTAAAAGCTAAGTATAACCAGCTGCTACAATCAACAGGAATCTGGAAGGTAAGACCTTCAGGTTTCTTTTCATCATGAAACTGTTAAGTACATTGTGTCAGATCATTACAACACTCCCACCGATTGCCTCAAACCTTTTCAACTGATTAGAGTTCTCTGTTTTCCTGGGTTTTTTTTTTTTGTTTGTTTGTTTAGGGTTCACATCAAACATATCACTTCCAAGAACAGTAACAGGCAACAGTGTTTCATTTGATATACAAATTCGGGAATAGTTCAGCATTCTAGAGTTCTAAAATAGGACTGCTATTTTACTACTGCTATCCTTTTGTGTAAAATCCTTTCCATGTGTTAACAGTGAAGCCTTATCATTCTTGTTGACATAGTGTTGCCTTAATAAATTCTTTTATGTTTCTATCCTGTGAAAAGCCATAGAGTTTCCATCATTCTGCACTTTAATTTCAATCTTGCATTTAATTATGCTTAATTTCAGGATGCAGCTATGAGAGATGACCTCTCATCCATGACCTACCGAAAGAGTTAGACACTTTGGGAGTTACTCTTTGGGGGATATGTATCTGTAACAGAACACCAGGACAAAGTGCATTTGAACCAGAGATAAAATGTTTTTTGTTGGATCTGTGAAGGGATATAATCTCATCATCTATTAGAAGCCATAGCTGATCAATTTTAGAGCACATTATAAGATTCATAAAAAGTTTCTAAACGTTTCTCACCATAACAGAAGTTATTTAAATACCAACCAACCAAAGGAGAAATAGTTTACTAGACCCTGAGAGAAATAAAGAGCAGAATCCTTCATGAGATTCATGGCATGTATTGGCAGGGAGGCAGAGAGATCTGGCCTGTTAAAGATGAGAGAAGCCCTACAGGGAAGAGGAACTCCTGACCAGGTCCAAGATTCAGAGAATAAACTATCCATCAATCTCTCTCTCATATCTTAGGGACTTATATGATCCTCATTACTGGAGCATCTCAGCACCTCACAGTCTATTTATCCTCACAACACCCCTGTCAGGTATAGAATAGGGCAGTGTGGAAAGAAACAATTCCATTTTATGGAAAATTTTGTGGTTTGGGGATTTGGTTTTGCCAAATGTAGAATGAAATCAAGACCTCACCAAAAAAAAAAAATTGTGAAAATGAGAGAGACTGATAGGCCCACCACTGCAGAATAGCCAAAAGCTGGTGGTTAGGACAGTAGCTTGGGTCCCAAGTCCCAAGCTAGTGTAACAAACAGTCTCTCTTGCTGGCCCAATGAATATTTAATAACTTCTACAAAGTTGAAGGGCTCCAAAATGAGATTGTGAGAAAAACAGAGAACGACTTGCTAGCCCAGTGCTTAGGACACTGGCTGAAAATTTTGTGAAAATCAATACATTTCTGTAAAACATTTCTGTTTTGACAAAACAGCATTTTCTGAAGGAAAAAAATTTCGGCAAAATGTTTTCAATCAGTTCTAGCAGGGCAATATTTATTATCCTCATTTTACAGATAGGGAAATGAGTAGGGCCCTACCAAATTCACAGCCATGAAAAATGTGTCACGGACCATGAAATCTGGTGTCTCTCCATGAAATCTGGTCTTTTGTGTGCTTTTACCCTATACCATACAGACTTCCTGGGGGAGACCAGTGTTTTTCATATTGGGGGGGTCCTGACCCCAAAGGGAGTTTTAGGGGGTCACAAGGTTATTTTAGGGGAATCGTGATATTACGACCCTTACTTCTGTGCTGCCTTCAGAGCTGGGCAGCTAGACAGCAGCAGCTATTGGCTGGGTGGACAGCTTTAAAGGCAGCTCCCCACCACCAGCAGCACAGAAGTGAGGGTGGCAATACCATACCATGCCACCCTTACTTCTGCACTGATGCCTTCAGATCTGGGTGGCTGGAGAGTGGCAGCTGCTGATTGAGGGCCCAGCTCTGCAGGTGGTAAGGATGGCAATACCATACCATGCCATCTTTACTTCTGTGTTGCTGTTGATGGCTCTGCCTTCAGAGCTGAGCTTTTGGCCAGCAGCTGCCACTCTCCAGCTGGCCAGCTCTGAAGGCAGTGCCGTTGCCAGCAGCAGCACAGAAGTAAGAGTAGCAGTACCACAACCCTTCTCCCTGCTACAATAACCTTGTGACCCCCACCCCCCACTCCTTTTGGGTCAGGACCCTTCCAATTACACCACCATGAAATTTCAGATTTAAATAGCTGAAATCATGAAATGTATGATTTTTAAAATCCCGTGACTGTGAAATTGACCAAAATGGACCGTGAAGGGCCCTAGAAATGAGGCACAGAGAGATTGTGTCACACAGGAAGGCAGTAGACGAGACAGGAATTGAAGCCAGATCCCCTGAGTCCTAGTCTAGTGCCTTAAACACAAGTCCATCCTTTATCTGAATATTCGTACAAAGTGAACACAAATGGGGAGCAAACATCAGTGAAGCAAGTTCATTTAAAAACGTGAATGAATATTTGCAGAATATTGTTTGCATTATTTGCTCAGTTCTGTTTGCAATAAAAACGACTCTCTGGGGTCACTGATCATTGCAAAAATGTAGCCTTGGTAAATTGCTTGCAAATATATTGCCTTTCAGTATTACGTTTACCATGTTTTCTTCATCAATACATTATTTTAATTTTTCCAATTAGAAGATGGTCTGACATTACATTATGACCACTTATTTATGTAGTTCCTACTTTTTAGCATACCTTAGCTTGCAGAAGAACAGGTCAGTCTTAGAGAATTCTTTTGTGGCCTGCAGCATGTGAAACTGTGATCTTATTGGCTGCTGATGAACATTGTTGCTGAGCAGAACACTCTGATGGAAAGGAAGTAAAATCTCCACAGATGCTCTTAGCTGCAATTTGAGATGGGCAGGAATTCGATCAGAATGACTTCTTAGAGAGAGTCTGGAATTAGCTATATAGCTGCAAGACTTATTGGTTAAATGATAAACCTACCTCAACTATTTATAGGAAAGAAATGATGACAAATATTTTATTAAAGAAATCTAATGAAATTCTATAATGAGAAAAATGTTACAACATCTAGAGAAATAGTTTAATCAGCTCCACTATCTTCCAAGTATTAATTAATAATGACAGCTTTACTGTGCGTTATAACATTCTATTTCCTTTAAATTAAAATCAGCAGCACATTTTCTACTTATCAGTGCTTCTTAAATTTCAAGACTGTCTTTTAGGATATAAAAGCATGAGAAACATAAATATCAGCCTCAAAAAATTCTCATTTCAGAGGCAGTAGCTTCTGATGATTTAAATTGTAGCACTTATGTTTTATATAAAAGAAAAGATTGGCTATCTTTTATAATACTATTTTAAATGGCATTTCCTTCCAGTTATTACTGGACGTGCTTCACTTTAATTTTTCACCTGCATTGTTTTTATTGACTTTCAGAAATATTTCAACTTTGATTTAATATACAGTATAAAGCGCAAGTAAACATTACTCCCCACAACACAGGCACACATATAACTATCAGGTTTTCATGTGGCCCTTAAAAATTTGTGATTTTTATCACAATTCTCACAAATTTGGTATTTTCTTAAAGCCCCAGCTCTTGCAATCATGTGATTATGAGAGAATCTTAGCTTTTATTTTCTTTTGGTTATGGAAGAAAGTTTGAAGACATGAACCATAGAAGGTCAAAATCTGGAAGACAAAAATAAAAGAGAGCCCAACATTTCGTAATGTTTTAATTGTCATGATTTTAAAGTTAATCACATGATTTTTGGGGGTCAGACTCATGATTTCTGAAGGTTTGAGGTTGGCAGTAGTGCTAGTAAGATAAATAGACAGAGTCCTTAGTATCTGTTTCATTATTCTGTTGTACTTGCTTATAATTATTGAAGGAAATACCTTGAATACTGAAGTAATCTATTTATTTATTTAGTAATCTAATGCAACTTTAAAGTTTTTAAGGGCCATCATTCTACCTATTCTATGGTATTACATATTCATAACAGTTCAAAGACTGTAAAGAGGCCTGTTAGTTGTGGGAAGTTTTGATGGCATCTTTGCCAACTTAACAGAGGGTCCAAATTCATCTGTCTTTGTCTTCAAGGAAATGACACAGAAGGGATGAATTTGACCCTGTGTGTCACAGAAAGGCAAAACACGACTTATTCAGGAAAGAGACGAATGAGTAGCAGAAATTTCCCTTCTAACCCAAACAATGACAGGCTTGACACTATATCCTGAATTTGCAGACAGCCACTGAGCGATGTAGAACTTCTCTCAACTGATACTTCTGACTGTTTCCTCTCTCTGACTGGCAATCTGCTTCACGAAGTGACACTGGTACACTTGAGGCTTAAGCTGCAGCTGTGATTCTTGACCTGCGGGAAATGCAAACTTAGTCTCCTGGGTGTTGTCAACTCTATCAACTGCCCCCCATCACATTCCACTGCAATGAGCAAGGCATACTGTTATTTATTATTTCTTGTTTAACCACCAACTGCTTTAACAGTCTAGAGGTGTGTTATTGTTAGAAAAAGGTAGCCTCCTAACTTGGTATTTCTTCAACTGAGTGAAAAGTGCCATGGTCATACTATGACAGCAATGCTGCTATACAAAGCTGCTTATGTGAGTTCAGCTGACATGAGATGTCAAGAAGTGAATGATGAGAATTCTCAATAGAGCAGGTGGTATTTACACTGGCATATGGATATTTCCAAAGCTCACAACGGTACTCTAACCTTCAAGGAATACAGAGCTGGGATGACTGAGGGTCTTTTTGGGATAACCTTGATTAAAATTTACAAGAAAGAATTAGATTAAGACCTAATGTTACCTTCTTTTTAGATGAGCTACTCTAATTAACCAGCCTCAAATGCATCTAAATGCTGTAGTAAATAATAGCACACACTAATCTAAAATTTTAACTGTAAAATTTCTTTCAAGGAAGGGCAGGAAATACAAGGAAAGTCCCTTGAGGTCTTCTCCCCATAGAAATTATTTGAAAATACTTGAGAGACAAGGCGGGTGAGGTAATATATTTTATTGAACCAGAAGTTGATCCAATTTTATTGGTCCAGCTTCTGCTCCAATAAAAGATATTGCCTCACTATCCTTGTCATTCTAATGTCCTGGGACCAACATGATTATAACACTGCAAACAATATTGAAAATACTTGTCACATTGAAATTTGGTCCTTTTCAAAGATAAAAAGGGGTTTTCCTTATTGCCCAGGAATAAGTCATCTCTGGCAGCAGCAGCCAGAAAGGGGTAAATTCTACTGGGAGCAGCAGGTAGATCTTTTTAAGTTGGTGAGATAACGTTAATGAAGTTTCCCAAGAGACTGCTCCACCAAACACTGGGCATACTGGTTTAATTCGATCCATGAGTTAGTTGTTAAAATCTTTGATACCACACAATACAATGGAACACTATTTTATTGACTGAATTGAGAAACTAGCAGTTTACGAGGTAAATGCCAGAGGTTGTAGCAGCCAGATCAGCACAGAGACCTGGAAGAGATGGTCATCTAGAGGCAAATTTTTGAAGGTTTCTGAGTTTTTGGTGCCCAGCATAAGCCAGAGATGTGGATCACCCCAGAGCCCACTGATGTGCATAAGAATTTGCTGGGTTCAGTCTTTACTGACCAAGGCCTGTGATGGAGTGTACAAACCCCACACTGGGCAACAAGGGGTTAAGGAGCTGCTTTGGGCTCAGCCAGCCCCACCCTGCCACACCTGTAGGAAATACTCCAACTGGAGAAGGAGTTAAAAGGCAGAGGAGCAGATCATTTAGGGGCAATACAGGGAAGAGAGCAGACCAGCAGCGCCAGGGAAAACTGAACAAAAGGCAGAATCTCTCCCCACGAGAACTACCAAAAGGTCCCTCCCTCAGGGAAGGGAGGACCTGCTACAGAAACAGCTTGAGAGGGAAGCATTCCCTGCCCCCTGTCATATGGACTCTGAGTTTTGTTAATTCCCCTTTATTTTGTTTGGCCTACTCCAGCAGGGATAAGCCCTAGGACTCAGTTGACCCAGGAAGGTGGGCCACACTGTGGGAGGAGGCAGTTGCTGCTCAAGAGAGGAAGGTACCACGCTATGTGCAGCTGCCAGAAGGTGTCTTGTGGTGAGGTGGGCACCCTTCATGTTACCTTAAACCAGATGGCGTCTTTGGTCGACAATCACAGGAGGGTGATAGGAAATGGCCCATGGAGGGCAACTTTGAGCAACCTTGACTGTCAGAGAACTGATAGCCCTCAAAGGATCTTGGGTCAGATCCTTTGGTAATGGAGCCTAGGCCCCCTCATTCCCCACAACACCTCTGTGCATCATGGGCCCAAGCCCTGACCATTAGGCTATGCCAACCAACCCATGACTGAGGACCATCACCAGGTCACACAGCTACTCAATCAAACAAGAAGGACTAAAACTCAGAAAATCCTGGCTCCTTACTCAGTATGTTCAGAGCCTACTGTTCCTCAAGTTCCAGAGTGGTAGCCGTGTTTGTCTGTATCGGCTAAAACAACGAGGAGTACTTGTGACACCTTAGAGACTAACACATTTATTTGGGCATAAGCTTTCAAGAGCTTATGCCCAAATAAATGTGTTTCTCTCTAAGATGCCACAAGTACTCCTTGTTGTTTTTGTTCCTCAAGTGTTGATACACCCTGACACTACTTAGCTTGTCAGCCTATCTGATAGGATCACAGCACAAGGTGCTATGGTTGAAACAGTGGATGATTAAAACGCTATTGTGCACTACTTTCAGAATATGCTCTTCAACTTTCTAGGACCCTTCTGTAAGAGAGAGTCCAAGGCAATAAGCTGGCTCAACAAGAAAAAACAAGAGGAAGAAGCAGCACAAGACGAAGGCTCAATAGTGCTAGTGCCATTGCCTTTAGTGGAGACAGTGGCCACAGCAGTGGAAACTCCTGCATTCTCACTGGTAATCTGTTCTTTCTGTGGAACCTATAGATGGATTTGGTCCTTAGGGCATAACATGGTCATCCTATATAAAAACAGCAGGAGAAATTAAGATAGACTTAAGCAGTTGGTTTATTCTTCTCTTTTCCTCAGCAAGGAGAATAGGGGAAACACAATGAATATTTTTGCCTAAATTTCTTCACTACGATTAAAATTGGCCTTTATTTCTCTTTTTTCACAAACTGATTTATACACACCCAGCTGTATCTAAGAAGTTGCCTAAGAAGGAAATAGAAGCAGAATGAGAAATCGTAACTGTTATGAGATAAAGGGTGGGCAGGGATGGCAGTGGCAGGTGGAGAGGGCTCTCTGCCATGAACTCTTAAAGATTTGAAGGGGTTAGGTGGACTGTGGCACACTGAAGTTTTGCCTGGAGCGGCAGATTGACTTGAGTGGCCTCTTTGCTGTTAACTCCCTTTTCTAAATCAACAACAAACACAGCAAACAAGCCCATAGTCCAAACTTAGGGGTCCTGTTTGCTGTGTGTGTTTGCAAGGGCAGAAAAGAGCAAGAAGACCCTTTGTGCCCCGTGCAGCATCCAGGCATAATTGCAGAACCTATGCAAGACACGGGACAAAGCGAAGGATAGGATCATGGTCTTTCTCCCCTTACCCATGGCACACAAAAGTGAATCTGATGCACCTCTCAGATGCTGGGACACTATAGGAAGCAGCATTCCTCCCCAAGCTCTCCACAGGACAGCACAGCTCTGCAATGCCCCATTGTGAGGCTTATTGCTCTATAGGTATGTGCTGGGGCTTTTTTTTGTTTTTAATAAAAGGAATTAAGTTTGTCCTGCATGACTTGGTCTTTATAAATCAGCCTTACCTATTTTTCATGGTTCCATTACTAACAATGGGTGAAATCCTGGCCTCACTGAAGTCAATTGCAAAACTCCCATTGACTTCAGTAGGGCCAGGCTGTCACCCAAGATGTTTAGTAATTGTCTTTTATTATTTGTTTCCCTATATTCTAGATAAAGAAGTTAAACATACATTATGGGATGGTAAATACTGGTCAGAATCATGCCTCTTTCCTTTATTTTAGATCTATTTCCTTAAATTTGTTTAAGTACTACAGTTGCTTTCCTCCAGTCTTCCAGGATTTCCTATTGGCCATGTTTATTTTAAAATAAGTTATCGGTGGTTCAGGAAGATGGATGGCTAGTTCTTTAGCATCCTAGGATGTGTCATAAGGATGAGCTGTTTTATATGTATTAATATTTGACAAATATCTTATCTATCCTTTAGCAGTACTTATTTTTGGTAATTGTCACTTGAAATTGTTTCTTGCTGTTTATTAGAAAGAGGCCCAGATGTAGGAACTCCCAAATTTTAGAAGAGCTCAAATCTAAATCTGGATCCAAACTTGTGGCTCTGCTGTTCAAAGAAATAATAATATTTTCTGTGTAAAAATAACCAGATGTCCTTTCTTTTACATATATTTGAGAAGAAAGATAAAATATATTTGTTTTAATGAACAAAGTACTTGAAATATAGTGAAAAATATTTATGTAGTGCCAGATTCTGACACCCTGTCCCATGCTACTTGATGCAAGTAAGAGTTATTAGGGTCTTGTCCATTGAAAGAGTGATATGTAAGTCTTGACATTTGCTTTTTGCCCAGTTAAGTGCCAGTTCGTTAAACTGTGTGATCAGAACTAGAGGATGTGAATGAATGTGCACACAACCACAGATAAGACTTGATGAGCTGTGTAGGGTGGAATAGAATTTAGCGCAGTTAAATGTTAATTGCATGAGGGAGGATGTTAAAGGACTGAAGTGATGATTTCACACTTCAGTATGTTTGTTAATGTAACAAACTATATGAGCACCAGTGGCGGATTAGTCACTGGGCCAACAGGGCCTGTGGACAGGGGCACTGGCCAACTGAGGGGCCCTAAGAAAAAAAAAATCCGCTGCTGGGTAGCAGAAGCCCAGAGCCCTGGCTGATGGGTGGGCAGCAGTGCTGGGCAGGCAGAGTGGGATAGGGGGAAGCTCTTTGCCCCAACTCCACTCCTTGGCAGCAGTGCTGGGCAGGCAGGGTGGGATGGGGGGAAGCTCTCATGCCCTGGCAGAAGCCGGGAAGTGGGGGAGCCCCAGTGTGCCCCAACCCTGTCCCAGCAGAAGCCGCGGGGCAGCAGGGTAAGTCCCTGTACCTGACCCCACTCTCCAGCAGAAGGCCCGGGCAGGCAGGGCAGGAGAGGCCCCAGCTCCCCGACCCTGGTCCCACGTAGAAGTGCAGGGGGTACCGAGGGAAGCCCCACTCCTGCTGCAGCCCTGGGACTGAAGGAGCTCTGACTACTTGCTGCTGCCTCAGGACTTGGGAGCTCTCACTCCCTGCTGTGGCCCAGGGCCATGGCCAGGGGACAGAGCTTTTTCAATCTTGGGGGCACAGTGTGGGGGGGGCACAAAGGAGCAAGCAGGTTGCATGGCTGCAGTGTGGGGGAGAATGGAAGAGGACCTGGGTGGAACAATGGCGGGGACCAGGGAAGGGGCAGCAAGGGCTGGCATTGTGGGCGGGGCAGCAGGCGGAAGGAGTGGGGAGAGGCCCCCCACTTGCTCTGGCCAGAGCCCCAGGAAACCTTAATCTGCCTCTGACTAAGCACAAAAATAAGGCTGTGTATATGGTCACTATTTTGTTCAGGCCTGGCCGTATTGTGAAAGTGATAGATTCTACCATGTCAGTGTAATAGTAAGGCCTTTCCATTTCATGGTTAAAACCGCTGCTGACGTGAAAGTGCCCAAAAATAACAATGAAAACAAAAACCAAGCGACACTGAGAATTAAAGAGACTTAATTGCTAAGTGCCTAAAACCCCATCCAGCAGAGACTTGTGCCGATGCTTAACTTCTCTGCTGAATTCAATTCCTGGCTTTCACTTTAACAATAATTAAGTTTCCAACTTGAAAGAGCATCTTTCAGATGTAACTGCCTCTCTTGCTGACTCCATGTGAGAGTCTTTCTTGTAAAATGATCTGCTGAATTAAAAAATTGCAGTGTGTTTGCCACAGAAAGAACTGCCATTACTCCTAGAAAGTCTCTTCTAGTTTCTCTCCATGAGCAGGAGAGGAGATTGTTAAAATAGAGGGGGGGAAAAAAACACCACACTGGATAGCAGAGTCCTTGCCTTTGTTCCTGGCTTATCCCTGAACTAGATTAATCCTTAAAGCTGCTTGTACAGCTCGTTTCCCCCTTCCTTTTTTATTTCTCTTTTTGAGGATCTATTTATTTCCTGCCGATCTTGCTAGGAATAAAATTTAAAAATTGTGAAGAAAAATCTGTGCCTCTCCAGGTTCCCATCTTTACAGAACTGCTGATGGGATTTTTTCTCTGAACAGGAGAAAAGCAGTTGGGCAAGCTCAGCATAGATTATCAACTATTTCTAATTAGTGCCCAGAAGCCCCAGTCAGAACCAGAGCCCTACTGGCAGCTACAGTCCCATTAGAAGAGCTAGGAATAGAATCCAACTCTCTTGGGTTCTAGTCCAGGGCCCTATCTGCTGCCTCTCATCTATAAAATGTTACTTTAAAACATTGTAAACAAAGGAGGAAAAAAGTGAGTCAGTGAGAAATTGCCTCCTTTAAAGACTTGCAGGGTTAACCCTGGGATACAGATAGTGCAGGAAGAAACAAAGATAATGGTCCTTTCTGATATGGTTATCTCAGTTGTGGCTCATGTGTGCCACACTCCAAGCACAGCTGCCTCTTCCTGTTGAGCTTCATCTACCTCCTGGACAAGACTGATTGTGGCAACACAGATAAGACTAGCAGGTATGTACACAGAATTAAGTGATTTCTGCCTTTCAGATGTGACTGCTCTGCATTTTAAAGGGACAAGGGAGGTGAGGTAATATCTTTTATTGGACCGAGTTCTGTTGGTAGAAGTAAAACAACACTGAAAAATTCATTTTAAATATATTTTCATGATGGCAGATAACTAGTTCATACTCGCTCCTCCCCCGCCCCCGTAGTTTAATTCCTTCTTGATAGGCAGTTGATGTGTGAATTCACAAGTTAATTTTCTCGGTCGTACTACAACCAGTATATTTCCTATGTTTAACCTACTCAGGTACATCTGTATTCTTAGACCATTACAGCATTTTAAAAGAATAGATAATCTTCTACTGAGCCTGGCTGTGCTTAAATGGAACTGCTGACCTCAGAGGCAGCACAGATAGGCTTCTTTTATAGTAATAAATAAATTTCTTCTGGAGTCGGGGTGATAAGTTTATTCCAAATTCTTCTGCAAGTGGAGAGTTGGACATAACTGAGAGATCAGCTGACATGAGGTTAATGAGGTCACATCGTCACGGTTTATTATAACATGCGTAAAACGTCAAGTCTGTTCCTGACATGGAATGTTCAGAAGCATATGCTAATAGCTGTACTTCCCAGTACTGATCGGTTTGGAAACCTGAAACCATCTTTAGTCAGCCTTCATCTTGCTGCTTGACACCACTAGATGACATACCATGCCCTTACATGTGAAACCACTTAGGCAATCTTCCTTTAAATTAATTCCAAACCTGTCTGTCAAGGAGCAAGATTTACTAATGGAATTGTTCCTTTAAATCAGAAGCTGTACAGTCTATGCAAAAAGGTTATCAAAGAAGTTGCAAGTAGCTAATCAGCGGCTTTTAAAAACTGATTTATCCTCTCATTTAGTTATATATTCAGCTTCTGTTCACACTATGTAAAATACTATATTCATGGAACTAGAAACATTAGTGGGAGGAAAGGCCTATTAGATCTTTTAGTCCACCAGTCTCTCTCTGCCCATCTGCAAAATGGGGACAATATCACCCCTTTACCCCACAAGTGTTTTGTTAAGATTAATTAATGTTTGTGTAGCACTTGCATATAATGTGATGAGAGCCATAGAATAGCCCATGAAGGAATTAATAATTCTTCAGAGCACAGTTTGAATAGGTTGCTGTAAAGGCATGGAGCTACATGTTGACGATGAGGATAAAATAAAATATTCAATAGTTGCTCACTCTGCACTCAGGCAGGGTCCTGTTGAGAAAATAGTACGTGATCATGTAATTAAAGACTGCCATAACTCATATACATATTAACTTTTAACAAGCCACCTTAATTCTGACCTTTCCTAACTTTGAGTGTGTGACTTTGCAACCTTAATAACTTCTTTTAACCCAATTTGTGTGTAATAAAAGTGTCCTGGTGGCACAGTTCCTCCAAAACACACGTTCTTGTGTTTTATTTTTCTATGATAGGCTAGGCAGTTTGACAGCTCAGACAAATTTTAAATGCAGTGTTATTTTAATGAAGGCAATAAATCAGTGGATCAGGGTTATATTTTGCAACTGATTTAAATCTTATTGTATATTGTCAGCATAGATTAAATTAAATGTAATTATTTTGTTGTACTTCAATGGCTCCTTCATCTCAGTGTTTCCATCTCCTGAGATGCTTATCTGCATTGTTCTTTAGTACTCCTGCGAATAAAGTTAATTGCTTCCAAGAGGTCTATAAAGAAAATGGTCATTCAAGTCAGAGTGTGTGTTTAAAATGGTGCTGTAAGCTTCGAAGCATTTCATTGGAATCTTAAACTAAGATGCAAAGGTTAAGCGTCAGACTTCTGACTTGCATTTTCCTCCAGGGGAAACTGATCCTGAAGCCCTGCCAATGCACGTTGCTATATAAAAAAGTGAGCAACGTGTGGTGATGACAGATCAACCTATGGGAGTCCCAGCCCAAAACTTGTGAATCCAACCCTGGACTTTCCTGGCTAATGTAAGAGAGTCATGAGCAACTAGTGCCACTCATGACAACAAAATAGCTTATGCCTCATTCTGAGAAGGAATCCTGCCTCCCTTCTTCAAATATGCAATCATAGAATATCAGGGTTGGAAGGGACCTCAGGAGGTCATCTAGTCCAATCCTCTGCTCAAAGCAGGACCAATCCCCAACTAAATCATCCCAGCCAGAGCTTTGTCAAGCCTGATTAATAATTTAACCAACACTGAAGAAACCCAACTTGGAACACTGGTTTTAACCAACTATCTCCGAGTTTCAAACCTTTTATTCCTGAGCACACTCCTAGAGGAGACCAAGATTGGTTACAAGTGTATCTAATTAAAGCATATCACATATTCTAGACCTGGCAAAACTTGGATTCAGGTCAGGATAAGGGATAGAAACTGCTTTAATGGCATGATAGATAATCTCTTCCTGTCAAAGGATGTTAGGCAGACATTGAGTCATACCCCCTTAATCTCTCTGCAGTGTTTGACACTGTTGACTATGAGATAATACTGTTCCATGTGAGAGTTGGGGGTCCAGAGAAATACACTAAAATACTTTAAGTCCTTCCTGGAAGGATGTATTCAGTGAGATGTGATGGGAAACTGAACCTCCACCACTAGATCCCTCACTTATGGAGTCCCACAAGGATCAATTCTCTCTCTGGTCCCATTCAACCTCTACTTGCAGCCATTAGGTGAACTGGTCAGATGACATGAACTCAAATATGCCATGTTGTAGCCTTAGCTCTCCCAGGATATTAGAGAGACAAGGTGGATGATATCTTTTATTGGACCAACTTCTGTTGGTGAGAGAGAGACACTTTTGAGGTTACAAAGAACTCTGTCAAACAGAAGCTAGTCTAATAAAAGATAGAACCTTACCCACCTTGTCTGTCTAATGAACTCAAATGTCAGCAATATGCAGATGAGACACAGCTCTACCTATCCTTCACCACCTACAACCACCCATTAGCACCAAGAGAGCTCTGTGCTAGATGAGGTCAACTCATGCATGAAGAATAGTTGGATGAAGCTGAACTCAACTACGATAGAGGTGATGCTGGTAGGCAGAGGAAAGCACTTTGAAGTGTTTGCAGCCACGGTGGAGTTTCCTTTGGTGCACACCAACAGCTGTTCAGTCAGTCTGTAGTTTAGGGGTGCTCCTGGATTCCCCATTCTCTACGCTCTCAAATAGCAGCATCTACATGTAATGCTTTCAACCATTCCTACTTGTCTAAAAGACTCCGTCCCAATCTGGTGGATGATGACCTGGCCTCAATTATACATGCGTTTGTCCTCTCCTGTCTGGATTACAGCAATGTGATATACCTTGGAATTAAGCCATTAGCTCTTAAGAAACTCCAGCTAGTACTGAACTGTGCAGCTCATCTCCTCTGCAACACAGGCTACTGTGAGCACATCCAAAAATTGTCCTCTGCTCATTATACTGGCTTCCTATAGAATGTTGAGTCCAGTTCAATGTCTTTCTCTTCAAGGCACTCAGTGGTATGGACCCAACGTATAAAGCTCTGATAAAATAGAACCTTTTACTATAACAATAAAATTTGTGCAGGAGAGTTTTTTGCAGGGCTGGCCCCAAACTAAATCAAATTCCCATAAGAACTAAGGACCATCACAAACATCCCTACCTTTCGCTCCAAGTACAAAGGATGCTTCTTTCCCTTGCCTTCTCTAACATAAACGCAGAACAGCATGTACGTTTTAAAAGAAGCCAGACAAAATGGTCAATGCAATTCAGGGTATCTTGGCTATCAGGGTAACGTCAGTAAGATTGTTCCACTTAACACTGTTGTGCAACTGAGAGCAGAATTTCACCCATGAAATAATGATGTAATCCATTTTTTTAAAAAAAAACAGGGGAAAGCTTCTATACCTGCCTGCAAGAAAAGGCAGCAGAGACAGCTGAGCTGCAGGCAGAGGATGACTTCATCCTCAGCAACAGGGACCATGAAATTAGACCCGCAGTCAGATTGAGCACAGTTGCGTTACTTTAATGGTATTTGTGTCTGCTCTGTCATAGGCATAGCTAAAGCTTGTGGATTGGAACATAATGCTATTGCTTCTTTGGCGGTGGCACAGATTCCAGAATTACTAGCACCAGCTGCAGTCTATACAGTCTGTCCCTTACTCAATGGAAGTTATTTTAGAGTTATGGAGGAGGACACTGATAAAGCCACATCCATGCTAATATGTGATATAATTCCGGATCCTCAGCTGGTATAAATGACTGAAGACTGGTCCACCATATTGTTCTTTGGGATAAGTGACTAGTGCTGTTTCTCACAGATTTGTCATTGGCTGCTGTACCTGTATAATAAAGCTGCGATGCATATTCCGTTGTAAGACCCTACTTGACCTGCTCTCTCTCCAACTGTTTCAGGGGCATTTTACTTTTGGTCTGGAACAGACTCTCAAACTGTGTTTATGGAGAGCTGGCTGGTCCCATGGTGCTGGCTCTTCCCTAAACCGGCTAAATCGGGTGCCCAAAATTTTCCTGTCATGCTCCCTCCCTGCCTGTCCCCAGTAATGTAATCTGTTGGAGCCTCTCCACCCCCAATTACTGCACAGTTGACTCAGCAGAGGAGCTTGGGCTGAAGGCAGAGCTGGGGGCAGAACTGCAGATGTGGGAGAAGAGCTGGTCTGGGGGCAGCCAGGGAGTGATGGCAGAGATGGGTTGGATCCAGAGTCAGGAGCAGAGTCAGGAGCAGAGCCAGGGTTGGGGCCAGGAGCTGGGTAAGGTGCCATCTGGCCAGTTTTTACCTGGACAGTCCGTTGTTTGGCTTCTGTGACTGGGTGCCATTTAGGGTTGCCAGATGACCAGTCTTTGACCTGAAATTCCAGTCAAAAAGGGAACCTGGCAGTGTCCAGACAGATGCAAGATTGGACACTAAAAGCCTGGTTACTGTGGGGTGAGGGAGGGGACAGCACTGAGTCATTAGCCTGTGCCAACCCCTGCTCAGCTGGGGCCACCACTTACTTGCAAGCAGGCTCCTTGTTGGGCTGCAGCAGCTCCCGGCCCAGCCCCAGAGCAAAGGGAGCCCAGCTGGAGATGATCCAATGAGTGACTGGGGCGGGGGAAGGAAGAGTGAGTGATGGGGCAGGGACTTGGGGAAGAGGCAGAGCAGGGGGCAAGGCCTCGGGGAAGGAAGTGAGGCAGAGGGGTGGGGTTTCAGCGGTCCAGTTATCAGCAATTAGAAACTGGGGTGCTGGAACAACTTGTATAGTGGGGATGTGAGCACCATTGAACCAAACTGTAAACTTGTATATGATGGAAACGTTTCAAGCAGGGTGTGTGGCAGCACCCCTAGTTCCATCACCTATGATTAGAAAGGTGGCAACACTTGAGCCAAGAGCTGTGGTCAGGAGCCAGAGTCAGAGCCAGGACCAGGGCCGGCACTGGAGCTGCGGCTAGGGAACAGGGCCAGAGTGGAAATGCAGCTGGGGCTGGAGAGGTGCTGGGGACAGAGCAGGGTTGGGTGGTGCTCTCTCTCTGCTGCCTCATAGGAGATGGTCCAGGTCCTGCCATGCCCCCCTTTGAACATTCATCCATGCCCCTGTAGTAAGATGAGGCCCTGAAACATAAACCCTTATCAGAAGCCCAGTATGAGGCCTGAACTAAAGTAATGGTCAAGACTTTGCTAACATAAAGCAAAGTTAAGCTGTAAGCCAGAGGCGGGCCCTGCTCACAGAAGCTGGCAAGGAAAGGGCTGATACTGCAAAAAGAGACATAGATAAAAGGGATGGACACCAGATATCAGAACATTCACATACTTGTACACTCCACACGGATAGCAAGGAGCAGGCTGACCCATCCCAACGACATGGCCAAAAAGGTAATATGATGGATAGATTTGTTTTGTTCTAACCAACATGTACAAGGTGAGAGACAGCACCTTACTACGTAGAGGGGTTGCATCTCAATACGTCAGGAGTGATGTGTAACTTGTTTGTACCTCTGTATAAGAATGCACCCTGAGTGGATGTCTTGGTCTAGCCTAGGGGGCAGTGAAAAGTCCCACCACTGACTGAGCTGTACATACATGCTCAGTACATATATGCTCCGTTGTCAGGGAGTATATATGTACTGGCTAGCAGCACCTTGGACTTCATTTGCCCGGGAGCTGGAGACTGTGTTTCTCTTTGACAATAAACTTGGCCGACATGCCTTCGTACCTTACTAGAGTCTGTGGTCATTGGGGGTTCTCTCGGGGTCTGCTGTGTCAGCTATCTGCGCAGAGCTGGGGCAGCACACAGAGGGAACACACGCACGCAGCCGATTGATATCAACATTGAACAGATCAGTGCACCGCACCGGTAGCATCTGACAACACCCCCTATGGCGGGGAGTGGGGTGCACTCCACTGTTTGGGGACCACTGTGCTAAATATAAACAAAAAAACTTATTAAATTAAATATTTTCCAAATATTACATTTCCATAGATCTATTTGATCATCTTCAATAAAAAGCTTAAAATACAAAATTGATATATAATTGCTCCATATATACATACATATATATGCAGTCTCTCTCTCTATGTATAGCTATATCTATATTCGCAGAGCTGGTAGCACCACCACTACTTTAGCTTTCCTAACACTTTTCATTATAAGCCCCTGTTTTCAGTTATTTCAAACTTTGAATGTTTGAACTGAAATTTCTCCAGCTGGGTGTCTGCCTCAGGATGACAATTATTTTTGAAAGTTTCAGCAAAAAGGGTCCAGACAGTTCTGAGACCAGGATGAAAGAAAAACCCATTATTTTACTCATGTTAAAATTCTTGCTACTGTGGTGGTTTTTTGAGACGTTCTAGTAGCTTTTTGCTCTGGACAAGGGATTTGAAATTTGACATGTAAAATCACCTTGGTTTCAGGGATGTGCCTGGTGGAATCCAGTGAAAAGGTGCCCCACTGGGTGCTGGATAGGAGGGGTGGGGTGGGAAAGGTGGGAGCCGGGGGGAGAGAGGAGTAGGGATTGGTGGATGGATAGGAGAGTGACAGGCTGGGGAAGAAAAAGCTATAACTCCTGGAATATAGACCCAGGAATCTTCAATCTCTATGTTTCTCTGCTTCAGCAAATAGCTATGAAACCTGTTGGCAAAGTGTGTGTCTCTTCTCCTGGCTAGTGACCGGGCCATATAGAGGATAACAGATTACTATTGCTAACAGTTACTCCATTAGCTAAAGTGGTATAGATCTGTGCTGTAGATCTCAAGGTCAGAACCCTGCCGATGACACAAATTAGGGTGGGGGGTGATCAATATGGTGCCACATCAGTGGATCTCAACCTTTCCAGACTACTGTACCCCTTTCAGGAGGCTGATTTGTCTTGTGTACCCCTAAGTTATACCTCACTTAAAAACTACTTGCTTACAAAATCAGACATAAAAAAGTCACAGCATACTATTAGTGAACAATTGTCACTTCCTAATTTGTATCATATAATTATAAAATAAATTGATTGGAATGTAACTATTGTACTTACATTTCAGTATGACACTTGAGCCTGTTTTTGACTTGTGAGCCTTGTGTGAAGCCTAAGCCCTGCTGCCCAGGGCTGAAGCATATAACTTAGCTTCATGGGGCCCCCTGTGGCTTGGGGCCCCAGGCAGTTGTCCAGCTTGTTGCTCCCTAAAGCTGGCCCTGCCCTTGCAATCCCCTCTAAACCAGGCCTGTGACCACTTTGGGGGCTGCAACCCACAGGCTGAGAAACACTGATCTAGATGAGTTGATGTATCCCCTGGAAGACCTCTGAGGGTACCCCCAGGTATATGCATACCCGTGGTTGAAAACCCCTGTTCCACATGATGGTATTTCTGTCCTTTTTAGTTTAGGTTTTGTTTTTTTTAAACAGTGGCTACTGCAAAGAAGACCAGTTGCAAAGAAAGTCCTGCTCAGCCCCTACAGCCTCAAAATTGAGATAAATATTTGGAGAATTTACAATTTGCCAAACTATCTGTCCCTAGTGAGCACATGCAAACTGAGACTTTTCAGAGGTTTATTAAGTGGCCCCATTTGGATGGATTTTCACAGGGGCAGCAAAAGACACACCCTGACAAAAAGGTGATCCTTTCATCCCAAATTTCAAGTTGTTGCTCCAAACTAAGGAGGCACTACAGCTTCTCAACAAACTGCTTATACACTTTTTTAAAGATTAGTGAAACAATGTGTTTTCCCTTACCGGTCTTCTCGGAAACAGCTAATCTGTTTTAGCTGGAACTTCCCCCAGAAAATTCTGCCTGAGACCCACCATAGAAAATCTAAACCTGAATGGTTGAAGTTTGGCAAAGTTATAAGCAACTGAAAACAGATTATTTTAATGGGAAGTATCAAGTATTTAAGTATAGCCAGCACTACCAGCTCCTCCGTTACTATATATTATAAAAAAGCAGAGACAAAACCCACAAATTCTCAGGGAACATACAGACAAGTCTAAATAATTTCTTAGCATACATATTTTTATACAGTTTATTGTATATAGTTACTCAAAAGGTAATAACAAAATGTTTAAGTACATCAGAAGCAGGAAGTCTGCTAAACAACCAGTGTGGCCCCTGGATGATTGAGATACAAAAGGAGCACTTAAAGACAATAAAGTCATTGCAGAGAAACTTAATCAATTCTTTGCTTGTCTTCATGGCTGAGGATGTTAGGGAGTTTCCCAAACCTGAGCTGTCCTTTGTAGGTGACAAATCTGAGGAATTGTCAGAGATTGAAGTGTCACTAGAGGAGGTTTTGGAATTAATTGATAAACTTAACAGTAACAAGTCACCGGGATCAGATGGCATTCACCCAAGAGTTCTGAAAGAACTCAAATGTGAAATTGCGGAACTATTATCTGTGGTTTGTAATTTGTCCTTTAAATCAGCTTCTGTACCCAATGACTGGAAGATAGCAAGTGTATCTCCAATATTTGAAAAGGACTACTGAGACCTGCAAAAGGGGGAGTGTTCAGTCTGTTGTATCATACAAAAGGGAGAAAGGAAACCCTGTTTTGGGAAGTAAAGAACAATTCAGCCTGGGGAGGAAGGAACTCTTGATTCCCTGCTACAGTGGGTATTTAGTAGCTGCTTAATTAGGAAGCCATTTGCAGAGAGAAATTGCAGCAGCTTTGTTGATTTGGCACATTGCTATGCGTCAGCAGAAGGTGCTCTTTCTCTTGGCTATCTGCATATTTCACACATTAATACAGGGCAATATTTGTTTTGCTTATTTGTGTAGATTCTGATTTCTGACCACCAAGAATAGGAGGACTTTTATTTTGGGTGCCAGGCCAAATCCCTTTACCAGTCGAGAGAGAACCCTCCAGAGGAGACAAAATGGGGCCCAGAGTGGAAACTGAGGCATGGATGTTTCCAGATGCCAGAATGGTAAGCTGCAGCCCTAGATAGAGTTTTAGAGTGTGCCCTAGAGGCTTGATTCTAAAGCATGTAACACTCAAATAAGTGGTGACTGTGTGTGTGAGCAGGGCCAGTGCAACCATTTAGGCAAACTAGGAGGCCGCCTAGGGCACCTAGTGGTTGGGGGCGCCTGAAAGTCCCTCAGGCAAGGAGGTGAAGTGGAGGTGAGCTAGGTGGGGGGGTGCGTGGGGAGGGCTTCCCACAGTAACAGGGGGAGTGCACAGGGGAACAGCTCCCCGCCCCAGCTTACCGCCACTCTACCTCCTCCGCTGAGCACACAGCCCAGTTCTAAGTCTCCTCCAATCAGCGCTGCAAGCCTGGGCGGGGAGGCGAATTAGAGCAGTGCCAGTGTGCTCAGTGGAGGAGGTGGAGCCGAGGTGAGCTGGATGGGGGAAAACCCGGGCAGGGTTAGCTGCCATGGTGGGCGGAGGGGGGAGTCTCCCTGGGTGAGGTTAGTTGATGTTGGGAGACGGGGGAGAGGGGTTAGCTGTCGCAGTGAGGGGGGGTAGCAGCTGCGGGCAGGGGGAGAGGCTCCCCGGGTCGGATGCTGAGTTAGCTGCCGTGAGGCGGGTGGGGTTAGCTGGGTGGGGGGGGTGCAAGGTGGAAGTTTTGCCTAGGGCATGTAACTTCCTTGCACTGGCCCTATGTGTGAGTGTACACTGATTTCACAATCTTCAACAAAGGTAGCAGGTTGCATTTGCGATGTGTGAGGCTATTATATATATAGGTCTTGTAACTTGTACACTTAGATGTTGGATGAAAAATTCCCCTACACTTTATATATTTCTCTTAACAAAAAGCTACCAAACCCCACTGAATTAACCCTTAAAATGAAGAGTCTGTAGCATTTTTTTCATGAATCCATTTGTACTTTGTGCCACAAGGAATTTCCGTGCCCCCACCCCCTATCTTGAGAACATCTTTCAGTGAAAAGCATTTTATTCCCAATTGTTCACTATTTATGCACCCAGATTTGCCCATTATTAAGACTATTAGCATCAAGCTGGAAAGTGGAATTTCACTTACTCTCTAATGGAAGATGTCTCAGTTAAACTGAGTGTAAATATACACAGATATGACTAGAATCCAAATCATTTATGATTGGGAATGATTTCCCAATGGCATCACATGCGTGGACACTCATTTTACAGTGAAACTTGACTTTAGGTTACAACAAGCACAAAGGACTGAACTGCCCCACCAAGAGTTCAGAAATCTTAATTAAAATCAAACTGCCTGAAGGTGCTTGCTCAGCATATTGGCATTTTCTCCTACCGGTGCTTCCTCAGAGCTGATTGAAAAGCCCATTTTATTTCTCCCTCTCCCCCCAAAAAATTCCCAATGAGAAATTTTCATTTGAAATTTTTTCAGTAAAATTTGCAACTAAACAAATTCATGTCTTTTTATTTTGATTTTTTTTAAACAAATGTTTTTGAATTTGTTTTTTCCTTTTCTCTCTTTTTTTTCCTGAAGGTACCAAGCACAACCTTAAAATTACACATGTATTTTGCTGGGTAGGGGTCCAAGTTAACATCTACAGGTAGTTTTAATGTTTTTTCTAATTTATTTGAGATATTAAGATCGTTTCTTTTACTGGATTATGTTTAGGGTTTTTGTTTTTGAGGGTTTATGAATTTAATCTTTGGGGTTATTTTTAGCAAATTTTGAGTTTTTATATAGATGTCTAAAAATTCGGGTTTTTTTCAGGGTCCGCTTTCTTTGCATATACTGTAGTGAGTAATGTGTATGTATAATATATGCATATTGTGTACATTACTCATTACAGTCGTATATACTGTATACACGGTAATGAGTGATCTCTTTGTAATGTTCCCTAGTGTGATTTAAAATAGTACCATTTCAAACAATTACATTCAAGTGCATTAGGGAACCTTTAGTGCGTATCAGAGATGTCTAACCAATTAACGCAAAACATGTTAGAGCTCTTTAGTAATCACACCCCTGTTAGTCAAGGCCTTAGATACAAGTAACCATTTCGAATGTTTTTCTGGTGTGTGTTGTATAAACATAGATTTCATTTTCTTTCGTTCTGGGGGTGTTTTATCAGTGTATCAGTGAAAACTGAAAACCACAAGCCCTGATAATGTTTCTGTTGCTGTAAAGATATAGCATAATTTACAGAAAAACTAAAACTAACTCATGGGATCTATAGGTGTGGGACTCTTAATTTAGATTAACAGCAATTGGGAAACATTGTGCTGGATATTCCTCTGTTCACTTTTCCTTTTAGCTGCTACTGTACTGTATCTTGGATAGTGAGGTGTCTGTAGCACAACTCCTTAGATGCCTGTAGGGTCATTCCTGTTTTAGAATTTAGATGATACCTAAGCGCAGTTGCTGAAAGTTTCAGTCTCCACAAGCATGTTCTTGTAAAGTGCCACATATAAAAATATAACGGCGCTGCTCTCTTCTGCAATACAAGTAGAACTAATATTGTCAAAAGTATCAGCAATAGAGTTATGGGAATAACTTATTTTTTGGTTTGCTGGAAATTCTGAAAAGTTGTAAAAAAAAAAAAAAGTTTTGGGTTGGCCTGAAAATATTTTTTTTAAAAATTCTTGATTAATTGAAAAGTTTTAAAAAAAAACATTTAATGTCAAATTAAATGTTTTATGTGACCCAAAATGAAACATTTCATTTATATTTTGAATGTTACATTTTTTAAAAATAAAATTGAAGAAAATTTTTAAATGCAGTCACTGAAAAATCAAAATGTTTTGTTTAGAAAACATCAAAACAAAGTGATTGAGCTTTTTTGGATTTTTCTTTGTGTTTTTTTTAACACACACAATTAGATGGAACCAACACAAGTAATAAAACATTTCAGTATTGCTGAACCTACATTTTTCACCAAAAAATGTTTCAGATGAAAAATTTCTCCTAGCTCTAATAATCAAACAATTTTTTTTCTCTTTACTTCCAAGTACAATCTGAAAGTTTCTAAAAGGCAGGGCACTCTACCAACAAGGTGCTTAATTATAGAAAGACTTAGCTTCTATTGGTGTGAGATGAAATAACAAGCTTCAAGGACAACTCAGTATATAAATTAACTCTTGGTGTTTATACAGGGTTTGTATGATTAGTCTTGTGACCTTTTGATAATATACCTTCAAAAATTATCTGTGATTAATCCAGGAGTGGAATAATCTTCAGGTTTTTTATCCAGACTTGCACAGACAGATTTTCTTATGGAAGGGATTGTTAGAAAAAGTTTGAGAGGCTATTTAATTAGGCTCCAGTAGGATCCACACAGACCCTTGTGCCTATGTACCCTTCATTGAAATCAGGGGGACCCTTCATGAATGCAAGTGTCCAGGGTGTGGCTCAGACTGCAGTTCAAAGTCTCGGTTTGCCCTTTGCTAAATTTTATTTTTACTATAATCTACAGCTTGGAGTATATCTTTTAAAATGTTTTTTTTTGTCCAGTTCCAATTTATCAGAGCAGCCTTTTTTTCCATGTATGGCCACAGTGTGTTAATCATTCTCAGTAACCCCAGGAGGAGCTGATGTCCTTCCCATTTTCTAGCTCATACTGACATCTGGTGGCATCCTGCTCTGAAAAAGAACAAAGTACTCCAGGGAAGAGAGCTAGCCATTCTGTCATCCTGACACTGCTACTTTCTTTTGCTTCTCATTGTACTTCTTAATTTGCTTCTTAAACACCTTGAACAAAAGAGTGTCAGCACATCATGTACGTAATTAACACTCTCTGGGCCAAATTGTGTCTGATTTTGTGTGAGTGCACAAAGATGGGCAGAGGAAACACAAAGTTGCTCCTCGTTTCCTGTACAGTGGACATAGGCACTGTCCTGGGCTGGCATTGGCAATGCTGCTAGCCTCTTGTGACAGGGCCCGCTGCCTCCTGCACACCGCCTCACAACCACAGATTACTTTTTGGCACGCTGCCTTTGTTTCCCCCTGTACAGTGTCCCTTGAGAACTGCACACAGAGTTCTCTCCCAGGCTATGTTTACACTACACACCTACGGCAGCGTGTAGGGTATGTGTAGCTACATGCTGCAGTGAAAAGCAGGTTGCATCCACATTGCAGTGTGTAGCTATACATGTCCATAAAAGAATCTGGCAGAGCCTCTGCCTTTCACCTCCCAGTGGTGGGGAGGCAGCAGGACACAATGCTGCTAAAAATAGAAGTGTGGGGGGGCCCCCGTAGGGTGCATACTCACAGGTTTCAGGTGTGTCTTTACTCATCTCATCCAAGCAGTGCCACACCACCTATACAGCTATTTATACCCATGCTACGGGGGCTAGCTGTATCTGGCTGCCAGAAGGGGTGTTCAGTATGGAGATACCCTGGGCTACCACCACTGTTGCTTGGGGCTGGGTTAATAACAGAAACGGTTCACAACAATCATCAGGGTCCTAAGATAAAGTCCCTCACCACAACACAAAACTTCAGTCTTAGCTCTGGCATCTTCTATCACAACCAGAGCTCTTCTTACACGGCCAGTCCTCCCAGCTCTTCCTATATGGCTCTGGCCTCTAGGTCCAAACCCAGTCGTGGCTTCCCACAAGTGTCTCCTCACTGGCTTCTGGCTTCCAATGCCAAGGTCTTCCCAGCAGAAGTGTTTCTCACTCCCTGGCATTTCCTCTCTCTGTCAGCCAGTTCTGTGCCCTTCCAGCTCTACTCTCAATGAAACTCCCTCAAACCCTTTAAAACCCAGGTGCAGCCCTGCTCTCTTTACTGGCCCAACTCTGGCACAGGAGAGCAGGACTTACTTAAATCACAGGAGCCAGCCACCTTGTGACACCTCTCAAAAGACTGCAGAGGAGTGGATAGGTGCAGGGGCCATCAACTCAGTCCTCTCTCTACCAGTTTGTAGTGCCAGCTCATTGCAGACACACTGCACCCTGTAGATGCTGGTACTAGAATGACTGAAGGCAAATGCAGTGTTCAGTACTACAGCTGGTCAGGGACTTTTCTTCAAATCCTTTTATTTGCCAAAAATTGTTAATTCATGAAAACCAAAACTGTTCATGAAACAGGGTTGGTTTTGACAAATCTCCAGACTCAAAAATTTAAGGAAAAAGTTTTGAAATTGTTCAAACATCCTGTCTGGACATTTTCAGACTGAACGGTTCAAGGTTTTCTAGTCAAAACAACTTTTCATTTTGAACGTTTTGTAAATTTCAACTTCAAAATGTTTAAAAAGAATAAAAGGTTATAATCCAAGAGAAACATCTAAAAATCGTCAAAATGAAACATTTTGAATCACCCGAACTGAAATTTTTGGGGGATTTTTATTCTGAGCACAGCACTAGCTCACAACATTGGAATATGTAAAATGTTGTGTTACTGAGAGACTAAATATTGATTAGAACACTGGGTTATCCTTTACTCTGGGTGTTGCACTGTGTTAGTCAGAGCACTGGCACCCGCAGGATCTAGATGGGAAAAAATGGTTCAAGTGCACTGCCTGAGAACAAACAGGCATCTGGAATGGAGAGCTGCCATCTTGTGTGGAGAAGTGAGACTGCAACAAAACAGGCTAAACCTGTAAGATTTTTTCTTACACAGTATCATATCTACAGAAACCCTTTAGTACAGATAAGCTGTATTTTAATAACAGGCTCAGTTCTTTGACTATATTTTTGTTTTGTTTTTAACTAATGCAAATGTTTACATGAAGGACTGCTTAATGTTGCAAAATAACCATTTTAGCAGGGGTTATTTGTGAGATCTGTTTTTTATTGATGGTGGTGACATTTGTCACAGAATCATTGAGGTTAGAAATGGCATACTAGCAATACATAGCATGTACATAGTGCTTTGCATGGAACAGTTTTCAAGCCTTAACTAGTGAATGGATAGACTTGTTAGGTCATCCTCTGCATGCCACTGCAGGATTTTTTTTTTTTTAATTAGAGCTCTGTTTATTTTCTTCCTTTGGTTAATTTTTGTTCTACTTCAGAGGGGGGATTGGAATATCTGACTTCTTGCATTCCATGGGCTTTAAGTGTTGTAAGGTTGTTACTGTAAGTAAAGAATCAAATATATAGTTTGTATAGTTAGTTCAGAATGGCGCACACAGCTGCATAGATTAAGACATACAGATATTTATGTCCTTCCAGTAACTCTCATGAGTGGAATAGGCCTATTGACAAAACCTGTCCACCGGGAAATGACTGAGACAACTACATTCATTTCATATAACTTACCATACCATAAGCTCATCTGATATTAAATGACACCCTAAATCGGTGGTTTTCAACCTTTTTTCCATTTGAAGACCCCCTACAAAATTTCAAATGGAGGTGTGGACCTCTTTGGAAATCTTAGACATGGTCTGAAGACCCCCAGAGGTCCATGGACCACAGGTTGAAAACCACTGTTCTTTGGTAATGACAATCTTTTTCAGACCCCTTAGACATAGTTTGGGTCCACAGACCACAGGCTGAAAACCATTGCCCTAAATAAATACATTCTATAGAGGTATTGCAGGATAGGTTTCTGAAATCATAGAACATAGCAAAAGAAGTACTGTGTCAAGAACATATACTTATATTCTCATTTGTAGCTCCAGAATCTGCAGAGATTATAGGAGCAGTTTCCATAGTAATGGTTTGTCCATTAATTTTAGGTCTGATTCTGTACTATTAAAATCAATTGGCATTTCAGCATTAACTTCACTGGAAGCAGAATCAGGAGTATTGTCTTTCAGGATCTGTTTTGTTTGTCTGTGTGGTCCTGGTTGCTACGGTGTTTGGTGATGGAACAGAAGTCCTTTGACTTCTGTTACTAGTTCAAAGTGAGTCAAGGTCATCTGATAGTTCAGGTAAATTGTACAGAATGAGTTTTGATCGCTGTCCAATTCCCTGTGAACATGTCACATTAAGAGGCCAGTCTCACTTATCTGTATGTTAGTGAAATGAAATAATCATTGGAATGCCTTGTTCATGACTAGTCGTGTTTGTTGGCTGCTAAACTGTACTCAGAGAGAATCCCAGCTGAGGGCATGACTTGAAAGGTACCTTCTACGTATGTAACTTGTTTATCTCTTAGTGAAGCCTACCTTACTTCTGAAAATCCCACTCTGACTGGGAATGGTGCTAGTACCCCTTCAGTTATCTTACCACTACATGAACAGCCTGGGGTTCTGTGTATGATAAGCCCCTGAAGGAAATGGTCAGGGGGAACAACTGGGATCGCTGTTCTTGTCTTATTTCCATTGTCGACAACTTCTACTTTTCTGTCCTTCCTCTCTGCTGTTGCTAATAGTCAATGAACCAGATAGAAAAGAGGGTTCCTGCTTTGGCCTGCTGAATCTGGCTCTCCTAAGATCTAGTACTGTACGGTCAACAACAGACAGGCACCTTAAACAAACCAGCCATAGCCATCTGAGAAAAATTAACTTCCAACAATTACCTTCTAGGAAAGCCATGCAACAAGGCCCTGATTGTGGGGTCTTGCACATGGCTCTCAGCAGGTCACTTGCTTTCCTACCAGAGGCAATAGTAGATGCTAGAACTATAAAGCAGAGCAGAGTGTTAAAATCTGGCCCAGTAACTCATTGTGCAGACACCTGCATGTTGTATGTGTACCCAACTGCTGGGTCCCACAGGCTTCCAAGCCATCTAGGTATGGATAGCATTAGTCACTCTTCCTAGCTCTGGAGATACTTGGGCTCAGGCTTCTTATCTGACACTCTTCCATAAGACATGGAGTGTCACCACTCAACCAGGCTAAATCCCTAAATCAGTGTCTCCTCCACCCCCTATTACTTGCACACATACCCTCATAGTCCCACTAAGGCTGTGGATGCTCTGGGCTTCTAGTTTAACCCCTCTGGGGACAACATGGCAGGAAAGCAAGGAATGCAGGCTCAGCAAAGGAATTTCTTAATCCCAGGCACTTTACTTGCAAAAGCACTCAAGAGTTACAGATCTTTGAAAAATGACAGAGGTCCTGAAATTCACCTTCCTCTAGCCTGAGCTCACCCCTTCTGTATGTCCCATGGTTGGCAGCTTTTCTGGCTGGGCAGAGTCCCTCCTGCCCTCTCTTTTCCTTGCATGTCTTGCTTACCAAGAGGCAATAGTACTTCAAGAAGGTGTTAAACACCAGTCCTGGGCATGGTGGCTGGCTGGAATGCAATTCAGTAAATGGTTTTGGGCAAATTTAGACATGTATTCATCACATAATACAAAACTGAGTTCACAGTTTGATACAGATATGTCCCACTCCCACACCCTGAAACTGGAAGAAAATGAGCATGGTTACCTATTTCTTTCCTCTCTTTCTTTAGCTGCATGTTCCAGATGATGCACATTTCTTTAAATATGTGGATAAAAGAATAAAATATAATCTGGCTATTGATATGTTGAAACAATTTTTATCTGTTGTGTTTTGTGGCAAATTGCTGGTACTGTTCTGCTGGGTCTCGCGCTCTCTCTTCTCTGGGGTAGGTTCAGGGCACTATTGCTTGCCTCTGAACTGGTTCTTAATTACTCCACTAGTGTCCTTGGAGGAGGGGAGTGGAGAGGGAGGGACCTGGGCCCGCCCTTTACTCCAGGTCCCAACCCAGGGGCCCTGAGGGTTGTGGTGAACCACTTGAACTAGCGGTTCCTTCCCTGGGTTACTTCCCTCTCCTACCCTTCAGCTTGTGAAGGGCTTCTTGCCTCCCTTCTACACAAGCCTGGTGCCCTTACCTAGGGTTTCTTCTGGACTTCACAATCCACCGCAGCACTCCTCCAAACTTTCTATTTCCTCTATCAAACTTCTTCTCTTCTCTTCTCTTCCAACTTCTGCAACCTGCACTCTGCTCCAATCAAACCTTCCTGCCTTCAACTCCCACCCTGTCTGACTGAAGCAGGGGGGGGGTTTTTATCACATGACAATTGAAAGTCAGGTGCTCTAAATTGGGTCAGGTGGCTCCCCTAAATGCCTACAGGTGTTTCTACTGTTAGTCATAAAGCAAACCTCCTCCTTGGCAGGGAATTTAAGGCCCCTTGCTAACACTCTCATTGCTCGCCCTCTCTGGCCATGCGTGTATCACATTATCCTCCCCCTCAGCTCAACACCAAGGTTTGGGGCTACTGGCAGGACGAGAGGCAGTGTTCAGCGTGAGAGGCCCATCAGCCATTTGCAGTGTTGGCTTCCAGCCCTATGCTGGACCCGAAAATGGATAAGGCTGCACAAGAGAGGAACCACCTCCATCACTCTGAGCGTTCCTTTCTTGTTCCTTATGCATCCACATGGAGCGGGGCGTGATCAGTCACAAGGGTAAACGCTGTGCCGGCAGAGGAGATAGTGAGCGTGAGAAGAGTCTCCATAGCCATTTTATTGCCAGACATCCTTCTTTCAACAATGCTCTGGCTTTCGCCACAGTCTGGTTTGTCTACACCTTATAATTCACTTCCCATGGCTCCACTATCTCATATGCGTCCGTGCCAGCTGGCTCAGCGAGTTTGCTTTCTCGGCGGTCAGCACTAACACCATCAACCCGTTCCCCCCAGCTGAAATCTCCATACTTTTACCCGACGTTGTAATATGTCCGCGCTGTGCCTCTTGTGCTTTTCCCAAATGTTTCCCATGTACTATCGGGGTTAACTCGAGTTATCCGCCTCTCTCATCTGTGTCACATGCTCAATGACATTCTTTCCTGGGCTTGGGTTGTTGTTCCTCCCAATCCTCCTGGTGATATCTAATATCCCGTGGTGGGTGCGTCCATAATAAGAGTTCAAAGGAAGAAAAACCCGTCGGACGCCTGGGGAACTTCCCGTTATAGCGAACATTAGAGTCACGGTAAAAGGGTGTCCCAGTCTTTTTTCCAATCCTGTGCTACAAACCGCTTTCCGGAATCATAGCTCTTTAAAGCGGTAAGGCGATTAAATCTTTTGACCAGTCCTGTCTGTTTGTGGATGTTTAGACTGAGGTCCAAATGGGACTTGTATGCGGAGCAAGGGCACATAAAGTCTTTCATTAGTTTTGAACGTAAATCAGGGGTTCCCATGGTCTGTCCAGGATCGTCGCTTAGGGACGCCACTCTGGCGAAAACCTGTAGTAGTTCTTCTTGCTATTGCCGTTATGACCATGGGGTTTCTTAAAGAATGGCCTGCTGGACTATGCGCGTGGCAAATACGTCAAGCGATGAAACAAAAAACCCCTAAAAAAAGTATACGTTTCGGTGGCCCCGTGGCCGATTTTTCTAGTGGGTCCACTATGTCCATAGCTAGCTCTCCGAAAGGATGTCAATAATAGGTTAAAGGTACTAATGGGGCCCGCAAGTGAAGGTCGGGGGCCTATCGCAACTTGGCGTTCAGCGGCAGGAGAGCACAATAACGCTGGACTTCTGCTTCGTATCCCTGGCCCAATAAAAACCTTTATTAGGATGTCTTATCCAGTGTCTTGTCTACCCCTAGATGTCCCCCAAATAAATGACTGTGAGCCAAGCTCTAAGTAACTGCCTCTTATGTGTTTCCGTGGGAATAAGGCAGTTGCTCTACTTTCTTCACCTCGTATTTGCTTCGTATTCTGTACAACAGATTCGCATTTGAGCACATAATATGGCCTTGGGCCTTTGAGACTTTCCCTTCTAGCATGGCACTCCATTTACTTCCACTACTCCTCCCTCACGTTCGCATAGTATATAGGATCTTCAGCCTGGTTCCTGCCCAAAGAGGTCTCCACTGTGCAGTGGCTGAACTGACCTAATTCTAGGGGGCGGGGCTATTGTCAACCTCTTCCCCTGGGGTGCTCCCCCACTTGGGCCAGGAACCTCCTCTGAGTCTTCTCGTGGCCCGAACCTTTCTCTCTGGTCTCCTGGGCGGGTTCGCCATACCCACAAGGGAAGTCTTTTGATTTGCTGCCAGAATCCTGGGTCCCTAACTTTTATACCGCCCTTACGTTCCTCGCCTAGACCTTCGGGCGGTTTTCCAGGGGATGAGATTAACTCTGGAGCAAATTCAGCAAACATTGGGCGGGGAGGGCTATTCTTTTAAGTTGGCCATCTGTCTCAGCCTGAGGAGTTGCTACCCTCTCTCCTGTCTCTATCCGGGTCAAGTAAGCTCTCAAACCCAGGGAAGTCTCTCCGCATCATAACAGGTAAGGGAGCTTGGGGACTATGTACTCCTGCAGACAACTCTGGTGGTATTCCCCTGGATCTCAGTCTGTACCGGACCTTGTCAGGGTAAAAATTCACGGTGCCATGGTACGCATGTTACCCCTGTGGTTTTGGCCCGCGGGTTAGTTTTGGTGCTGTTCCACCAACTTTCCTGAGGAACCACGTGACAGCACTCCCCAGAAATCTATTAATACTATGGTTTTTTATACATTTCATTTTACAGGTCTGGTAAATCCATGTGAGGTCAATGTAACACCCTACCAGGCTGATTAGGCCACATTGCTCCCCATAATCCCCAGATTACACTGCATAGGTACCTCTTGTTGGGACATTGGGGCTGCTATATTAATGCCCAATCCCCCATTCATAACACACGTCCCCTTATTCCGGTTGTCACCCTCTGCCTGGGGCTAGTTGGCCGGCCCCCCACCACTCTTCCCAAACCCCCAGGTCCTTTCTGGGCCTCGAGCCATTCCTCGCTGTCGTCCTCTCCCGGTTAAGTTTTCCTAGAGTTCTCGACAGTCCGGGGCCTGGGTTCTGGGGGTTGTCTTCTGGGTTGCCCGTGTCTGCCCCCGCCTGGGGTCTGGAACAGTTCGCGGGCTGCCAGTTGTCTTTCCACGAGGGAGACCAACTCATCAATAGGTAGAGGGGTCATTCGACCAACCCAAGTCCTGAGACCTGGTGGTAGCCCCGCGATATACCGTCCAATATTAAGTACCATCCATCATCTCCTCAGAGCTATGGGCCTCAGGGCGCAGCCATTTCCGGTCAAGTGGATCAGGTCAAACAATTGTGATCGGGGTGTCTTGTCCTCCGTATAATCGCCATTCATGGAACCCTCTGGGCTCGCAGTGCCGTTGTTACTCTCTTTCTCCGAACCTGGCCAGGATCTCTGCCTTTAGCTGGGAATAAATTTGCTGCAGCTTCTGCAGCCATATCGTAATAGACGCTTTCTGGGCTTCCCCACACAGGAATGGGGGCAAGGATACCAGACCATTGTTCTCGGGGCCAGGCCTCCGCAGGGCTGCTCTCTTTCAAAAGCCAGGAGGTATGCTTCCACATCATCCTCCCGTGTCATTTTCTGTAAGCAATGGCTAGCCCGTATGGTCTGGGTCCCTTCCCAGTGGTGATTCTGCGCCATAAGGGTCTTCATCTGGCTCACCAGGTCTCTCAGCAGGGCTCAGTCCTGAGCAGCCTGACTCAGCAACAGCTGATTGGTCTCTTGCTGCAATCTAGTCGCCTCCTGTTGGCAAATTGCCAGTACTGTTCTGCTGGGTCTCACGCTTTCTCTTCTCTGGGGTAGGTTCAGGGTGCTATTGCTTGCCTCTGAACCGGTTCTTAATTACTCCACTAGTGTCCTTGGAGGAGGGGAGTGGAGAGGGAGGGACCTGGGCCCGCCCTCTACTCCAGGTCCCAACCCAGGGGCCCTGAGGTTGTGGTGAACCACTTGAACTAGCGGTTCCTTCCCCTGGGTTACTTCCCTCTCCTACCCTTCAGCTTGTGAAGGGCTTCTTGCCTCCCTTCTACACAAGCCTGGTGCCCCTTACCTAGGGTTTCTTCTGGACTTCACAATCCACCGCAGCACTCCTCCAAACTTTCTACTTCTCTTCTCTTCTCTTCTCTTCTCTTCTCTTCTCTTCTCTTCTCTTCTCTTCTCTTCTCTTCTCTTCTGCAACCTGCACTCTGCTCCAATCAAACCTTCCTCCTTCAACTCCCACCCTGTCTGACTTAAGCAGGGGTTTTTATCACATGACTGAAGTCAGGTGCTCTAATTGGAGTCAGGTGCTCTAGTTAGTCTAAAGCAAACCTTCCTCCCTTGGCAGGGAATAAGGTTCCCTGCTAACACTCTCATGCTGCCCTTTGGCCATGCTGTATCACAGTTTGCAGAACTGAATCTCTTAAAATGCAAAATATATTTAAGAGATAAGCTTTAATAAATTATCTGGCATGTTGTTATACAAGAATATTTTGGGCTAGGGCTAAAAAATAGCTATCATGCCATTAGTCAACTTTCTTTTCAGTACCCTATCAGACCCACGTACTTATCACCATAGATGGCCACCTACCTCTTAAGCAAACACAATTTGAACTAACTTTCTGCACTCTCCACCTGGCCAATTCATTAATTTTCTGCACACACTGCAATGGTTCTATGAACCCCCTGCTGCTGATACTATAAATGTGCAGAGTGTTCACATGTAAAAAGTCTGTTGCACTGCTTGATCCTAGCTTTAGAAACAGTGATGATATGACCAGTAGTAAATTTACTTTGGTTACTGACTAACTGTGACAGTGTTTGACTCACCACTGTGGCACTTCCTGCTGTTTGTCCTGGGAATTAGCTTGGTTCTCCAGTGCGCCCTCGTCTGATGACCCCTTGCCACCATCACGTCCACTCCAGGAAGTGCTTTATTCCAAAGAACGCAGCAATCTCTGCAGTACACAGTCCTCTGGCTGTGTCACACTCTGTTCTCCATCCTTCCGGGGAAACCATAGTCCACTGTCCAGCCACTTCCTCAGTGGTGAATGGGGGCAGAGGGGACCCAGGCCCACTCACTGCTCCAGGTCCTGGCCCAGGAACCCTGTAGATGACAGTCACATGCTGTGACCCTTCTAGCCCCACAGTCTATTTCCCTGTGCCATTTCCCCATAGCCCCAGCACTTTCTCCGCCCTTGTCTCAGGGCTCCAGCATGTCAGCAGTCAGCCAGGAGCTCACTCTAACTCCTGTGATCCTGTCCAGCACTGGTCTGTCCCAGGTGCTAGCTTCCCTCTGCCTGCAAGGCAGCCAGTCGTCGTCGTCGTCGTCGTCGTCGTCGTCGTCCGCCTCCGCCTCCGCCTCTGCCTCCCTCCCTAAGCTCCAGGGAGTGACTGACCTCCTCTGCCGTGAGGCTCTTCTTATATGGGCCTGCTCCTCATAGCCCTCTCCAACTGGCTACCTACTGCACAGCCTCCTTAGGGTTCTGTTAACCCTTTATGGGCTAGTGTGGGGCAGATGCCCAATCACACTAACCCATAAACTAGTTCTAGTTCAATTTCACATGCATATATTAGACCAGATAAACTATCACACAGATGCATGAGTTTGAAGTGTCCCAGTTTAATATTAAGTGATACCAGAACAGCAGAAGATGGGAGAAGAGAGTGATAGTAGCCTCTTGTAATATATTACCAAAATAATCAGTAAGAGAAAATCCTTTCACAAACTGATTTAAAAAAAAAAAAGACTATACTTGAACTGAAAAAGAAGGTGATACGCTCAACATTTTCTTCATTCATCCCTCCTCTGGCCCTCTTTTTATTTCAAAGCATGGAGTTGGCATACTCATTTCCATGCCTCTGCCCCAAGATTACAGCACTGCCTGTGCTGCCAGATACAGGAGACACATCGCCTGCTGGTCTATGTTGACAGAACAATTCCATTGACTTTCATGGAGCTGTGGCAACAGAATGTTTGGCCCACACTGTTCAGTTCCATAAAATATTCTTTGGTATCAGTTGTAGCCCAGTGGGCCAGCTTACCTGTATAGTATTCATTGCTTTATTATATTTAGTAGTAATGCAAGGAACCTACAGGCTTTTATCCTGTAAGATTTGGCTTTAGTAGATGTGTAAGGCTTGAGGCCTATAACCTTTGGCATAAATAAACTTAAGTAACTCTAAGTTATAGGTAACTGAAAGTGCTATGCCAGAGGCGGAATTTTGTCCAGAATACTGACATCAGCCACCCACAGAACATCGTTGACACCAGCATCCAGACAGAACCTCCAGTTGCAAAGGTGCCATGACAGCAAATTGACGTGTATGCTAATAGGGTAACAACATACACATACTAACCTATAGAAAACGGACACCTTAAGGGGAAGAAATGCAAATAAGGACCTCTATTGAAAATGCATTGGTCATGGCAGCATCAGTGTAACCTACTATAAAAGTAACATCCCAGGGGCATCAGACAGGTTGGAGAGCTATAGACCTTTGGAGGGGCCAGAATAATGGCCGCTGGGGAAGATGAGGATGAAGACAGTGACGAGAAAGATAATGGTTAATATGAAAGATAAGGGTGTAAGTATAGACGTCCAAATGTACTTTCTGTATTATCTAGGGTGACCAGACAGCAAGTGTGAAAAATTGGGACAGAGGTGTGGGGGGTAATAGGAGCTTATATAAGAAGAAGATTCAAAAATCAGGACTGTGCCTATAAAATGGGAACATCAGGTCACCCTAGTATTATCTCTGTTTGCCTTGTTGAGTTTGTGTGTATATAACGTTGTTAAATTATTAATAAATATATATATTTGTATATATAAGAGGAGAGTTCCTATAATGTGAGTGTTGCACCTGTGCATATCAGGGTTCCCAAATTATATGATAATTTTACAATAATCTTACTGGGCCTGATCTTGGGACAAGAACCCATTCATCCTCAAGTTACAATTATATATATCCAAGTTTGGGTCAGGCTACACAATAGCATTCAAGTACTGACATGCTTAGTGTCACGGAGTCTCTGGATGATGCTCTGGAACTGCTCTCCATAAAGCCAGTCAGGACTTTGGGGAGCCTCCTCTCCCCTGGAGCAGACTTTTTCAGGGCAAGAAGCTCACACGTCTTCACTTCCTGGGTCTCTCTTTGGAGCATTCAGCATCCTCTGCCCCTCCGTGCGCTTCCCACAGCGAGTCCGCCCCAGCGGGGTCCTGGGGAAGCCACCGGGTCCTGCACCCCCACTTTGCAGTCAGAAGTGACTCTCAGCCAGCCAGAAAAACAGAGGTTTATTCGATGACAGGAACATAGTCTAAAACAGAGCTTGTAGGTACCGCGAACCAGACCCCTCGACCGGGTCCATTCTGGGGGGCAGTGACCCAGACCCCCACGTCTGCACTTCACTCCTCGTCCCCAGCAAGCTGCAGACTGAAAACCCCTCCAGCCCCTCCTCCTCTGCTCAGTTCCTTTCCCGGGCCAGGAGGTCACCTGACCTCTTTGTCTCCAACACCTTCAGCTGGCACCTTTGGAGAGGAGGGGCCCAGGCCATCAGTTGCTAGGAGACAGAGTGCCAGGCATTTAGGTGCCCTGGTCCTTTGCTCTGTAGCAATCACACACCCTTATTCCACAACCTCGATACTTAAGAACTGAATAGGGGACACTGAGGGACCAACACAGTATTCAGAAAAAACATTAAGAACAGTCCCAGTTCGTCACACCTAGCAACTATTGTAGACCCACCTGTTGTAAAGATGAGCCCTTCACACTTTATGCAGTTTAATTCCTCTTCCCTTAGGGATCATGACACTGCACTGGCAATTAAACTACTATGATAATATTGTGCATCTGGCTGTATTTCAATTTAAAAAACCAAGCAACTAACAAAAAGCCTAACAAAGTAATATTAAATGATAATCAAAGAGAGGAGGAGTTATTTTCTACCCAGGACCCTTAGATCTCAATTTTCAAACCTGTATCTCTAAAGTTAGGCTTTAAACACATATTTAGGCAGCCAAATAAAATTGGTTTGATTTTCAAAGGGGTTGAGCACCCTGGACTTCAGTTTGATTTATGGGTGCTCAGTGCTTCTACTGTAACTCCTTACTCCATCATGTGTTCTGCCACTGTTGGGCTACTGTGGCAGAGCTGCATATACAGTAGCTGCACATTCATTATCTGGGCATTCTTGGGTAGACATAGCCCAGATAGATCATGGAATCTAGGGTGAAGTAAATGGGGTGCAGAGTTGAAGGTTCTTGGTATATTTCCACTCCTGTAAATTTTGCTATTCATACACGCACGCCTAAAGTTGCAATGACTCTGTGTGAAGGCTGAATCAAACTTCCTTCAAAGCAGTTAATGTTACTCCCATTGTTTAATAGGCATTTCCATTGAGCAAGTTAAGTTTACCCACCCCATGCCTTCCCACCACTCCCAACCATGTTGTCCAGCCTGGGTTTTAGGCCTTGGCAGTGAATAGTTCTGTTACCAGGCTATCGAGCTGGCCCTTTATGAATGTGCTTTTGAAAACGTAAATGCAACAAATCACATTTTCCCTAGGGCTGAAATAATGTGCAATCCTAATTTATTGCATTCAGTAACTAAACAAATTCTTCCTTGTGTAGTGGAATTGCCATCCATCAGCTCTATAAAGACTGTCTCTGTAGTATCACTCCAGAAAGATGGAGATAAATCTTTCAGTAATTAGCGCACACACTGTTATTACTGCCTGTACCAGTGCTGGCTGCAAAAATAAATCTCCATGTTTCTTTGTTATAATTTCTTGTTTTTACTCTGGCAGCTAACGTACTCAGTGTTCTCTGAGGAAAATCAGTATTGTTGCTCTCATACTTCCAGGGTTAACGGCATCTCGGTTCCTCTATGTCCCCTCAAGGTCAGGGCTCATATATCCAGCTGTTACCGCTTTGTGGGCATTAACCTGCATTTTTCTCTCTCTCTGGACCAGTTTCAGGGCTGCAGTCCCCTGCAATTCACTGTACTTATCCCTGCAGGTTGAACTGTAGTCAAGTGCCTGAAGTTTCGCTCTCTCCCAAGGGCTATAGACAGTGCTTACCAGTTACCAGCAGTTTTCACAAAGCATGGTACATTTATTTTGGGAAAAAAGCATTACGGAGAAATCATATCATGAAACAACAGTGTAGTGGGGCAGATTGCCCCACTCCTTGGGAGAGTGAGCTGGGGCAGGCCAGGGAGCCTGAGCAGCCCAGGAGCCAATTAAAAGAGGGCTTATAGGGAGCCAATCAGGGCCCAGATTGCAGACAGCCAAACAGGGCCAGGCTCAGGGGTATATAAAGGCTGCCCAGAGCTGGAGCAGTCAGTCTGTCCCAGGCCTTTGACAGGGGAAGGTCAGTCTCCTAGGGGGGAGACTAGCACCACGGACAGCGCAGTGCTGGGCAGGCTCAGAGAGGCTAGAAGGCTCTAGCCGCCAGGCTGCAGGCCCTGATAAAGGAAGGGCCTAGCGGGTGCAAGGGGCCCTAGGGGAAGCAGCCCAGGGAAACAGATGGAGGAGGACAGCGAGGCTAACGCCAAAGGGTCCCTGGGCTGGGACCCAGAGTAGAGGGCGGGCCTGGGTCCCCCCCCGCCTGCCTCCTTGCAGTACATCCAGCCACAAGCCGTAGAGACCACGCCAGATCCCTGCCAAGAGGGATTAGACTTGGAGGGCGGGTGGTTGCTTATAAAGGCTGGAATGTGGGACTGCTGATGATTGATCCCCGGAAGGGGATGCAGATGGACTGAGGGGCACTGCTGGAGGGCAGTGCCCTCGAAGAGGACGCTGCTGAGCAGGGAACAACGCGGGTCCAGAGACACCAACAAAGGGCAGAATAACGGACGGGATGCCACCAGGAGGGGCGCTCCACTGGAAATGAGCTAATTCCCAAGAGTGACCAGGAGGAGGCACCGGGTGGTGAGTCCCGACCCGTTACAAACAGCCAGTCTGCTCACATGCTACACTTATCAGATGTCATCCATCTTCCACATTGAGACTCCAGCAGGTTCCAAAGTCCTTCAAACTCTTCTAGGAGTGTTTGCCGTCTTGGTTAGACTCTCACGTCAGGTTGTGGATCAACTGAGGGACCCTGAGTCAATTCAGGCTGACACTGTATACAGTTTGGGGTCTTTGTCCCCAGGCCTCCTGAAAGAGAAAAACCAGTCAGTGCCCCTTTGCCCAGGGCGTGAAGCTTCTAAGGCTGGGTGTCTGCATAACTGGCACTGGGCTTCTGCAGTAATCCCCACCACTCCCAGTTATTTCATATTCCACAGGAAGCCCACCCAGTGAGTCAGGAACACAGACACACAACACTTATTGACACAAGTTTGTGAGTATACAGATGCTATGGGACATAGGATAGTCTGTGCCATAGCATCTGTATAGTAGTCTGTGATGTTTTCTGTGTATCCGAAGTATCAGATCTCTGGCTTCTCCTGACTGGAACAGAAAGCAGTTAACGTTTTTGCCCAAGTAAAGTTGTAAGGGGGGAGGAGGAGAATGAGTCACATGTATTCTTTCATAAAAAAAAAAGAGAAGTTTCTCAGTTCCCCCAAAGTTCCCAATGCTGACTTATCTCCTTTTGCTATGAGCAATATCTCATCTATGACACACAGATGAGCTGTTGTAGTGCCATCCAATTGAGTGTGGATGTGTACACGCATACTACCAAGATCCTTTTTTCTATCTTGACAGAATGTGGAATAAGCCCGGGGGATAGTAGAAAAGAATTGTGAATTTGAGAATCAAAGTAAATTTGGAGCATTCTTGTAATGAAAAAGATTTTGGCTATATGGCATATTACCTCTTCTTCCTTTCTCTTGTTCTCTGCTCCAAACTCCTGAAAGCTCTTTCCTATGCCTCAGCTCTCTGACTTTCCAAGTCTCCTTCAATCATTGAATGCTAATAGTACTGGTCAGTTAACTCTCTAATCAGGATCAAATTCTGACAATTTGTTATGTAAAGAGTGTCACATTCCAAGGGCAGAAGGGATCATTGTGACATTCTAGTCTGATTTTACGTAGAACACAGGCCACTGTCATGAAAAACACCTGCAACTGTAGAGAAACTTTCAGGCTAGTGTGGGTGAGTTGTTTTTCTTAAACTGTAGAGAAAAAAACAGATCTAGTCCTGATCTGACTTAAAAGTTGTAATGTCTTTTTTTAATGTGAATTTTAAACATGACTGCACTGGATATACTCATATGAGTGAGGCCATCAGGAGTTGACCACCCATGTATGTAATCTAGTACTGAATAATAGAGCAGAGGAGTAAATTCTAAGAAATGAATATTCTCACTTAAGTGAGAGACAGGAAATCTCTGAGGAGAGACAGCAATAAGTATATCTCACAAATCATCATTATTATGAAAGAATATGGTTTATTGGCTAAAAATCCAAGATAGATACATCTGCTATCTGTATTTATAGTTACGCTTTTCCATTGACTTTGTGACTTTCAATTTGAGTAAAACGCTCATCAGTTTCAACAGAAATTTTACTCAGACAAGGACTTTTGAACTTCACCCGTCTCAGAAGAGGAATGGCTGTAGTTATTTTGGCCTGAATACAGTCACTCTGCAGTTGCAGGTGTTTCTCATATGGGAATGAAGAAAAGTGATTTCCTTACAGCTACACTGGGTGGACTTCATTTGTATAGAATATAATCTCCCATTCAGCCTGCTTAATCCTTTGATCTCTCCTCCACACGGGTTAGTCACAGTATGTCAGGCAAAGAGGCACTTCCTGTTTTTTTAAATAGGACACTGTGCGAGTATTATAACTAGGAATCCTGATGGAACAGGAGCAGTTGCAAGTCTATTGATTAAAGGTGAGCAGCCGCAAACATGTTCAGTCCTACTTTCTAAAAAGGATCTTTTGAATGGATAGAAAAGGGCTTTTCAATAGTACATGTAAACAGGGAGCAACATGTTTCTTCCCTTCCATGAGTTAGCTTTGATCCATATCCCTGTAATAGAGTTACAGTGTGGACTTTTGGTTCTACTGTGTATGGTTCAATGTCACTTGAAGGTGCTCTGCAGTAGATATGTTAGGTCATTTAAATGTAACTTTTGTTACCAGCTTATTTATTAATTTTTCTGCATAGTTTTGTGCTGCTGTTAACCTAAAATGATTTAAGTTTGAACCCTTCTTCTAAGATTGTATAACTTATTACTGGAGTATATTTCCTGTATAGTCTGAAGACATAAGGATCATGGTACACTCAGTAAGGCCTAAATAAAGCCTGGTTTATAGGTAGCGTGACAATATGTTTTGTTTTAGCCAGGACATACCCAATTTTGCCAAAAAAGTCAGGACAGGGCTTAAAAAGGGGAATTTGTCCCATTTGCTCTGGCCAGCCAGTGGGAGGGAGGCTCAAACTGAGCTGAGCCCCATGCAGGGGGGAGGTGTTGGTTGATCCCCGTGCAGGGGAGTGGGGTGGGGTGGGGCTCGTGCTGTCAGCTGCAGCCCTGGGTGGCAGGGCTCAGGCAGGCCCTGCATGTGGGGGTGGGGCTCAGGCCAGCTCCATGCAGTGTCCTATTTTCCCTTTGGAAATACGGTCACCCTATTTGTAGCTAGAGTCGCCAGCTGAGACTTCCTCAATGAGAAAATATATAATCTGTTTGGATACTTCAGTGAGGAATGTGATATAAATGCCTAGATAAATAGAGGCTTGCAGTTTTGTTGTAGCCATGTTGACCTGAAGGAGACCTCTGTGTAGCTCAAATGCTTGTCTCTTTCACCAGTGGAAGTTGGTCCAATAACAGATATTCCCTCACCCACCTTGTCTTTCTTAGATATCCAGGCTTTGAAGGAGGATCCCAAGACAAGAGGCTTTTAGGCACAGATGGGCTGTGACTGTGAGAGCTGTGAACAGAAGAAATCATAAGAAACTTGAAAGCAGAACAACAGGGGTTGTTTAGCTTTTGGGAATTGAGATGAAGAGATCGGAGCTGGAACTCTAGTCTGCTCTTACTTAGGTCTAACTAAGGGAGTTGATTATATGTGACCCAAAGTTCTCAGGGCTTAGAGAGAGCTCTCTGAAGTGCTTGACATGCAGTAAGTAAGGCAAGGAAATGGTTTCTTAAACTAGAGGGCAGAAGCGGCTTAGGCTACATCTTCACTACCCGCCGTATCGGCGGGTAGCAATCGATTGCTCAGGGATCGATATATCGCGTCTCATCTAGACATGATATATCGATCCCCAAACGCGTTTATATCGATTCCAGAACTCCACCAACCCGAACGGAGTTGTGGAATCAACAGGGGGAGCCGTGGACATCGATCCCTTGCCGTGAGGGCTGTGAGTAATTTGATCTTAGGTACTTCAACTTCAGCTACGTGAATAACGTAGCTGAAGTTGTGTATCTAAGATCAATTTCCCCCCGTAGTGTAAACCAGCCCGTAGATACCAAGTGAAACAATTTCTGCCTGACTGTATTTACTAGCTTAGATTAGAGGTTAGTCAGGAATACATAGTGGAGCTGCACCCACTTACAGGGACCTGGTTCAGTCTCTGTGCAAATGAAAATCATGTAAACATCACTTAAGGATTCAGATATGACAGGCAGCACATTTTTTGGGCTTTTGCTCCATATCTCAGGTAGCTTTTTATAAGGCACAAGGCTGAAAGCCAAGTGACCACAACCACCTGAGAAATGCAGTAATCTTCTAGAAATATACAGCTTGGAGTTTTAATGCTAATATGATCTGAAAAATGCTGTTCTAGGTTTGTCCCTAGAGTGAGCCCCACTGATGTGGTCCTTATGGGGTGAAGTTCACTGCCTTTTCTCACATTCATAATGTTGTGGAAGTTGAGATCAGCTACAGATCTTTAGTCATCAGACCCATATATTTAAATGTGAGGAGGCTGCAGGCAGGGCATTCTCAGTGGATGGTCGTGCACTCTAAAACTGGCTTCCTCAGGCCTGAAAAAGCCTAATCTTTAGTGCACAGTGCACGATCCATATCTTTTCTCAGGCAGTTATCTTAGCAGAGGCTTGAATAGGTGGGGAGTGTTTCCTTTACCTTTTGTTTTTTGATTAGGACAAAAATTGTGACCAAAATTTGACAGAAATAGGAACAAAAAGTTCAGCACCGAAGGGCTGGTCTACACTGGGAGGGGGGTGGAGGGGTATTGATCTAAGATACTTTGACTTCAGCTACGCTATTCACATAGCTGTAGTTGTGTATCTTAGATCGATTTACCTCAGGTCCTCATGGTGCGGGATTGATGTCTGCGGCTCCCCGTGTTGACTCCGCTACCGCTGCTCGCTCCAGTGGAGTTCCGGAGTCGACGGGAGCTCGTTCGGGGATTGATATATCGTGTCTAGATGAGATGCAATATTTTGATCCCCCAAAAAACGATCGCTACCTGCTGATATGGCGGGTAGTCTGGACGTACCCTAAATTATAGCCTAGCTTTCAGAAATGCTGAGCACTCACGGGTAGAGAATGGAGAAACATTTTCTGTTCCATGGGAGCGCTGCAATATTCACTTCTGCCGCCATGTGGAGTTGTGTGAGGCCATAAGTGGACACTTCCAGTTCTAGCGCCAATTGCAGGCTTCTAAGATGGCTTCCTGTAGCAATTACTTCTGGTTTCTCCAGGTCTAGACTACAGAGGAATTATTTCCCTGAGGTATAAGAGTGCCCCACTCTTTATTTCTATAAAATAAGCGGCAGGTCAGTGGAGGAAACTGTCTCTGCAGTGTGCATTTAGCAGCAGAAAAGTCTGCTAGCCTTCTCTAGGAGACTCCTAATTAACTCCATGGGAAGAATTTAGTATAAATTAGCACAATTTACTGGGTCAATCCTTCAGCTTTTCTTCTGTTTGGGGATTTCCTCTTCCGTAGTGGTGGGTTTCTACGTCCCATTGACCTGAAGCCAAAGTTGGTTGGGATTTGGATCTGGGATTTGGTTCAGGCCCATTTCTAATCATGGCTTTTATTTTTAAATTTCCTCTGACTCATTAAATATTAGATACAGTCAGTGACTAAAAGCACCATTGGTTCCAGGCTTCTTGACTCAAGGCTATGTTCTGTTAATGCATGCATTTAATATGAGCTAAAGGTGACGTCCTCTGCCAGTTGAGCTAGAGGAGTAGTTTCTGGAATTGAGGGGCTGTGGCAGCAGGGCTCCACCGGCGATTTAAAGGGTCTGGGGCTCCCTGCAGCAGCCGGAGACCCAGGCCCTTTAAATCACCACTGGAGAGCTGCTGCCCCTACCGCGGGACTGTGGCAGTGGGGCTCCACTGGCGATTTAAAGCGTCTGGGGCTCCCCACAGTGGCTGGAGCCCAGAGCTCTTTAAATCACTGCCGGAACCCTGCCACCCCTACCCCAATATAACGGAGTTTCAGCTATAACGTGGTAGGAATATTTGGCTCCCCATGACCGTGTTATTGCTGGGTAGAGGTGTAAATGACTGTTGATCACTTTGACACTGACATAGATATACTACAGTCTTCTTTGTTGAGCTCCTCAGTCACAACAAACTCTGCCATATTGTATTATGCCCTGAAGCCAGTGAAATATATGCATCTAGATAGAAGAGGGTTTCTCTTCGAAGTTTTATTTCATAGTGAAAGATGCTAAAAATTCTGCCTTCAAGACCTTGCAGTGTTTAAAATCAATGGGATCTTTCCATTTAAATCAGTGAGCCATTAGCTTCTGAGCTGTCATATTGTGCCTGGGAATCCAGTGGTTTTAGAAACAGCATGATAGTTCTCATATTCGCAGCATTCCTGCAACATCCATTGTACGTCTCTTGAAGAATGCTAGCATTTTCCGGATTGCCAGCCAAATAAGTACTTTGCTGTATGTAGCTTCATTTATAGATGGAGATCTTTGCTTCTGAAAGAACCCTGTTTTGTACTTCAATTTCAAAAGGAGAGATTTCCTCACGGAGAGTTTGATCACTTAGGGAGTTGATCGTGATAAAGCGTATCATAAAAGGTGTGTTTGTAAAGCTGAACTAAAGCATATCAAATTCCTTTTAATTTGTGTGTCTAAGAAACAAATTTGTTTGTTACAAAGTTTTACCAAGTTATCACTGGGTGTTTGTAGCACATTTTTTTTTCTTGGGTGAGAATAGGTCCAGATATATCAGATGAATGCATTTTCTGAGGTGCCATCTTGGCTAGTTCAAAATGTTTAGAGCGTTCTTGGGAAAATTCCAAAAAAATTGTACAATAATCTACCCTAGTCTACTAAAAGTGGAGAGGCACTTGAATACCAAGTGAAAGTTATTTTGCATTTCTTTGTCTTACAGTCCCACACAGGGGATGGTTTAAAGCAGGAGCATTTCATTAAACTCTTGCCGTAATCAAAACAGCCCAAACAGCTTGCACAAGCCCACTGCTGTGGGAGTCTTACAGGAGCAACTTCAGCCTGCTCATCAAAGCTGTGTCCTTTATGCCTTTAGCAGAGCTACTGTGCTCAAAAAGAACAGGATTCAGGAAAATAACCCTGGCATTGCAGCTGGTTCTTAAACAAAAAGATGAAGTCCCTACCCCAAATAGCTTACAATCTAAGATCCTGATTCTTTAAGTGACTCAACATGGGAAGAACCTGCACCTACCTGGAGCCCCTTGAAATGATATTCTGCTTGGGTGAAGGGACATCTTGTCTGTGCTTGAGAAATGTGTAACCAGATGCTGGCAATAGTACAGCGCACCAGTGTTAACAAATAGGGTCACTGTAAAGATCCGCCCAAAACACCTGAGTCCTGTTTACACTTGTGGTAAAGCCTCCTGTCCCAGATCTGGACTTTAGCGTCCAAAATCTGGGTGCTTACCTGAAACTCCCCCAAGCTCACTACCTGCTTGGATATTTTCTCGTTGCCACCAACTAGGACTATTGGGGTTCCTAGTACCCCCCGAGTCACCCCAACCTTCCCCTGGGGGACCCCCAAGACCTAGAGCCCTGGGTCTCCCTCTCTTCTCTCCCAGCTTCCCCCCCTTCCCTGGGTTAGGCGGTGCGAGACTAGACTTCACTCTTTGAATACAACCGGAGAGGCAATCTAGCGTCCCGCAACTATGATTCACAGTAATCATAGCATAGCACCAGGAGATCCCCTCCCTGGTCTATAGCAGTAACTAGAGAGAAACTTCAACACGAAGGACAGAGATGATTCTTTTCTCCTCCCCGTAGCCTGCTCTTTCCTGGACAATAGAAAAATAGCCAACAGCTGCGTTTCCCTTCCCCTTGCCTCACAAAAAATAGAAAGAAGCTCACCAGTTTCAAAAGAACTTTATATAAAAGAAAGAAATCAAAACAATTAATCTGATAAGAAAACTCAATAAGGTCTTGTTATAGAACTAAACAGTCTGATTTAAAGAGAGCCCGATTAAACCAATCCAGCAAATCAACATACATGTAATACACACAAAGCTCATCATAGCCGAATTACTTGCTTTCCTTTATACTCAGATGTTTAGGAGAAACTTTGAGATAAGATGGAGTTAGAAGAAACTTGTTTACCCATAGCCGAGGAAACCAAAACCCGGTATACAAATTCCCGCCCCTGACTTTTAAACAATCCAGTTCTCTGATTGGTCCTCTGGTCAGGTGTTTGGTTCCCCTTTACAGGCAAAAGAAAATTAACCCTTACCTTACCTATCTACTTATGACAACACTAGGGCATTAAAACCAATGCAGCTGCACTCCTACTGGAAGTCAGGTAGGGGCACTTGCAGAAGGGAAGATTCAATGGTGTTGTTGTATTCATTTGTTGGTAGTGAAAACTTACCCTCAGCCACATTTTCAAATATTCAGAAATAATATCAATTTTTGGTGTTTTGGCCTTCCAGTCTCAACCCCATCACACCCCTCATCCAAAAAACTCACACCCTGAAATGCCAGCATAAAACTAATCCTAAATCTCCAACCATTGTTGCTTACAGTCTAGTGCAATTTATATTGTACTCCCATTAAATTGGTCCCCCTGTTCCCTTCTATTTTGTGCAGAGGTAAAACTCATTGGGTCCTCAAAGTGAGGAAGTAGCAAAGAAGACATTGCCTCTAGTAAGGACTGTTCACTTGATCCTAGGTGCATGAGAAGCAACAGAGAAGACTCTTTGGCCAGTCTCCCAGCAGAAGCTATATAGATGTTGCAGTTATGGATAGAGTGGAAGCACAAGTGAACAGGAAGTGGGGTTGGAGAAAATGACCTAGAAATCTGGGGAGGACTCTGAGTTACTACAGAGTTCTTTCCCAGGTGTCTGGCTGGTGGGTCTTTCTTCCATGCTCAGGGTCTAACTAAGCCATATTTGGGGTCACGAAGGAATTTTACCCTGGGTCAGATTGGCAGAGACAGTTGTTGTTTTTTTTGCCTTCCTCTGCAGCATGATGCACAGATCACTTGCAGGTTTAAATTAGTGTAAATGATGGATTCTCTGTAACTTGAAGTCTTGAAACCATGACTGAAGGCTTCAGTAACTCAGTCAGAGGTTAGGGGTGTATTACAGACGTAAATGGGTGAGGTTCTGTGTCCTGCAATGTGCAGGAGGTCAGACAAGATTATCACGATGCTCTCTTCTGGCCTTAAACTCTATGAGGTATAAAAGGGACAGACCATATTTTGACATGAGGGAAATTACTACCATAAAGATGATATGCAAGTCACAGGCAAAACTACAGCAAGACTCCCATGCATTTGATCATATTTTCACTCCACAGAATTCCTTGACTATATTGTCCTGTTTAACTTAGAATTCCTTTCCAAGAACAATATTGAATGCAAAGGGTATGAAGTGATCTTGTGAAGGGAGAGAATCAAAAGGAGAAAAGCAGCTGCCAAGAAAAATAGATATAAACATTGATTTGGGATGGAAGACATAAAAAGTTGGCTATACATATGTCTTATGGAATCTTGTAAAACATGCCTTAAATGTGATACACGCCATAGGCTTAAACCTGTATCTTGTATAGTATGTCTCTCCATTTACTTACATGGCCCTTTTCACTGTAGAAACAGTGCTTCACAATCATGAATGGATTTTATCTTTGCAAAACCCTTGTGATGTAGGGAAGTATTATCTCAATTTTACATATGGGGATCTGAGTCAGAGGAGAGACTAAGTGACTTGCCCATGGTCAGGTAGGGAGTCTATGGCCCAGCTCAGAACAGGTCTCCTGTGTCCCAGGCTGGTACCTTGTTTGTGAGGCCATCCTTACTTGCTTAGATTGCTTGGGCTTGTATTAATAGGATTAATAGAGCTGTGTGGAAGATGGAGGTTCCATTTTGTGAAGGATTTCAAAATTTTGCTTTGTTCTGACTTGGAAAGAACTCAACATTTTGAAAAGGAAAATTCAAAAATATTTGGGGGTCATTCAAAATGTGTCATTTTGATTTCAGGCTTTTTGTATTGTAATATAATCATAATGTAATACAAAATCAATTTCAAAATGGAAAGTCATTTTGAAACAAAAATAAATGAAATGTGTCATTCTGAAAATGTCAATGGGACTTTTGGCATTGTTGAACCTTTCTTCTGGTTTCCTTCGTAAACAAAATTCTGATGGAATCCACCTGGTTTTGCAAAGCATATTGATATAAGTGGAACTGCATATTCCAGTGGAATATGGGTCCATCAAAGCTTCTTTGCCCAGCTCAACTAATCATCCTTTTAGCCATTTGTTCTGCACTATCAGATCTACTTAATCCCTCTACTTGCTGACAACATACCACTGTGCTGTGCTTTGATTTTGGAGGTCAGAGTGTCTCTTGCACTCTGTCATGCAGCCTCCAAAAGCTCAAAACTACTCAGACAAAAGAGGCATTAGCTATAGGAAAGCAGTCTGAAATGCATCACATTTTTGTTTTGAAAAATGTGTGTGTGGTTAAAATAGTTAGAAGGAAATTATTTTAATGGAAATAAATAGCTGCATTTAGGTAATCTTGCATGAAGAATAGAGTTGGGGGTCTATAGTCTTATTTTTAGAGTAATGGCATTGTTTTTCAAGATAGTTCAAGGTATGATTGTGAGATGGCCTTGATTAGCTTGGTAGTTCATCTTAGTTAACTTTCTGTGCAGAAATCAGCCTGTAGATGTCCCCCAACACATGTTGTGCTATGCCTAATCGTTCTGCTGAAAGCAACTATCTTCTATAAATTACCAGCGGCTCAAGTTAAAGAGAGCAGGGGAGATGAAAGGCTACCCAGGAATGACTATTCTGTGGGAGGATAGTGGAGGGTAATGAAAGAGTGAAGAGCATCTCAGACCCAGGGAAATATGAGCTAAACAAAAGCTGATAAGAGAAATAGGAGTGAGAGTTTTAAAGGAGAGTAGTTGGCTGAAGATGTCAAAGAAGGGAACCAGAAAGTGACCCACTTCATGGTGAATTTTAGATGTGGGAATGAGAGATTCTCCCCTGACTGAGAGTTGCAGAAGTGACCCTAGCGCAATAGTACAGGATGAAAAGAGAGCAGTGCTGCTTTGGTAAAATGACAAGCTTGTGAATATATGGCTTCCATGGTAACCCTTGGCACTTTAGGGGGCAGGATAATATCTCAGCCACTTGAAATCACATTGAGATGACTCTTGGTGACCTTTACCTGTCTTTATTGGTATAATTAATTACGGAAGTAACTCCACTGATGTTAAAGGGCTCGCACCCGGGATGAACTTGGTTCTGTGTTTACTAGTGCCATTTGAAAACTGGAAAATATTCATAAACACGTTGGAATTCTATATAGGTGTTTGGTTCAACCATTTCAATCCCCAACTGTTCTCTGCTAATAAGCATTCTGGTTTTGGTTCACATAAGTGTAAATGTCTGCTGTTCATATAAATATCCATAGTCCCATGGAAACAAGTGTATTTGTGCATGATTGAGTATTCACTGGTCACTGTTACTTATCGGTCTGGTATTTTTCATTTTGTTGTTCAACTTTAAAATAGTTGCAATTTGGGAGCAGAAACAATATCAGATGATCTGTCACACATCACAGATAAGCAATAGTCAAAGCAAACAGATTGTGAACAATCCCTGGACTGAAATTTCTTATTCAACACTGGATTATAATATTACTTAACTTTTATTGGTTATCCTAGTAGTTTTTCTCCACAGATCTCAGAGCAGTTTGCAAAGGAGCTTTTATCTTCATCTTCCAGGGAAACTCAGGGATGGCGGTGAAATGACTTGCCCAAAGTCACCAAGTAAATACAAAGACATAACTAATATGTGAGTAGGAATCGAGAGAGAAAAGGATTCAATTGAACTGTTAATTGAAGAGGAACCATTTCTAGAATATTACATGTGTTTGCTTCTAAAAGTCAGTTTGTGGTGGGTAAACCACAAAAAGTTATAAAAATAAAAATGCCATTTTTATCTCTGTTCTATGTTATATGTTTAATTTTTAAACTTAGCTTTGCCGTGTTATTTAAGTAATGGGCAAATCAACTCTGCTGAGTGAAAAGTTTAGCAAAAAGCATGGTGCACTTTCTTACAGTGTCTTTAGCATTCCCATGGTTTTGCTCCAAGATCTGAAGTAAATTGTTCCTTCTGTGGATGAGATGAGGTGAAGAAGCTTTTTGTAAGCCCCCTGTCCTTACCTCTCTGAGAAAGTGTAAATGAGCTCTGTTGCTTGTAGAGTGAACCCCAGCCTAAAGGAATGTTAAAATTTACAGTATTGAGCTTGTGAGAAATTGAACCAGTTGCACACATGGGACTTAACTCTTGAAAAGTAAGGTGCCAGAACATTCATAACAAGATAAACAAATGCAACATGGTCTCATGCTGCAGAATGATTGATAGAGTTTTTTGTATTGTTGTGCTTTTTTTGGTTGCCTTTTTCTGACACAAGCCTGTAGCTGGTTTGAGTAGAAAATGTGAGGGTGGGGAAGAAGACTCAAGCAGCTTGAGCTGCTGGTTGCTTCAGTGAGATTGAGGGAGAAAAGGGCAGCTCATGTGTAGTTTTAAGTTAGCTCTGAAAAAGCATCTAATAGTGTGTACACTGCAGCAAAAAACCCGAGGTTGAGACTCTTAGCGTCCGGGGCAACTGACAGAGGCTCGCGCTACAGAGCTAAGAACAGCAGTGGAGACATTCGGGCTCTGAAACCCAGCACGGTGGGTAGGTCTCAGAGCCAGGGCTCTGGCTGAAGGCCAAATGCCTACACTGCTGCTTTTTAGCCCTGTGTTGTGAGCCCAAGTCAGTTGAGCTCTCATGTTAGTTTTTTTGCAATGTAGACAGAGACTGAGAGGAGTGTGTGAGCAGTACAGTTATTCAGTAAACATTCTGAATGAAATATTTAACTTGTCTTGACTTATTTATGTATTGTTATCCCCCAATAATAATTAATGACTAAAGGGGGTGGGTGGGAGGGGTGTGGTGTGGTAGTGTGGAGTGGTGTGGGGGAGGAGGTGTGATAAAGACCGATCTTGATGATGAATTCATTTTGGTATTGAGGGATTAGGAGAAGCAGGGTGTGGACACGACATCCCTCCCCACTGGGTAGGGTGCAGAGTGAGGGAATGTATTCTGCTGTGGAACAATCCACAGCATTGGGAAATTTGAGCTTTCATAATCTCCTCTGTGTAATTGGTGATGGTTTGAGCCCACTGATCTCACTAGACCTGAAATACAGTTCCCTGTGGTCTGTTGGCTCCCTAACACCACCTGGGCCTACAATATCTTTGGTGTAGGGAAAGGTTTGATTTCAGTGGAGCCAGGATTTCATCCTTCTGGTAAGGAGTAGAAGAAGATGTGACTCTTTCCCGTTGCACGGAAACAGCGGCAACTGAAGAGTGAAGAGGTCATGTGTAGTGGGTTTTATGGAGTTGGAGAGAAGAGAGTGATTCCATGTTGGCTTAACTCCCCTTCTTCTGACAAAATTTTGGGACAATAAAACTGTCCATTTCTCTTCCCTCTATTGAGAGAACAATGATCTTCCTAATGAAATCAGATTACATTGTGTTGATCTGAACATCCTAAATATTTGTCAGAGGAACGTCTCTTTGGTTTATGTGCCTGGTGGACCCAAGTTGTAATAGCTTTAGGTCTAGGTGTATACATTATATTTCAAAGAGAACTTACTTACTATAAAACATCATCCACGTTATTCAGAAACTAGAACTGTCTTTGTTTCAGCCAGTCTATTCTACATCTCTTCCTAATGGAGCTGTTTAAATGATAAAATTGTTATGGAAACTTGAGCCCTGTATTGGGAAACTGTAATGTCTCATTGACTAAGCCAACTAAGCAGCATATTTTTTTTTAAACAAAGAATAACATGTGTATTGTTTATACCAGCTGAAGATCTGGCCCAAACTGGTGTTGCTCCACTGAAGTCAATGGAGCTGCATGTCTTGCCCCTTGTTTGTATCCTATACCATCTGAGAGAGATTCATGAGAATTCCAGCTTGGAGCTAGTCTGTAGGCACTAGGAATTTCAACTATAGCAGTAGGATTTCCCTGTGGGTTTCTCTTAGAAAAATACATTTTCCTCTCATTGGGATATGGGTGAAACTAGTCCTTTGAAGCTGCCTTTGTAGACTACAGGAGAAAGTTTTTCTTGATCAGAGCTGGCAAAAGTGTTTGAAGTATTTCATGGGGGGAAGCATGCCCTCTTCCTGGAGCATTGCTCTTACCATGCTGCATGCAGTAACAGGCCAGACTGTGATTGGCCCTGGGGGGATGCGCAACAGGAAGAGGCCCCAAGGAGTCCCTTGAATCTTGTGCTTTACACAGAGGCCTGCCACCACATGGTTGAGGAGCACAGACCCTGCTAGTGCCCCCATATATGCTACCTGTCCAAACAAGGGCAGGAAAAGGCAGGGTGAGGGCACTATAGTTCTCACCACAAGACAAGGTGCAGAATAGGGGAGCATATTTCAATCTCTCCACCGGTGTGTGGCAGTGTGCTATCCAGGGTACCCTTCTTCTTCCTAAATGCCAAATTCTTTATGGGGACTCTGGCTGTAGCATGACCCAATCCCATCCTCTCCAGCCAGTCTGAGGGTTCCAGAAGGCTAAAATAGTTGAGCTTGAGTATTGAATAATGTAAAATGTAATACACAGTTGAGGTTTGCAAACGTGTAACTACATTTCTGGTTACTTGATGAAATCACTGTGACTTCTATTGTATTCTGTGGTATAGAGGGAAAAACTGCACAGGCTTTGATTCCAGATGACAGCCTTTCTCTCCATTTATCACAATATCAATTTACAGAAGGTTGTAGTACTTAGATAAAATGCTAATTGTTCACAGTCATCACATTGTATTACATGTTGGCCACCCACTGTAAACATTACACTACAGATTCTTAGGGAAACTAGAAAGTAAACTTTGCTTTTTACGTAAACACTCATCATGAATCTTGCTATTTTTTCAAAGTCTCCACACCAATACTTGACTGAGTACCTAAATCATACAGTTTGAAGGCTAGGCTGAACATTTTTTAGTACAGATAAACTGTATTCTTTAAAGTAAACACTGCTACACAACATATGCAAGCTTAGAAATGTACTATTTTAATGATTACCACTGAATAAAATATAGTCCCTGATGCTCCTCTGTTTACACTGATGTAACTTCATTAATTTAGATGGAATTACTCCTGATTCCTACTGGTGTTAAGTGAGAGAAACTGGGGGCCTGATACGCCTTTAACTGTATTTGATTTCTGACTTGGCCTATTATGAAGAGAGGGGTTGTAATTGCATGTCTGGATCTTAAACAGCCCCAAAATTTGGGAGTGTTTCTATGTGGGGGTTTGATTTGGGTGTCTCTCTGTTCACATGTATTCTGTTTCCTCTTGCACATGTAGCCATGAAACTGTGATGCCTCCAAAGAGGCACAGGAGGCACGTGCCTAGGGGGCACCGGGATATAGGGAAGCCTAAAAGTTACAAGTGAGTTAAAATTATAGTATCAGAGGGGTAGCCGTGTTAGTCTGGATCTGTAAAAGCAGCAGAGAATCCTGTGGCACCTTATAGACTAACAGACATTTTGGAGCATGAGCTTTCGTGGGTGAATACCCACTTCGTCAGACGCAGGTAGTGGAATGTCCAGGACAGGTATATGTATGCTAGCAAGCAAGCTGGAAGATAACAGCGTTTTAGATTCTAATCAGGGAGGAATGAGCCACTGTTCTAGCATAGGTGTGAAAACAAGGGAGGAAGAACTGGTTCTGTATGGCAAGACCATTCACAGTTCTTTGTTCAGTCCAGAGCTGATGTGTCAATTTTGCCAGATAACTTGAGCTCATGCAGTTTACTGCTTTGAATGCTATTGTCTTGAGAAGGTTTTTTTGCTGAGGATGGCCATACCTCGATAGTGTCTGCTATAGTGTGGCAGGGAGGTTGAAGTCTCTCCTACAGGTTTTGTATATTGGCCATTCCTGATATTGATTTGTGTCCATTTTCATTCTTCCGTAGAGACTGTACCATTTGTTTGCCGATGTACTAGCAGAGGGGCATTGCTGGCATATTCATGGTGGACTTGTCAGGTGAATGAACCGTGATGGTGTGGCTGATCTGGTTAGTCCTGTGATGGTGTCGTCAGGTGTAGTTATGTGGGCAGAGTGCATGGGGTTTTGTTGCATAGGTTGGTTCCTGAGCTAGACTACTATTGGGTGTGTGCAGTTGCTGGTGAGAATACTTTCAGGTTGGCGGTTGTCTGTGGCAAGGATTGGCCTGCCACCCAAGACCCGTGAAAGTGTGAATTTACAACACCATCCTGGACAATGATCCACACTTTCACGGTTGCGTGGTGGTGAACTAAAACCTCGTTTTATCTCTAGCTTGCTTGCTAGCATATATATACCTGCCCCTGGAAATTTCCACTACCTGCGTCTGATGAAGTGGGTATTCACCCACGAAAGCTCACGCTCCAAAACGTCTGTTAGTCTATAAGGTGCCACAGGATTCTCTGCTGCTTTTTAAAATTACAGAAAACACGCAGGTCAGCTGTGGGGCGGGAGCAGGGGGAGAGGCCCTAAACATGCTGTGCCTAGGGAGACGTACAGTGTAAATCCAGCCCTGGGTGCCTCTAAAGTTTGTGTGCTGCACCTTTCATAAGGACCATGTTGCAAACACCTTACTTGCTTGAGTTATCCCGTAGCAATATTTGCTCACCAGTGTGAAGAAGGAACCACCAGTCTGGCCCTAAGCACAGTTCTTGTGTGCACAATTCAGCAACTGTTTTGTTCTCAGGGTTCAATTAAAACTTTTGAGAGAAAACACACATTATGTTCTGTCTCATGGAGCCTTTGCTCTTGTTTTGTTGTTCTCTTACTCTAACTTATGGTTGCTCTGACTGACAGTATCTGTGTGCTCTGTGTCTGGAAGACACACTGCTCCTCATTAGTTTAAACCAGTGTCACCAGAATTTCTGAATAAATGGTATCACAATTTGTATCCTCCCACCCTGCTTTCCTAACATGGCCTCTCGTGACAAGTGTTGCAAAGCAGAAGCCAATGTGGAACACACTTCTGAGAAGAATAACAGTTTGAAATGAAAAATTACAACAAGAGAACAAAGTTTGTCTTTGTGGAAAAGATAACTGTGAACCCCTCCTTTAAATGAGAGGAAAGTGCATTGGCGAGGTTAGCTCAGCAGGCACATGTTTTAAATTAGTGGTTTCTAAACAAGGAAGTGACAATTATTTGTTAAGATTATTTTTCAAATAATCACATCTGTACGTAATTACCACATATGCTCCAGTGTGTGCATTTCTCGCTAGGAAGAATTCAACGGGAATAGTTTGGGGTGATAAATTTTCAGTCCGCCTTTATTGGGCGCACACACGTTCAATACAGTGTAGTGTTAGAAGTTATAGATAAAATTCCTTAAAGCTGGAGTTGAGCCCACTCTTTATCTGTTGTGTTTATAAAGAATGGGAATGAATCTCATACACATCCCTCGTGATATGAGTTTCTTTCGTTCCCTAAGATCCTAACTTCTGATTGGATCAAATATTGTCTGTTTTCTTTTTGCAAAACTAGTTGTTTTATGCAATAAACCAACTGCGCATGGGGCTGTACAACATGCTAGCATGATGGAAAAAAGGGGGCTGGCCAGGCCAAACCTGAATGGTGCTGCAACCCCTTGTACCAGAGTGGGGAACTGGTCCCAGCCTCACAGAGAGGAGTTTTTGGAGCCTCCACTCTGGGGTGAATTTTTTGTTTTATTTCTCTTTATGTACTGACTTTTGTTTTATTTCATGTTATCTTGCATTTGTGAAAAACACAGGGCTGTTATCACAGTAGACAAGCAACTCAGTGTGAGCTCCCATTGCGATGCCGTGGCAAAAAAGGCTAATGCAATCCTCAGATGTATACACAGGAGAGGAGGGAGTTGGGTTTCCCTCTGCCTATGCCAGACAAATTCAATTTGGAAATAAGGCACAATATTTTAACAATGAGGGTGATTAGCAATTGGAACAAACTACCAAGGGAAGCAGTGAATTCTCCTCCATCTCTTGATGTCTTCACATCAAGACTGGATGCTCTTCTGCAAGTTATGTTTTGTGAAACACAGTTACTGGGCTCAATACAGGAGTAACTGGGTGAAATTTAAGGGCCTGTGATATACAGGAGGTCAGACTGGATGAGCTAATGATGCCTTCTGGCCTTAAACTCTGTGAATTATAGGTTCTTTTCACATCATTTTCTATCATGCCCAGCAAACGTAGTATTTTTTTCCTACAGTATAATTTCTAAGGCTGTGCCCAGTCTAGTTTTAAGTGTCTCAAATAGAGCTGATGAATACTATCAAAATGTATTTTAGCATTCATTTGAATAAAAATAATGAATTTTCTTTGACACTTCACAATCCCTCTGATTCTTGTCTCAAATTCCATTCACAAGACTGTTAGAAGAAAGGGGAATTGGAAGTATATATTTATATTAGTGTTTGCACCAGAGGTGTTTGTGTATTCATCTTGAAAATTTTTGAGTTTAGGCATTATTCAAGGACCATTGAAAAAATAACATGGGCTTTAGGTGACTGATCACATAGCACAAACAGTAAATTGGGACTCCTCAAAGTGGTAGCAATGCACAGTTCAGGGGCAACCAACAAGCTGAGATGTTTGCAGGGCTGGCTCCAGCTTTTTTGCCTCCCCAAGTGGCGGAAAAAAAAAGGACAAAAAAGAAAGAGCCGACTGAGCTGCTGCCGAAAGCGGAGCAATTGACCACCGAAGTGCCGCTGAAGAAGAAGAGAAGGACAGAAGGACCCACTGCCAAATTGCCGCCACAGGCTGGGATGTGCCACCCCAGTAATGTATGGAGTGTCACCCCTTTCTATTGACCACCCCAAGTACCTGCTACCTTCGCTGGACTATTCATTTGCATGGACTATTCATAACATTCTGAATAAATAACAAATCAAACTCTGTTTGTGGATAACTGTCAACCAAAAAAGAGGCTACATTTGTCCAAATAGCTTCTTGAGCTCAGGCCCCAGCAACAGGCCTTCTAACTCTTTAATTGGAAGACAATCCCATAACCTCACAAATCATGTTGTCAGCAGGTTATTACTGATTTCAACCTAACTTTTGCATTTCTTAATTTTTAAGAGATGATAAACTTTCTTTTCTCCCAAAAGCCACCCTGGTCTTTCTTCCTAGCCTTCTAGTCTCTCTTCTGAAAGTTTGCTGTATAATCTTTCCTGCACAGCCTTGTAGCTTGTACAGAAAGGACTCTGAAGCATTTTCATCATTTGATCACATAACGGAGATATTTGGTGAGATTCTGAGAATACTTTCAGCTCCAGTGCGGGCTAATGTGTTGTAAGTTATCCTTGTGCCTATTGATTCTGGGTTGCTATTGGTGGAGGCAGGGGAGGGAGGCTGTCTAAATTACCTGACTGCACCTGCCTATTGGAAACAATGCTGCCCAGAATCTCCACAGTGCTGCATGCAGCGGCCTTTCACCCCCCACATCAGAGCTTTTGAGGTGGTTCTTGAAATATAGGCTGCCGCTGTCATCCTTCAGTTCCTGTGCTGTATGAGCTCTTCCCCAGCTGGATCTGGGTTTTAGAGCTTCTCTGTGCCATTTTGGCCCCTTTACCCATCTTAAAGGGGTTTGAATGAGACTGAGAATTTTTCCCATTTTTTTGTGGTCTGCATCCACTCCTGTTCATGGTCAGAAAATACCTGTGACAGCTACAGATATTGTTTAGATGGAAAAGTTTTGGGGTAGTGATCAGTGGATGCGCTCATCCTTGCTTTGGTGATTTTCCTGTGATTGCTGTTTACTGCCAGGGCATGTGATGCTTGTCCATTTGGGGAGTTCTGAATGTTGCAGTTCAGGGTTATCTGCAACTTTACTCACTCTTTTGGTCTTTCTGAGTTTACCCTTTACCCTTGCGCCTTTACTTCTCTCTGGGTGGAATCCCTTAATTCTCTCACTCCCACTCTGAGTTACTGGGCTACAGCAACCTGTGCACCAATCATGATTACTCAGCAAAGGATACGAGAAACAGAGAAATGTAGGGCTGGAAGGGACCTTGCAAGGTCATCTAATTCAGATCCCTGTGCTGAGACAGGACCAAGTATATCTAATAGAAGGTTTTTAACACAATAAACAGTCTATATGCAAGTCTCTTATCTGAAGGCATGGGTAGGCTTATTTTACCCCAGATCCCCAAACTCTGGAGTACACATTAGCTCAAAGCTTCTTGTCTTCCTATAGTGAGATGGAGTGGCCTCCCTCCGGACTCGAGAGCAAGAGACCACTACACTCCCCCTGGTGGGTAGAAGTACTAGGGTGAGACAAAAGTAGAAAGGGAGGGCCCTGCAGCTCAGTTGAGCAGGAGCAGGGAAGGAAACAGACATTTCTATTCCGCTGCAGAACTCAAGTGCAGTTGAACTGGCGCTGTGCAGCGCCCTGCCCCTGGAGGAGACCAACCCTAGAGAGAAGTTGCTGGGACTGCAGTCCACTGTGTACCCCAAGGAGACATAGGACCCATGGATTATGGAACCTCCCACCCAGACTGTGCCGGAGCAGGGGTCAGTGTGTTTCGATAGGATCCCCGCTGACCCAGTGGCAGAATCATTTGCCACTGTTAGGGCCCTGGCCTGGGACCCGGTGGAGTAGGGTGGGCCCAGGTCCACCTACCCTGTGCTGCCAACCCCACCCCTGGGATGGCAGCCAATTTACCCCTAGGTCAGAAGGTCTGTGCATTACTTGTGTCTTGCCTCAGCCAGGACACTGTGGGCCCAGACTGTGTGTTTGTGGGCTGCCTTAGCCAGGTCAGACTAAAGACTGCTTGTGCTCTGCCCAGCCCAGAGGGCCAGAGCTCACCTACAGACTGATAAATACTGTCTGCCCCAGACACAAGGCTGTGGGCTAAAGACTGCTTATGCTCTGCCCTGCTTAGAGGGCCAGAGCCCTAGACTCTTGATTAAGGCAGCCCTAGCCTGGAGACTCTGGGCTAATGACTGATTGCCCAGAGGGCTAGATTTCCAGACTGTTAATGGTGGTTTGCCTCTGCCAAGAGGCTTTGAGCTATAGACTGCTTGTTCTCTCCTGATCAGCGGCTCACCAGGAGGGCAGGGATAGACTTCCAAGCAGTTGTTTCTTCATTGTCTTAGGTGTTTGCAGAGCAGTTGTCATCAGGAGTCATTATCCACCCTTCCTGCCTCCCTGCAGCTATCCCCTCCTTGAATTAACCCCTTGTATACATATAGTAAACAGCACAATAACAATCAAACAGAACATATAACATTCATATATTGTTACAATGTAACCACATATTCTTCACATCCAGGGGCAGCTCCAGGCCCCAGCACACCAAGTGCGTGCTTGGGGTGGCAAAATGTCTAGAGTCGCCCCTGTTCACACCTCCCCTAATTAAACATGAATGTAACTCAGATACCTAGGAGAGTTCACATGTACCCTCCTGGCCTCCCCTTTACTCTCTAGCCAACTTTGGGGATTGAAGCTGGGACCTTACCTTGTCACTTCCTCCTACTATTCATCTAGTAGGGTGTGAGAGGGATGGTGAGCTCTCTTTCATTAAGGTGCCAACTGCCCAGGCTGCACCTGTGAGTTTTCCTTGAGGTTGTATAGGACTCCCTGCTTTGATCAGTCCAGATGGACAGGACTGTCCTGGCTCCTTGAAGAGCTGGCCTTAACCAAGCATTAACCCCTGGTTTCATATGACCTAGTGTCAGGTGGGACAGAGATTTGCGCCTCACCCCAGCTTTGACATGTCCTCCCAGAGTGTGTCTTCTATGCCTGGGCTATGTGTATCTGAGGAAACCATTTCACTTCTCAGGGGCGAATTCTCAGAGCCAGATTCATCTCTTTGTCCCTCCTCCTTTCCTATGGCAAAGCCCTGGTTTCCATGATAAGGGGAGGTTGTGAACATGCCTTCAGAGTTTGGACTCTGTGTGCCTGCCCTGGAGGTAGTTGCTTCACTCATCCCAGCACGTATGAAACAAGTGTCCCCTCCCCCATCTCCTGATCCATTTGCATTTTCACTCGACATGGGATGGTGAGACACACTGAGGGAAAATCACTCCCCTGTCTTTGCAGCTGCATTGTTTCTATTTTCACAAGCAATATTCAGCTGTGACAAGATATCAGAGTCTGTCTCGATCCTTCTGCTCCCATCTTCACTTAAATGGGTCGCAGAACCAGAATTCTGGTAAAAATTTACAACATAATTTCCTACTCTATCGCAAGGATTAGGGCCCAACCAAATTCACAGTCCTGAAAGATGTATCAGGGACTGTGAAATCTGGTCTTTGGTCTTTTGTATCCTTTTACCCTATACTATACAGATTTCACAGAGGAGAGCAGCATTTCTTAAATTGGGGGTCCTGACCCAAAAGGGAGTTGCTGGGGGTTTGCAAGGTTGTTTTAGCGGGGTTGCAGTATTGCCATCCTTACTTCTGCACTGCCTTCAGAGCTGGGCAGCCGGAGAGCAGCAGCTGTTGGCCAGGTGTACAGCTCTGAAGGCAGCGCCCCGCCAGCAGTAGCAATACCGTACTAGGCCACCCTTATTTCTGTGCTACTGCCTTCAAAGCTGGGCAGCTGGAGAGTGGAGACTGAAGGCCCAGCTCTGCAGGCAGCAGCGCAGAAGTGGGGGTGACAGTACTATACCATGCAACCCTTACTTCTGTGCTGCTGCTGGCAGCACCTCTGCCTTGAGAGCTGGGATAACCTTGTAGCCACCCCCAACTCCTTTTTTAGTCAGGACCCCTACAATTACAATACCATGACATTTTAGAATTAAATAGCTGAAATCATGAAATTTATGACTTTTAAAATCCTGGACCTTGAATTTGGTAGGGCCCTGTCGAGGATATATCAAAGCGAATATAGACTGTCAATAGGAACATCATCTAGTATTCCCACCACCAATTTCCAGGACCCCTTCTGTTTTCATTAGGAATTTGGGCTACAGGCACAGCAAATGGTTTTGCCATTGGAATCTTCTCCCATATCTCTGCCTGCCAGCCCCTGATGAGATCTCACCACATAGGGTTTTACCATGGAGTGAGCAGTTCCATTGTCACTCTACCTCAGAAACGTTTCCCCATTAACTTCCAGTCGCACTGGGGATCAAGTTGTCTGTATCCATGAGAGTTTAGCAAGATATCTGCACATGTCTAGAAGGATTGAACTCACCAGTTTGTATGTTGTATGCCACAGATGAGCTGGCTGTGTAACTTTCTCCCTCCGGAGACCAAATAACATGTTTAGCTCCATACAGGTGAGGTGAAGGCGGCCCCTTTGGCTGGGGAGTAAGTTACCCACTATGACTCGCTGCCAGCCCCCTGGCACCAGAGCAGCCTGCCTACTTCTGCCCTGTGTCCTGGTGGTTAAAAAACCTAGGATCTGTGGAATCTCTTGGACCCACCCGCTATCCTCATACTCGCCAGCCAGCCAGCCTGCACTACTGAGATGTTTTGTCTTCTGATACCTTACCCACATTCTAAAATGATGTGAATACACATCATAAAACTTTTCAAACTTGACCATTTCATGCAGCTTGTTTAAAACAGTGAGTCCTGAGCCTTTGTCACATTTGAGGCGGTAATCCCTCAGCTGATTTCTCACTTCCATAGAAGTTATCCCCCTGTGCTTTTGAATCCCCTAAAGATCTTTTCCATAAGCTTTGGGAGTCAGTTCAAATTTAAATTTCTCACTTCCAGGAAAGGGGTGACAAAACAGGCAGTCTTCAGGATCTATTTGATTTAAGTCACAAGCCTTCCCAAAGATAGTGAGATCCCTCCGTTCCCCCTGTGAAACTGGGCCAACAATTTATCCTCTGCTTCCTGCTGTGTTGGCATTCCATCTTCTGTCCCCCGTTTACTTGATTACTAGGTCCAAGGTTACTGGTTTCTCTGTTGTGTGAGGTCCAGATCATGTTGTCACTGTGCCTCCTCAGGTTGGTGCTGCTTTGCCTAGTCCACAGGTTTTCTCCTTCAGATGCAGTCTTTGAAAGAGAAGCTGCAGCTTTTCCCTTTCAAACATCAGCATGACCTCAGACATCCGTGATCTTTTCAGGGATCCTTCCTGTCCTGTGAATGAAGGATGTTAGAAGGCAGAAGGTTCTGGGAGCGAACTGCTGGCTAGATAAATGGTTTAGGATGGAGGGTTTGGGTTTAGCGGTACATTGATTAACTTGCTATGGGGGGAGAGAGCTGTACGTCTGGAGGGCATCCACCTCAGTAGAAGAGGAACCAATTTTCTAGGGGGAAAGGTGGCTAAACTAGTCAGGAGAGTATTAAACTAACAACAAACGGGGCACGTGAAAAAGGGAAGAAATTAACACTTGCTTGGCACAAATTTAAGATTGAGAACAAAATTAATGAAGGCATCAAAGAATGTGAAGAGAAGACATTAATTGCCTATACACCAATGTTAGGAGCCTGGGTAATAAGAGGAATTGTAATTACAAATTTGCCCTAGCTGGTGTTACTGAAATCTGGTGGGACCGTTAGTGTAGTTGGAATGTTAAAATCTATTTAGGAAGGAGCAAGTGGTCAGAAGGGAAGGGAGAGTGGCAATCTGTCAAAAATGGTATTCCTTGTATTTGAGTCACTGACAGGTCAGAAGCAAATGATCTTGAATGCCTAGGGATTAGTTTTCTAACAGATAAAACACAAGATGGAGTATTAGTTGATGTCTGCTACAGACCACCAAATCACGTTACAAAACAGAATGACTGTCTCCTTGGTATTTAACAAAAAGCTGAGTTATCATGAGGGACTTCAATCTGAGTGACATATGCTGGAGGTCTGACGTTGTCAATACTAAAGCATCCTCAGAATTTCTAATTATTATACTTGAGAATTTCCTAACTCAAAAAGTATTGCATGGGGGAATTCTATATTAGATCCCATCCTGACTGATGAAGAGCAATTGATCACAGAATTAAAAATTAGTGGCAGGTTTGGTGCAGGTGACTATGATTTGATTACACTGCTCTACAGCCAAAATGCTTCTGAAATAAATGTAGTCAAACGTTACTAAGTCTGGATCACTGAGAATGAAAATGATGCTTAAAATTGATTGGCTCTAGTCTAGCTGTTGGGCTCCAGACTACAGCAGTGGAATCTCCTGGCAGGTGATGTTAGGGTTTCCATGTTCCGTGACCATCAAAAGGATCTTGTCCCATTCTTCTTCATGGAAGGTGATCTTGTAGCCTGCAACAACATCGATGGTGTGATGGCAGCCCTCAACATCGTTCACGATCCAGATGAGTGGAGACTGTTCATTGATTCATCGAAGACGAGTCTTAAAGCTGTTTTGCTGCATAATGGCAATGTTTTGCCATCAATTCCAGTTGGTCATGCAGTCCATATGAAGGAAACCTATGACAACATGAAACAACTTTTGAGGTGCATAAACTATGACCAACATCAGTGGCAGCTTTGTGGCGATTTGAAGGTTGTTGCTCTCTTGCTTGGTCTGCAGACTGGATACACAAAGTACTGCTGTTTTCTCTGCGAATGGGATAGTCGTGCAAGAGATTCCCACTACATCAAGAAAGATTGGCCACTCCTACGGTCATTGGAGCCTGGGAGGAAAAGTGTTCAGCATCCACCACTTGTTGAATCAAGGAAGATTTTGTTACCACCCTTACACATCAAGCTGGGTCTGATGAAGAACTTTGTCAAGGCCATTGACAAAACACAAGCAGCTTTCAAGTACCTCCATGGAAAATTTCCAAGGTTAAGTGAAGCTAAGATAAAGGAAGGTGTCTTTGTTGGTCCTCAGATTCGTGAACTTCTTCGAGATGATGCATTTGACCATGCACTGCGTGGCAAGGAAAAGACGGCATGGAAAGCCTTCCAGTTAGTGGCAATAAATTTTCTCGGAAACAACAAGGCAGACAACTACAGGTTGTTGGTGGAAAACCTCCTCAAGGCATACAAAAGCCTTGGTTGCAACATGTCACTAAAGATACATTTTTTGCACTCTCATCTAGATTTTTTTCCACCGAACTGCGGAGCAGTGAGCGACGAGCACGGCGAGCGATTTCACCAGGACATTGCAACAATGGAGAAACGCTATCAGGGCAAATGGAGCCCATCAATGCTTGCAGACTATTGCTGGACAGTGACAAGAGATGCTCCATTTAATGAATACAAGAGACAAGCCAAGAAGCGCCGAGTAGACACTGAATAGGACTAAACTATGTACATAATAGTTTTTTGCCTTTTGTTTCATAATAAATTTTATTTATATAACCCTTTTGCTGATTTTTAAAGTGTTACATAAACAGGACAGGTGAAATATTATCATGTAAAGCAACCATAAACACATGAAAAGACCTAGGTTTACAATTTATGATTAAAACTCTACTATCTACACAATATACATAGACATAAAATGTAAAAACTTAAATATCTTAGAAACAGTAGCCAATCAGTTGTTTTAATTGTCATATTTGAATTCAGCACATCAAAATACATAATAAATACCACATTTTATCTCTGAAGCAGACGACTTCTCAAAAATTGTAGACCAGTGATTCGTTTTGCATATAACAAATGTAAAGTCCAAACTGATAATATATGTACTTAGCGCTTTAAAAGGGACATTGAAACAAACCTAAAAACAGGGCCCAGGGCACAATATGGATTCAAGTTCCTGACAGATTTAAAAGGAGTTTAGGGAGAAAGTGGATGTCTGTGAAATACGAAAGAAGTTAAGCAAAAAGTGTTTTGGTTCCTGATGAAAATCCCACACTAGAAGAATTCAGAAGCTTCATTGACTTTAGGCACAAAAAATAGATGCAACTCATACTTTAGAAGTCATTGTAATCTATGCCAAAATGGCACAAGTTTTTCTCAATAGTCAGTTAATATTAACAATGTTAATTTTATTTATACAAATGTCAACAATAAAATCAAGATGAATTTTTACAGCTCTCTGGATGTTGTCTTTACATGAGTAGCATACCACCCTCCCACATTCTTTTTATAACTGGAGCAACTATTTAATATTAATGCTTCCTGTGGTGGTTGGCATTCCATGTTTAGTCCCCCACTTACTGGAATATTAGGTCCCTGATTGTTGTTAGATCCCAAAGCTGAAAAAAATTATTAGACAGATCAGCTGGAAGAGGGAATTTAAACAGAAAAATGTGAATGATAATTGGGAACTGTTTAAGAACTTTTGCCAGGTGCCCAAAAAGCCACAGTTGAGATATCTATCTATCTATCTATCTATCTAGATACATATATGGAAACAGTAGTTGTCAATAATAAAACAGAAAAGGCAGAAGCGTTCAATAAATATTTCTGTTATGTATTTGGGAAGAAGCCAGATAACCTATTAGTATCATGTGGTGATGAAATACTTTCCATTCCAACAGTAACTCAGGAGGATATTAAACAGCAGCTAATAAAGTTAGACTTTTTAAATCATTATGTTCAGATAACTTTCATCTAAGAGTCTTAAAGAGGTAGCTGAGGAGCTCCGTGGATCGTTAATGTTGATTCCCTCCCCACCTTCAGTAAATCTTGAAATGCTGGGGAAGTTCCAGACATCTGAAAGAAGGCTAATATTGTTGTGGAAATATTTCAAAAGAGTAAATGGAATGACCTGGGTAACTTTAAGCCTGTCAGCCTGACTTCAGTCCAAGGCAAAATAATGCAATAGCTGATAAGGAATTTGATTAATTGAGAATTAAAGGAGGGTAGTATAATTAATGCCAATCAACATGAGTTTATGGAAACTAACTTCATATCTTTTTATGATTTGATTATGGGGTTGGTTGATGAAGGGAATAATGATGATATAATATACTTAGACTTCTGTAAGGCATTGGACTTGGTACCATATGACATTTTGATTAAGAAATTAGAAAGATACAAAATGAACATGGCATATATTAAATGGATTAAAAAGTGACTGATATGTCTCCAAATGTAACTGTAAATGGGGAATCACCATTGAACAGGTATGTTTCTAGTGGGGTCCTGCAGGGATTTGTTCTCGACCCTGTGCTATATAAAATATAATAGCTTTTTACCAGTGACCTGGAAGAAAATATGAAATTACTGATCAGATTTGCAGATGACACAGCCTGGGGAAGTGGTAAATAATGAAGACAGGTCAATGATACAGAGTGATCTGGATCACTTGGTAAGCTGGGCTCAAGCAAACAATATGTGTTTCAACAGAGCCAAATGTAAAGTCATATACTGGGGAATCAAGAATGCAGGATATACTTATGCAGGGACTCTGTCCTGGATAGAAGTGACTCTGAAAAAGATTTGGTGGTCGTGGTGGATAATCAGCTGAACGTAGCTCCCAGTGTGGCCGAAAGAGCTAGTGAAATCCTTAGATGTATAAACAATATTAGGTACGAGTAAAGAGGTTATATTATTTCTGTGTTTGGAACTGATGTGAGTGATTGTCCAGTTCTGATGTCTACAATTCAAGAATGTTTAAAAATTTGAGAGGATTCAGCGGAGAGCCATGAGAATGACAGAAGAATGGGTGATTTAGAATCATAGATCATTAGGGTTAGAAGGGACCTCAAGAGATCATCTAGTCCAACCCCCTGCTCAAAGCAGGACCAATCCCCAAATGGCCCCCCTCAAGGATTGAACTCACAACCCTGGGTTTAGTATGCTAATGCTCAAATCACTGAGCTAATCACAGTCTGTAGCAGGGGTTTCAAACTCAAATGACCACAAGGGCCACATGAGGACTAGTACATTGGCCTGACACCCCCTCGCCCCCACCATTAGCCCCGCCCCCACTCCACCCCTTCCATGAGGCCCTGCCCCTGCCCCGCCTCTTCCCACTCCTTCCCCACCCCCATTCCAACCCCCTCCCTACCCCCAGGGGGTGCAGGAGCGGTGTGAGTGTGGCAGGGGCTCAGGGCAGGGATTTTGGGTGTGGGGTGCAGGAGATGCGATGGGTGCAGCAGGGGGTCAGAGTGTGCAGGGTGCAGCAGGGGGCTCATGGCAGGGGGTTGGGGTGCAGGAGGGATGCCAGGTGCGGCAGGGGTTCAAGGCAGGGGGTAGGGGTGCAGGGTGTAGCAGGGGGTCGGGGTGTGGGTGCAGCAGGGGGCTCAGGGCAGTGGGTTGGGGTGCAGGAGGGGTGAAGGGTGTGGTGGGGGCTCAGGGCAGGGAGTTTGGCTGCAGGAGGGGTTCGGGGGGTGAGCTTCGGCCCGATACGCACCGGGGGGTAGGGTAGGCTCCCTGCCTGCCTGCCGCCCCGCCCCGCCCCGCCCCTGCGCTGCTCCGGGAAGCCGACGGAACGTGGGGAAGGAGGAGTGAAGGGGTGTGTGTGGGTGGCTGTTGCTTCAGGCACTGCCCCCAGCAGCTCCCATTGGCCGCAGTTCTCCATCCCTGGCCAACGGGAGCTGCTGGGGACAGTGCCTGAAACAACAGCCACACACACCCCTGCACCCCTTCTTCCGCAGGTTCCGTCAGCTTCCCAGAAGGGTGCAGGGGCAGGGCAGTCAGGCAGGGAGCCTGCCCTGCCCCCGGTGTGCGTCGGAGTGAAGCTGCGCTAGGTAAATGCTGGGGGAGGACAGGGGGTGTGAGGAGCTTGTGGGCTGCAGAAAATAACCCCGTGGGCCACGTGTTTGAGACCCCTGGTCTATATGTGGGGAACTGAAAGTTGATAACGGGGATCTTAAATCAACCCCACCCCACCCCACCCCCCCCAAAAAAGGTGTAAAAAGATCCATTGGCTGGAAGTTGACAAAGCTAGACACATTCAGATAGGAAATAAGGCGCACCTTTTTCACAGTGAAAATAATTAACCATTGGAATAATTTAGCAAAGGTTGTGGTGGATTCTCAGCACTGAATCAAGATTGGATGTTTTTCTAAAAGACATGCTCTAATTCAAACAGTAATTAATTCAGGAAAGTCCTATGACCTATGTTATGCAGAACATCAGACCAGATGATCACAGAGACTATTCTGACCTTAGAATTTATGAATCTATGAAAGCGATGTCAGAACAAGAGCTGCCTCTTGGGAGGGAAATAAAACATCCTGAGTGAACTTTGGTGTTCACTAATCTGACTACCAGGCATCTTATGGGTAACACACAACCCCACAATGTAACTAAGGTACCTATTACAGTAAGAGAGAATTATTTGTATGATTTGATTGTGAACCATAGGTTTTTTCCTTTGAGCAAACTGTAATTTGTTAAATCACTATGGCTAGTTACTTTTTCCTTAAAGAAGGAATCTGAAATTGATTGTGTACTATGCTTTCTTGTTTCTTCATTACATGTCTCTGCCCAGCCAGGTATAGTAACAATAGACTAATCATAATTATTCTAATCATATAGTACCTGATGCATCTTGATTTTTTTTTCTTTAGAGCAAATTTACAGCACATAATATTGTAAATGACTGGGCATTTTATTTGTAAAAGATCTCTTGAGTTTCTCTTAGGGTTCACATTAATAAGGTGATTGCCATTACAAAATGGTGCCTAATATATACTACTCCATGTTTCCAAAAGAAAATAATTTTGTGTATTTGTTGACAAATGTTGGCTTCTTGTTGGTTCCCGGTAGCATTTATTAATGCAATATAACACACTTTTAGGGCCCAAATCTACCCTTGGATGACCTGGTATGTCTCCCATTGCCTTTATGAGCAGCGTAAGTGCTTTTAAGCATGCAATTTGGCTAACACTGGCAAAACCTTTAAAAAATTGAAGTAATTAATTTACTTTTGGGCACTGTCATCCCTTCTGTATCTGTAGCCATGGTGTAGCCTCTGTGTGTGTGTGTTTTGCAGAGCTGTACTGCACCAGCAACTAGTTGTCACTGCCACTGTACCTATGGTGTGCCAAGGCAGAGAGAATGCCTTTGTGAGCACCAGGAGAGGCATGCTCAGATGTGGCTCCTTCGTCTTTTTAGAGGTGTAGTCCATGTTTCTGATGGCATTGACTTCCAACCACCATGAGTAAGAGCGTGCATGTGTGTGTGACAGAGGAGAATAGGAAGTACCTTTTGGTGTGGGGGGGGGAGGGGAACGGGATGATTTTTAGTAATATAAACAGGCTTCATTGTTCACTTTCCTTCTCCCATAAAACTATCTTCATGAGGATCTCCGCTAATAAACATTTTGGGCTAAAAGCATCTCTGGTTATACTTCATTGACTTCATTAGAGTTGCATCAATGATTAATGTGTCATATTGTTTATACAGGACTTCTTCTTGAATGTGAATATGTTCCAAAAAAGAGCTTTTCTCAAGGGTATGAATACATCTAAAGTATATGAAAACCCTCCATTGAAGTTTTCTAGGAAGCTGAAAATCTGTGTTAGATATTCAAATATTCTGCTCTAGAGTGTTTTATTACCCTACATATGCACAAATGTAAACCTTAAAAGATTACTATAGTTACTTCTATCATTTATTTTTATTTTCAGATATTGGGTCTTGAATTGTTCCTAATTGTAGCATTTGCAAATACTTCGAAGTATGAATCTATGGGATTATTGTGCTTCCCAAAAATAACAGCCCTGCTGCCAACACTGTTTATGAAAGACTGGATGTTATTAAAATTGGAATTTATCAATTTCATGTTTATTCTGACAGTTTTACATTAGGAGTTGAGAAATTTTTCTTTTAATTTCACTCATTTTTATCTACCTGTTTGGCTGAACTTTCTTAACTTTCACATAACCATCAATAATATTGCTGATATGAGCACCTTTTCTTTATAAATCTTTGCAAGAATGAGTCTGTGCGTATATTCAGTGTGACCGGGTGGGGTAAGTAATCTGTTTTATTGGACCAACTTCTGTTGGTGGGAGAAAATAAACGGTATTACCTCACTCACCTTGTCTCTCTCATATCCTGGGACTAACATGACTACAACACTGCATATATTCAATGTTTCATTTTAAGTGCCATCTTGTGACTGACTGTGGGTACTGCAGCTGTAAATTTACAATATTCTCTACGTTCTGTGAGATGATGATGATATAAATGAGTAGTAACATGGCAGTGTGTGTTAAGCATTAGTACAAAGCTCAGTTCTAACACGTTCACTTCCATATTTCAGTACATCTGCCCTTAAATCTGAACCCAACTGCTGCACTTTTTAATATCCACTTTCTCTTTCTTGACACAGAGTACCAGTATTGCAGAAGGCCCTGAAGGCATAATGCTCAGCGGCCTAGAAGTTGATGGATCTGTAGAACTCTAGGGAAATCTCTCCTCAGCATAAACTAGTAGATTGATCGGGAAGATGACGGATGATGTAGTAGATTAATAGGGAAGATGATGGAAAAAAATCACTGTATTGGATCAGACCATTAGCCAAACTGAATAATCTTCCTTGATTTTTCACCCACATTTCATTTCAGTTAGAAGTTTCCATAAAGTTGTTGCAATTTCATGAATCTTCGGACTTAAAAAGATGGGGAAACCCTGTCAAAAACATCGCTATGAATATTTCAGTTTGTTCTTGGGTGAAACAAATTTCTTTTCTTTGTTCTACATTTACTAGCCATTCATTTATATTAGTGTCCCCTTGTTTTTTATAATATGGAAAGTGTAAAAAAGTAGGACTGATCAGGAGTTTGTATTTTTTAGGGTGCTTCAGTGTCTATAATTAGGATCTGTATGACATCGATACAAAGATCTTTGTATCACATCAACATATGTTTAAATCAGGATGCTAAGATAGCTTAAACTAGCTAACCACAAACTCCTCTGAGTTTCTTGGCTCAGTGCCAGAAATACTAAAACAGATGATTCCTTCTTCTTAAGTTAGGCCAGAGTCATGCTACCTACCAGTAATGGCTCACACGGTAGGTTTGTCTCCTTTGCTATGTCAGTGATCCGGGGTGTCATTCATAGAAGGTGTGATGTCTGAGAACCGATGGCATGGTACCAACCACCCAGTGTTTTGCTTGCTGTAATAATATCATTTCTGAAGTGCTGCTTTGGTGGTAAGACTTCTGAGAATAACAACAAAAACAAAGCCGCTCCCTCAGTGGGTAAAGAATGGAGCTGAAAAATAAATACTTGGCAATGCACAGAGCTGCTACTAACCTTAGCACTGGATATGCTCCCTCAAAGCTCCTATCTTTGGTTTGTTAGCCAAACTCCTCCTGACATGAGCATGTTTTTGGTGTATTTCTATTTTACAGCCCTTGTTTATGTCAGTTTTGATGTAGCTGCTATGTTTAAAATCAAAATCAGCCTTGTTTTACAATCCCAGGTGGAATCTGAGCAGTGTAAGCATTCCATTGACAATGTTATTTCTCTCTCTAGTCACTGTCACACTTAATTTAACTTGATTTTTACATTTGTTGTAAAATGGCAGCCACAAAAGTAAAGAAGAATCTAATTGGTCACTGTAATACCATTACCACAACAATTTGAGAGACAGCATGTGGATATTAATCAACTAATAACCAGGAACCTTGCTTCGCTGATGGTACTCAGCGGATTCATAGCCTGAGGTGGTATGGCTGTAGGCCATGTTAATAATTGTCCAACCCAGTAGGTTCTCTGCAGCTCAGTGTGTTGCCTTAGAAGAATGTATGTTTTGGTTGGGTTGCAGCTCTCTGGCTGTGAGGGGCTGAGAATGCTGAGCAGTTGGGCAGGAAGGAAAGGGGTGTTTTGTTTAGAAGCAGATGGAAGGGAATGGGCAAGCCTCAGAATTTAGCCATAGAAAGAGGCATGTCCAGTCTTACCAGCTAGAGGGGCATTGGACATGGGGCTTTAAATACAGTTAAAAGGTTTTATTTTCTGGTAAAACACACTTTTTAAACTTCATGAACAGTTAAGTTTAAAACAAATTTTAATGTCTGTCTGTCTGATGGTAAGCTCTCAAGAGTTCTGCTTTCTGTTCATAGCTCCTCTGAGAAGATTTATCGTTTTGTTTCCCTTTAGTAACATATTCTGTTTCCTTACAGCTTACCTTGAGTATTGCTTTTATTGTCATGCTCTGACTGCCCTTCAGTTTGCAGCAGGAGGGGTGGACAGAGACCTGCATTGGCATTTGACCAATTAGAAGGCTGATTGAAATTAATGATGGCTCAAAATAACTACTACTTTTTAACAAGGAAAGTAAAGAAGTCTGTAAAATGAGGAAGTAAGTGAGACTTGTAAAGAGGCAAACTACTGACTGACTGACTTCATTTTGACTTTATCAGTAGTGGCTGCATGACTGGGCCCATGTACTGTACCTCCCTAGTGGTAGGTAGATCTACTCAAGGTATCTATAACAGCCCCATTATAGTAACTAAGCACAAAACAAAGATCACTTTTTTTTCCCTTTGGCTGGCGTCTCTGCTTTCTTGGTCACAGGGTTGTCTTTATTTTCCACATAAATTAGGAACATCTTTGATATCACATATTTGGCTTTGTTAACCGGCAGGTACCTGAACAGATAAAACCCCATGTCCTTGCCACAAGAAGACTGAACAAAGTTGATGGTTTTTGTAGGAGCCTTGATTTTTTCCCATTTCCTGAATTTTTAGAAATGATAACTTCATTGAGCTGCTCATGTTAGTTGCTTTGGCTACTAAATATTTCATTCTGCATTTTTGCCTCCATGTGTCTGCAGAATTTAACTTCACAAAAATGTTGTTTGCTTTATTCTTCCTTACATCCATGGCCCCCTTTATCTCCATGTAATAATTACATAGGCTTTCCTTCTATTATTGGTCTTTTGGCAGTTGTAGAAGAGCTCTTAAAATTCTCTCTCTCTCTCTCTCTCTCTCTTTTCAATTTGTGTCTCAATATTTCTACCCATGGAATCCAAACTTTAGTTCCTTTACCATTCTGTGCTTTTTTTTAAACTCTCCACACCAGGAGTTCTCAAACTGGGGGTTGGGAACCCTCAGGGGGTCATGAGTTCATTACATGGGGGCGGGGGTCGCAAGCTGTCAACTTCTACCCCAAACCCCGCCTGCCTCCAGCATTTATAATGGTGTTAAATATATAAAAAAGTGTTTTTAATGTATAAGGGAGGTCACACTCAGAGGCTTGCGATGTGAAAGGGGTCGCCAGTGAAAAAGTTTGAGACCCACTGCTCCACACTTATAGTTCTCCTGTCTCTGAAGATTGTAAACATGATCATTTTGTGAATGCTTGCTCCAAGTGTCCACCTTACTTCCAAGTTTTCTCTTATTTCCTCCCTGTTTTTCAAATCTAAATCTAAAATTACATTATCCCTGGTTGGTTTCTCTAGTTTCTGGAACAAGAAGTTATTTTCCACACAGTTCAAGAATTTGCGGTCTCATTTTTTTATTATGTAGGAACATAGGATTTGCCACATCAGATCAGAGGATTTGTCTATCAAACCTCTGTGTGTGGCCTATTTTTCTTGATGGTTTAGAAGATGAAAACTGCTACAGTGCAACTAGCTAATTGTTTAGCATTGTGCAGGGGAGTTAGGGAGAGGGGAAAGGTGGAATCCTCCAGCAATCATCTTGTCCTGAAGTGTGAGATTGGTTACCCTGATCATGGCAGCGCTGACTACAGAGGCCATTGCAAGTCAACAGTGGGCCCAGGTGAATGAGGTAATGCCAAGCTTTTCAGAATGCAGCTTCTGAGGTGATTTTTGGTTGTTATTTAGTTCAGGAAGAGGACAGACTAATTGTTTCTCTAATTCATTAAATTGAATATATATAGTACTGATCTTCATGTATTGCATTTAGGGCCCAATTCTCCCCTATATAAAATATCCCAGATAGGGTAGATATAACTCCCTGTGTTCTCAGTGGCAGTGGTTCTCAACCTTTCCAGAGTACTGTACCCTTTGCAGGAGTCTGATTTGTCTTGTGTGCCCCCAAGTTTCACCTCACTTAAAAACTCCTTGCTTAGAAAATCAGCGATAAAAATACGAAAGTGTCGCAGCACATTATTACTGATTGCTAATATTCTCATTTTGTCATATAGTGATAACATAAACCAATTGGAATCTAAATATTGTACTCACATTTCAGTGTATGGTGTGTATAGAGCAGTATAAACACATCATTGTCTGTATGATATTTTAGTGCTTTTTATGAAGCCTGTTTTAAAACTAGGCAAATGTCTAGATGAGTTGATGTACCTTTTGAAAGACGTCTGAGTATCCCCAGGGGTATACATACCAACTGGTTGAGAACCACTGTCCTATGGAATACTTGAGGTTGGGATTCCTGTTTGTGTTTTTTTGTTTTTTTCTTTTCTTTAAGTTTTGGATCTTAGGGGAATTGCAAGAGGCATGGAACATCCATTCTATCCCTTAGTCCTTAGAGAGCACTGCTCCCACAGGAGTACATTTCTAAGGCTCACCTGAGACCTCACAAAGGGAATTCTCAAGGCACGATATATAGAATGTTAAATTCAGCCTCTGGCTTTCCCTGTGGGTTTTGCGTGGGGAGAACTGGAAAAGGAACCCGCAGTTTAACACTTGATGTGGTGGGCAAGAGGGAACCAGGGGAGACATTTGCGGAACACAGTGGCATTGTCTGATCAATGGATAACTTTAGCAGCTGTGTTTTGGATTGACAAAGGGAAGTGATCTGGGAATCAGGGAATGCTAGAGAAGAGGTTACAGTACTTAAGGCAGGAGAAGGCACAGGAATGAACAAACATTCTGGTTGTCAGGACAGAGGAGGAGGAAATGGCGGGACTTGGTAACAGCCTGGATGTGTGGGGACAGGGAGAGGAAGTGTGCAAGGCTGAGTGAATGAGGAGAAGTTGATTGTCTACAGCAGTGGATGAAGGAAAGAGGACAGCATTATGTTATGGTCAGGATGCAACTTGGGAATCAAGAGATCTGGGATCAGTTCCTGGCCCTGGTGTGGACTTCCTGTGTGACCTGCATCAAGTCACTAATCTCTTTGTGGACTTCAGTTCCCTTCCTGTAAAATTATCCACTTTGTCTTGTGTCTTACTATATGATTGTTAAGCCCCTAGCACAATGGGGTCCTCAATCTTCTTTGTGTTCACCAGGCGCTACTGTGATATTTCATCCCCCAAAACCCCTGCATTAAAAGAATGTTAATGTTACAATATCAAGCACTCAAAAAGTAGGAAAAATCAGAATTAACATTGCCTGGACAACCTCAATTTGCCCCCTCATGGGTAAGCATTGAGATATAGTTTTAAATTACAGCAACTCTTCACTTAAAGTCATCCTGATTAACGTTGTTTTGTTATTACGTTGCTGATCAATTAGAGAACATGCAAGTTTAAAGTTGTGCAATGCTCCCTTATAACATCGTTTGGCAGCCACCTGCTTTGTCCATTGCTTGCAGGAAGAGCGGCCTGTTGAAGCTAGCTGGTGGGGGCTTGAAACCAGGGTGGACCGGCAGCCCCCCCATCAGCTCCCCTAGGTTCCTTGTGGGGCAACCAATTGGCTATCAATTGCCGGCAGTTCAGCTGTCCCTCCCTCCCACTGCCATGTTCTGTTCCTGCCCTCTGCCTTGGAGCTGCTCTCCAGAGCCTCCTGCTTGCTGGGCAAGGAGCGGGAGGAAAAGGGGGTCTAATGTCAGGGTGTCCCCCTCCCCCCTGTTCCTGCACCCCGCTTATCCCATTTCCAAAGAGCAGTAGGGACACACAACAGGGCTCAGGGCGGAGGGAGCTTGCTGGCAGCAGCTTGTCTCAACTTGCTGATCAATTTAAAAAGGCAATGTACTTAGAGTGGGGTCAGCTCACAGGAACTGAACAAAGATCCTCAGAATCCTATTTCAGAGCCTTAACCACAAGATCATCCTGTATCTCAAATTAACCCTCACTGCAGGGCTGTCTTTTTTATTTGTTCTGTAAAGGTCTTGGCACCCTTTAGCTTCTGAATTGATAATACATAATAGAAATACAACACCTCTTCCCCCTATGAGTTATTACTGCTATTGTATAATAATAGTATTTCACTGTAACAAAATGTATATTGCTGCTGCATGATCAGCAACTATAGAAACCTCACTCCAGGTAACTACTGAGAGGTGCATATTTCAGAACCTGAATGAAAAACAAGTTATAACCAACAAACATCTTTTTTTTTTTTTTTTTTAAAGTCTTCTCTTTGTTAAGAATGTGACTAACAGTTCTCAGTGCAGGAATGCCCAACAGATGGTTACCATTTCAGCATCAGATGGCAACAAGCACCATAAATAAGCAATTACAGAGCTTTTTTGATACAGAACCAACTGAATAGACTGGCAGACTCTAGTAATTTCTTCCAAATTAGACGCACCTGGCCCACCAAAAGGTGTTGCAAGTTATATGGTGGAGGTTTGTGTTGAAAATATATTCTTTATGCCACCAGCCACTTCTTGAGGTCAAAGGCCTTCAGTCAAGCGGCAGAATACTTAAAAATTACCTTTTTGTTTTACATTCTCAATGTAATGAAATGTTGTAAACTGACCAGTAAAATAATTTAAGAAAGGCTTAAATAGGCCAGATTGTTTTGTTTTTATCTGACATTTCCAAATATTTCACTACCTTTTCAGGAATACTTGACAGCATGTGCTTTTTCTGCAGCTCTAGCTTAGGACCTCAGCTTAGGACCGACTGTGTTGGTAAGGGATCTGACTTGGATCTGTAATGTATCCGACTGGACTTGTAAACTGGCACTTTGCCTCTATCTCTTTTTTCCTAATTTATTTACTTGCTGCGTAGTAAACTCCAAGTGGCTGCAGCCAGTGGGATTTTACAAACACTGGGGACAGAACAGTAGGGATGCTGTGGCTGGTTCTGAAAATGGGGACAATCCAGGCTTTTGGGGCCTCACGTTCACCATAGATAGGTATTTAAATAGCCAAAAAGTGCAGTTAGACTAACTTGGTTCCCCACTCCCAAATTCTTAGGGCTCATAAACCCGGATAGGAGAGTTCTGTATTGGGGATGCACAATAAAGTTGGCTAAGGGATACGTTTTGTTTAACTTGGCCATTAAAATGGCTAATTCTTGTCTCACGTGGCTTATGTTGTGGTTGTCTCATCCTGACAGACAGCATGGCCAAGACAATATTTTTTTCTAGCTTGGCTACTTTCATATGTTTAGGATCAGATTTCATTTTCATGAAAATCAAATTCAGAAGAACTCTTTGTGTATAAATGATACAAATTTAGACAGCTGATATCTGTACTTTTCCATTTCCCTTATCCAAATTATATTTGACTTACTTATTTTATGTTACTATATAAAATAGCCTTTTACGCTGAATACATGGCAGAGAGATGCGTCAAATTGAATGCAATAAACATTGCAATGTAATTGCTTTGGTTTGAGATTTGGGAATTTGTTATATTTAAGTGGACTGGATTTCAAGACATGATTCATGGAGTTGCATTCTTTTGTCTGTTCACTGGAACAACCTCAATAACACAGTAAATTTGTGCTTAGTACATTGTAACTCAATTTGCTCGTTATTTTCTCAAAAAAATCAAATGCATCTGTATACATGTTTTTACTGTCGGAACAAAATAATGCAGGAGGTGGTCAGGCATTCGTCTCATCTCAGTTCTAGGAAGATGCTTAAACACAAATAGAGAAAATTTAAAAGAAAATAACCAAGCAGTATTATACTGCAACATATTTCCAAACCCACCTTTCACCCTTCTTCCAAAGAAGCCCAACCAACCAAAAAACCTTCTACAGAAACAATATGCCTCTTTCTCCTTAATCTTTTAAACTCCACTACACTGCTTACTACTTTTGTCTTTCATGCTTTTCTTTCAGCCCAGCATTTTCTTTGCAATAAGATAAAGTATTTGATTTCTGTTCTCAGGATTAGACATTTTGAGATTGTGTGATGTCAAGGCACAGATGATGTTAGCCATTTTGTGATGTGATTAAGTGCCATGATATTGCAGAGCCAGGGGTTTAACCATGAATGCCTGCATTTCCTGATGCAGAGAAGATAGTGCTGTTGAAAGAAAAGCATTTGGAAATCCCCATTAAGGGAGAAGGGATTAAGAAGCTATTGGAGATTTGTTCTTTGAATGAGGTGCGGTTAATGGTGCATATAAATTGAAAGAATCTGCAGTGCTTTAGTTTGCTGCTTAAGTCACCAGTTTTCTCATAAAACAGGTTGAATGAGTAGGGGGAAAAGAAACTTTTATATTGCCTCCACAGCAGTCCACATTGATAAAGATAATTGGGAATGGCAGCTTTAGACAGGTGTCAGGCATTGCTGGGGTGTCTTGTATTGAATGACAGGTGACGAATCTGTCTGGTGAAATCTGGTGAATTATGATCACAAAACTACAGCAAAGAGATAAGTAACAATCATGCAAGGTCTAAATTGTGTGCACTCATTTTTTTATACCTGGTAGCGGATGCCATATCTGACTGGCAAAAAGCACCGTTTGTTCTGCTTCCATTTCAAGGATGGTAAATTAGTAATCTAGCAAATTTGCATGATTAACTATGGAACTGGACTCTTATAGCAGCAGCAAGTGAGACATTGCTGGTTTGCATACCTACCAAATGTAATTAGACAAACATCTTGTCCCACTTATCTTTTATCAGAGTGACCCTTCTGCTTCATAAATGGTGTCAGCTGTATCGCCATATTTGAGCCACTTCTCCCACAACTGTGTCTGTGCTTGTTTGTGTGGTGCTCCCTCTATGACCAGAATGCTCTTCCTGAGCTGTTCTCCAAAGCTGCTACACTCTCCCCATTTAAATCTTTTCTGAAGATCCACTTCCTCTAAGAATCCTACAAGAAAGTACTTGCCTAAATTATCTAGATTAATACATTTATATATATATTTAATCATGAGTGAACTGCTGATACATAGGCTGCGAAGGGTTAGAGGACCACATCGGCACTGAATGTGAAGAAGAGAGTTAGTCTGGTGAAAAGATGACAGCTGAATTGTGATGGGGAGAGGATGATTTAGTATATTTAGTTAACTAAAAGAAAACCATATGATTATGAAAATAAGCCTATCATCACCCAAGATGACCCGGCATGTATGTTATACACTTGTCCTTCATTCTTTGCCTGTGATTGTCTGGCTAGATTATGTAATCTTCAAGGCAGCAATTATGTTTCCTCTGTGTTTTGGATGTCACCGTGATCTAGGGCCCAGATCTGCAAGGCTATAGCATGGGTGGACCAGTAGACCTGAGTGGAGCTCCATTTAAGTCATAAAGGGCTCTGCATAGGTCCAGGGGTTTGCCCGCATGGAACAGATTGGAAGATCATGGCCTTAATAATGATGAGAGGTACCAGGAGTTTGGACTTTAAAGAGGAAAATGTGGTGAGGGGAGAGAGGTATCAGAGATCCCCATGAAGTAAGCTCTTCCTTTCTTGTGTTCCTATATCCCATCTAGCCTTATTTCCTCTGCTCTTCCCTTGGATTCTCTTCTCCCCTCTTGAACACCATATTTCACCTAGCCCTGAACTTTAGGTTCTCTCCTTTTGGCTTCTCTGCCAAAAATACCCTCTCCTCCCCTAACTAACTAGGTAACTAACATGCATTACCTATTCTACTCTAAAATCCCAGTGGAGACACATCACTGTTGTTTTTACACTTTTCCCCATCTCTGTATCTAGATGAGGTCAACTCTATAACTCTGTCAGTGGTTGATCTTGCTTAGCCTAACAAGCAGTAAAAGCCACAACACCTTACCTCACTAGGATTTTACCAGTGGAACAGCTAATGCGCATTAGTTATCCCGCAGTAAAAAAATTATATCTTTTTTTCACTTAAGACCTAGCTTCAGTTTTCTCTTCATCTCCATATCTCTTCTATTGAATTTAAAGGTCCTGAAGTTGCTGTTTGTAATCTGCTTGGTTCTTTGCTTTGCTGAAATGGTCCATCTGCGGCAATGCCATTTCTTGCAGAATAGATGTCAGAACACTAGGGCAGAAGGGCATTTGCAATAAGCTGTTAAAAATTCTCTTATCCAATACCTAGTCCTAATGAGTACAAGGTTTGGTTCCAAATATGAGCAAAGCTTCCTCAAGTCTTCTCTTACTGTCAGAAGCAATTCATCCATCCATATGTGAAAATATATTTGAATATACAGGACCTGATTTGCCTCTGCCTTGCATCTTGTATAGTCATTCATACCTTTTCAAAGTAAATGTTAAACATACCAAATGGGAATTTGAAATATGGCCCATTAAATTCTGCCAACTCCTAAAATTTAAGGCCTATTTAAGAGGGTAATTGGGGCTGTTCTCGCATCAAAACTCCCTCCCGGGTCTTATCTTGGAAAGATGGCAGGATTGTCATAAATCTTGCATCATGTGTTGCTTATGACATTCTAGTTTCTTAAAAGCAAACTGAGTAGATTGTATGTCTGTGACGGAATCTTCTGCCCTTAAAGTCCAAACCAGGGCATGTGTCATATAAAGATCAGGGAAGAACTGGTTACAGAATTATTGGCATTACTCCTGCTTTAAAGTTTAACCTCTATGAAGGAGTAAAGCACAGTTGAGTTGGTGCTGTCTCCACACTGTTCCTAGTGAAAAGGAATACTTTTTCTTTAGTCCATTAAAACTCACCTGCAGGCAAAAATCCAGAGGAAGGCACACTACAACTGCTCTAACTCCACTTCCATATGCTGCGCTGCTTTACCGCGTTATATCCAAATTCGTGTTATATTGGGGTAGAGGTATAACTAGTAGTTGAAAGTCCATGCTGTCACACAGGTGGCAGTTAGGCCAAGTAATCTACCATCTGTACAGTCTCCTTCATACAGCCAATGAAACTGTTACATACAAAGAACTTAAGAATAAGAGTGAGGATTGGTTGAGTTGCTTCTGATGTCGCAAAGGCCTAAGACTCTTGGCATGGCATAGATACATGCCTTACTGTAGCTGTACACTGCATAAGTGTAATTCATAAATTCAAAATGGTGGATAACTTAAAAATTAGACAGTAACAGACCATGAATCCCAGTGATGATTGAACCTGGTGATATTCTGAACAAAAAGTTCTCAACCATGTTTGTAGCTGTTGCCATAGCTTCACGCTGACAACATATATTCCAGGCTTCAGAGTGACAATCCTGGAATCTTATTATATACAGAATATACCTGCTGCTCTAAAAAAATGGGTGCAGGAAAAATGGTGGACTAGGATTCATTTTCAATAAGCTAGCAGTGTCCCAACAATACCTTGAAACTCCAGTGAAGGAAAGAATAGCATTGCTTAATTTTATGAACAGTGTAACATGCAATAAATATAAAGAATTACCAGATATAGTAAACACTCTAGATATAGACTTTAACTTTAATTTTTTCTGTCTTGCCTCCCATTCTCCCATGAAAGAATGAACTAAAATTCTGGCACCAAGTACTACAGTTATACTGATAAAAAGCTATTGTTTAAAAATGTGGAACTAAAACATCATAATTCAGTCATCTTGCTTAAATTACATCCATTCCCTGTCTTTATCTGCTTACAGTGTAAACTCTTTGTCTACAGGCCTAGACAAGACCATCAGCCACATCGTGAGAAAAGCTGATATGATGCCAACTGACCCTGCCCTTAGAGTATTCCTTAAGCATAGAAGACTCCTATAGTGGCATAGACCCACCACAGTAGTGCCTATGCTGGCTCCTATGTAGATTGTAGTCTCTGGCCAGCCCCAGGAGCAGATGGCACAAAGCCACATTTACCTTCCTCCACCTCCTAAGCTGAGCTCTGCCTGACTGAAATGCAGCTCCTGATAATAATACCTGGGTCCGATATAGTGTTTTTCATCAGTAGATCTTAAAGCATTTTAGAAAGGAAGTCAGAAATAAATGGTCGAAAGATAAAAGTTCCTCTGATCAGTATGAAAGCATCTTGGCAAATAACATCCCCTCTTGTGAGACTGCAGGCAAGGCCCACTACAGGAATGAAAATCAATAGAAATGGAACTAATCTATCCACTCGGCAAGCTGTGATGGGGACAGGCGTTAACATCTGCTTTTGACTGTGTTGCTGTAAGGAAAGTGATTCACTGTGGATTTGACACCTTGGATCAAGCTCTTACAAAGGACCCTGTAATAGTCTCATAGACTCATAGGTCAGAAGGGACCAATATGATCATCTAGTCTGACCTCCTGCACAAGGCAGGCCACAAAACCCTACCCATACACATTTATAACAACCCCTAACCCATGACTGAGTTATTGAAGTCCTCAAAATTGTGGTTTGAAGACCTCAAGCTGCAGAGAATCCACCAGCAAGCGACCCATGCCCCACGCTGCAGAGGAAGGCGAAAAACCTCCAGGGCCTCTGCCAATCCGCCCTGGAGGAAAATTCCTTCCCGACCCCAAATATGGCGATCAGCTAAACCCTGAGCATGTGGGCAAGACTCACCAGCCAGCACCCAAGAAAGAATTCTCTGCAGTAACTCAGTTCCCATCCCATCCAACATCCCCTCACAGACCATTGAGCAGACTTATCTGCTGATAATCCAAGATCAATTGCCCAAATTAAACTATCCCATCATAACATCCCCTCCATATACTTATCAAGCTTAGTCTTAAAGCCAGATAAGTCTTTTGCCCCCACTACTTCCCTCGGAAGGCTGTTCCAGAACTTCACTCCCCTAATGGTTAGAAACCTTCGTCTAATTTCAAGTCTAAACTTCCTAATATCCAGTTTGTACCCATTCGTCCTTGTGCCTACATTAGTACTAAACTTAAATAATTCCTCTCCCTCCCTAACGTTAATCCCCCTGATATATTTATATAGAGCAAGCATATCCCCCCGGAGTCTTCTTTTGGCCAGGCTAAACAAGCCAAGCTCTTTGAGTCTCCTTTCATAAGGCAGATTTTCCATTCCTCGGATCATCCTAGTAGCCCGTCTCTGAACCTGTTCCAGTTTGAATTCATCCTTCTTAAACATGGGACACCAGAACTGCACACAATATTCCAGGTGGGGTCTCACCAGCACCGTATATAACGGCACTAACACCTCCTTCTCCTTGCTGGAAATACCTCGCCTGATGCATCCTAAAACCGCATTTGCTTTTTTAACAGCCATATCACATTGGCGGCTCATAGTCATCCTGCTATCAACCAATACCCCAAGGTCCTTCTCCTCCTCCGTCGCTTCCAACTGATGCGTCCCCAACGTATATCTAAAATTCTTATTATTAATCCCTAAGTGCATGACCTTGCACTTTTCACTATTATATTTCATCCTATTACTATTACTCCAGTTTACAAGGTGGTCCAGATCTTCCTGAATAGTATCCCGGTCCTTCTCCGTGTTAGCAATACCCCCCAGCTTTGTGTCATCCGCAAACTTTATTAGCACATTCCCGCTCTTTGTGCCAAGGTCAGTAATAAAAAGGTTAAATAAGATCGGTCCCAAAACCGATCCTTGAGGGACTCCGCTAGTAACCTCCTTCCAGCCTGACAGTTCACCCTTCAGTACGACCCGCTGGAGTCTCCCCTTTAACCAGTTCCTTATCCACCTTACAACTTTCATATTCATCCCCATCTTTTCCAATTTAACTAACAGTTCCCCATGCGGAACCGTGTCAAACGCCTTACTGAAATCGAGGTAAATTAGATCTACCGCATTTCCTTTGTCTAAGTAATCCGTCACCTTCTCAAAGAAGGAGATCAGGTTGGTTTGGCACGATCTACCTTTAGTAAATCCATGTTGCAATTCGTCCCAATTACCATTGACCTCAATGTCCTTAACTACTTTCTCCCTTAAAATTTTTTCCAAGACCTTACACACTACAGACGTCAAGCTAACAGGCCTATAGTTACCCGGATCACTTTTATTCCCTTTCTTAAAAATAGGAACTACGTTAGCAATTCTCCAGTCGTACGGTACAACCCCCGAGTTTACCGATTGCTTAAAAATTCTCGCTAACGGGCTCGCAATTTCACGCGCCAGTTCCTTTAATATCCTCGGATGGAGATTGTCCGGGCCCTCCGATTTTGTCCCATTAAGCTGTTCAAGTTTGGCCTCTACCTCAGATGCGGTAATATCCACCTCCATATCCACATTCCCGTTTATCATCCCTCCATCATCCCTAAACTCCTCACTAGTCTTATTAAAGACCGAGGCAAAGTACTTATTTAGATATTGGGCCATGCCTAGGTTATCCTTAACCTCCGTTCCATCCTCAGTGTATAGCGGCCCCACTTCTTCTTTCTTTGTTTTCTTCTTATTTATGTGGCTGTAGAACCTTTTACTATTGGTTTTGATTCCCTTCGCAAGGTCCAGTTCTACGCGGCTTTTAGCCTTCCTCACTTTATCCCTACATGTTCTGACCTCACTAAGGTAGCTTCCCTTGCTAATCCCGCCTTTCTTCCACTCCCTGTAAGCTTTCTGCTTTTTCCTAATCCCCTCTCTGAGATGCTTGCTCATCCAGCTTGGCCTACAACTCCTGCCCATGGTTTTTTTCCCCTTTCTTGGGATGCAGGCTTCCGACAGTTTCCGCAGCTGCGACTTAAAGTAATTCCAGGCCTCCTCCGCATTTAAATCCACAAGTTCCTCCGTCCAATCCACTTCCCTAACTAATTTCCTTAACTCTTTAAAATTAGCCCTTGAGAAGTCAAAAACCCTAATCCCAGATCTACGTTTGTTTATCCTTCCATCTAGTTTGAACTGAATCAGCTCATGATCACTCGAACCAAGGTTGTCCCCTACCACCATTTCTTCTACGAGGTCCTCACTGCTCACCAAAACCAAATCTAAAATGGCATCCCCTCTCGTCGGTACTTCAACTACTTGATGAAGAAATCCATCCGCTATCACATCCAGAAAAATCTGACCCCTATTATTCTTGCAAGCACTCGTCCTCCAGTCTATATCCGGGAAGTTGAAGTCTCCCATAATCACACATTTCCCCTTAGTGTTTACTTCATTAAAGACATTAAAGAGGTCTCTATCCATATCCAAATCAGATCCCGGCGGTCTGTAGCACACCCCAAGCACTATCTCAGGGGAAGCTCTAGTAGCTTTTTTACCCAGCGTGATTTTTACCCAGACAGACTCCGTCTTATCATTCACCAAATTCATTCTTGAACTTCATGGCATGATACAAAGGCGCCAACTTTCTAATGTGCTCAACCTCCCCCACTCCTGGCTCTGCCCCAGGGCCCACCCCCACTCCATCCCTTCTCGAAACCCGCCACCTTGCCCCCCACTCCACCTCTGTCTTGCCTGTTCCTGCCCCGTTCCACTCACTCCCCCAAGCGTACCCCACCCTCGCTCCTTCCTCTTTCCTCAGTGCCTCCTGCATGCCACAGAACAGCTGATCTGCGGCAGGCAGGAGGCACTGGTAGGGAGGGCAAGGCACTGATCAGTAGGGCACGCTGCTTGGCTGGGGGAGGAGGGGAACTAACTGCTGGTGGGTGCTCAGCACCCACCATTTTTTTCCTGTGGGTGCTCCAGCCCTAGAGCACCCATTGAATCAGCGCTCATGGCATGATATGATTGTTGTGGGACAAGATGACAACAAAGAGGTCAGTATCATTATTCACATTTTACAGATGGGGAAACTGAGTCACAAAGCGGCAGATGACTTCTCCAAAGTCATCCAGTAGGCCAGTGGCAGAGCTAATAATAAAAGCCAGGATTCCCAAGTCCCAGCCTAGTTCTCTGTCCACCAGGCCACACTGTTTCCCACGGGCTGAAAACCAAAGTCAAATTGTCTGTTTTCCACCTAATGTACTGATGGTGCTAGTCAGATCCCTTTGGCTAATTTATAACTTTTAATAAATACAAATAATTGTGCAAACAGCACGTTTCCAAAATAGTGGACAGTAAAATGTGTGAAGATTCCAATAATAGCTATTCTGTTGCATAATTTTGTTTTTTAATGTATTGTCCTTCTTTGCCAAATGTAGTTGATTACCATAGTATTAAACACATTTTAGAAAACCAGTAATAACAGAATCCCTAGATGCTGCTCAAAAACAACAAACAAGTCCCTCTAAAACTTTCCCAATTAATTATCTCTTGTCAGATTTTAATCTACTAGGACTTTTTAATAGTGTTATCATTTCATGTGCAATAATGGAAGTCTGGCAATAGATATGTTTGTATTCTAACCTTTTTTGGCAATAATATTTTCTTATTTGAGGAACTGCAGTAAATTCCCTCCCTCTTTCTCATGGAGACAGGGATGAAGTCACAGCATCATGGGCAGTCTCTTAGGCTACAAATCCATTTGTAAGTTATTATTTATACAGAAATTGCATGCATTTTGTTTTCAGCAGGGAAGGGCAGGCAGAAGGAATTTCCTCCGAGAAAGAAAAAAGACGAGTACGGCATCTTTGTTTTAATTAAGCAATACGTACCACAGCTGTGGTGACACAATTTGTTGTAAATACATGTGAAATAATCATAGTAATTAAAATGAAATAGCTGTAATATGGGACCCAGTTTACTAAAGATTTATTGTAGTGCCTTACTACCGTCTGGTGTCCACCTGTCCAGGCAGTTATGTACCAGATACATGCTGTAAGTTCCTTAACGTTTAATGAAATATTATTAACAGCAGGAATTCTTGACTGATGTCAAATTGATCCCAGCTTTTGCTGCTAAAGCATCTCCTGTAATACAGAGTAAGACTTGCAATGAGCACCTCTGGTTGTGCATAGAAGTCCAAGAATGATATTTTGATTGTATTTTCCAACTCTGGCCTGAGCCATAAATCTTACCATACTGAGCTCTGTAAATCTGCAAGATAATTCAAAGAAATCACTGTTATATTCAGGCAAGTGTTTTCTTCCCTGCAGCACTATATTGAATTTAGTGTTGAAAGGTGTAGGATTGACAACTTGACCTCAGCAACACTCCCCTGTCAGGCCTCAAGACTTCCCCTTAATTGTCTGAAAGTTTATAGAAAGAACATCAGAAACAATCTTTGTTTCTGAGAGACACAAATTCATGGTATTTAATGCAGGTGCCAAGCTGCTTTTTCAAAACAACTGGTTGGTGTACCTTGCCCTGCTGATGCTATCAGTGTGCTGATGGGTGGCTGCAGCACTTTTTTATAGACCTCCACAGCACATATACTGTAACTCGTTGTATAGGGCATAGAGTTGATTCCTTGTAGACTGAGAATTTTGAGTACAGTTCTCTGCAAATCCCATCCCTATGTTTCTGTGCCTTTAATAACAGGAGTGTCTCTTCAATGTCTGCCCACATGACAGAGAGACACCCATTACCTTCCTCTCCCATAGATCAGAACTCACCGGTGTCTCCATATTTAGTATGACGTTTGGACCAAGATGCAGCTGACAATGGATGTTTCTGATATGTCCTTGTAATTTTATCTGAAACATCATCAGTTTGGGGTAGCAGAATGCTGCAGTAGCCTCACCTGGAGTACAGTCCTGGCCTAAAACTTTTCTTCAGGAGATCCTTTCAGCAGGTGTAACAACCATCCACAACTCACTCAAGAAGCATCTGCATTTTTGGTATCATGTATGGTTCTTGGGTATGACCAAGAGCCTTCTTGGCTTTCTGATGAGGGTTCAAGAGCAGTGAAGGAACATTTTTGCATTTGGCACCTAGTGGGTATAGCAGTAGCTGGGTACAATAGCCTATTGTGACAGATTTCTTTTGAAAATTCCCAAGACTAAAACTAGATGAGTCTTCAGAGTGCCCAGGAGCTCTGGTGGCTAGAGCATGTTCAGAACTTCTGGACCACCAAATCTCAGCTTTGAAAATTCCCTGAAGTTTAAGTGTTTCCATGTAATAACTGTGATTTATATTAAAATAGTGCTGTGAGACACCAGATAAGATTGGGGCCCAGATGTGCTATACTTTGACATAGTTCCTGGCCTGAAAGCAAGGCAGACAAAGGGTGGTGGTGGGGAAATTTAGGCAGAGAGAGGTAAAGTGACTTGCTCAAGGTCACACAGCAAATCAGTGGCAGTGCCAGGAACCTAGATCTCCTGACTCCTAGTCCAATGCTAGGAACATTGGTTCTCCTTCCACAATTGAGTGCTCCAATTCTATGTTATATGCCCCTTTGACAATTGCCTTACATGTGATTTACTCAGGAATCCTGTGGCAGACCTAGCAATGGAATTCAAGCCTTCCCATTCGTGTGGTTAAAGCACAAGACCATGCTCCATCCCACTAGCACAAGAGCTTTGTAAAATAAGAGAATAGGAGATGAACATGCATACATAAAAAATATAAATGCATAAGGATTAGAGATGTGTAAAACTGCCCAGATAACTGACCCACAAATAAGACCTTAACCAAATCTAATTCAGACTGAACCTGGCAGATCAAATTTGATGGTTCAAAATACCTTCAGATAATACAAATGAGTAGAGGTGCAATTTTTCATTTCCATGTGGCAGCTCCACTTCTTGGTTGTAGATGGGGTCAAAAGTAGAAGTGCCAAACACTGCCTAGATCTGCTTCCATGATATGTTCACCCCAATCAGAAGCAGAAGGTGATGGGATTATTCTGCACAGATTAAAATGATACCTGAGGTCATTCATATGTACAGGAGGCAACACTGTGACCAATATGGGCATGGTTATGGAAACAAGATATTAATTGAATTTATTGAGCGATTTATGGTTAAAGCCAGAGATGAAAAATCCTACTCAAAATATTATTATTCTTATGCCGCTGTGGACAGTCCATAGGTGCTCCTATGAGAACATCCCCAAAAGGTGTAGCAACGTGATTTGTTGCAACCTATATAAATTATAGTACTGACATATTTTTTTTAATATACTCTTCCCCACTCTTTATTTCTGTTGCTGAGTACAATGACTGTTTTTTCCTATGGAAACTTTGACAGACAGCACAAATATTAAGTGGAATGTGAAATATAATGAAAATATAATTTAGTTATGCTTGGCACCAATGGGTTAAAGAATATCAAGCAGTATCAGCAAGAGATTTTCCTTTTTTGATGGAACATGATATGGTTGTACAAGAAGGTATGGTAGGAATAGTTTGAAATAACTAGATTGGCTACAGCACTTTAATTACAGATTTGATTTGAAAATAGTGTATTTTTAAATTAAGTTTGTGCCTATTTTTAACAACTCCATGTGCCTTTATCTCTGTTTAATGAATCAGAAGTTTTATAGGCGTGGATTATGTACTACAAAATATTTATTGCAGCAGATTCCCTGCCAAATAACATCCCTAGTTGTTATAAGTGCCAGTAAGTAACAGATATGCTTTTTCACTGACTTTTTCTCCACTGTTTGGACCACTGAAAACTTCATAAGGTGAATATAGTTCTCCACTCCAAGTGGAGGTCTCATTAGTCAGAATCCAAATGTTTGCTACTTCAGACCAGTGCAAAAGTAAAATGAATTATATTGTGAAAATAGAAAGGATTAAAGAAATGCTGTCTGTACCTTTAAGCAAAATTGTTGGAATGCTGCAATCCAGGTGTCAGGAATACAGACATTAACATAGAACAGACAAGTTGCCTTTAAGGGCAATTGGTGAAGTATTAGCCTTGATCGATAAGAGTTAGTAAGGAAGTAGATATGCATGCTGTGCCCCGGTGAATTGTTACTGTTTTGCTTTCTTTGTTCCTTTGTCTATTCCTGCTCTCTTATCTGTATAATAAGATAGTTTGTGTCTTGCATGGTGCTTCCATTATCTGGATGTTATTAACAGAGCGCTGTGTAATAAACAGAGTGGTCTGCCAAACTGTGAGTCCTGAGTCTAACTTTGAACAATTGGAGGTTCCACTGAGATGGCAACCGTCTCTCTGGGCTGTGTGATTCCTGACTGTTTTTGTAGGATGACCGTGGCAGCTGGCACCTGGGCATTTGGCCTGAGCGGTTCTCCACTAGAACGGAAAGGCGCACAACCACAGTGAAGTCTACGCCATCGAACCTGTTGGTTCCCACTCTGTTCTGGTAGGGATCCTGGGATCTAAACATCAGGAATCTGGTCAGGTAATTATATCTGTGTTTTGTCTGGACTGAGGACTGTCCTGTCTCTGTGTCTATCCGTCCTCTTGTGATGTTTGAGTTGGTGCCGTCTCCTCCAGGGTTAGGCCGACCAGGGGTTCGTGTCCCCGCGGTCTGCAGTGAGGAATCTGCACAATCGCACCGCTTCGCACTTTGGGTAAAACCCTGGTGTGAAAGCAAGGGCGATTGAGACAGTAGCGTGGCTCCTTTGGTATGCACTGGGCATCGCTCTGACGAACCCGAATTTCCTTCTGTGTGATTGGTGTGTGAAGTCCTCCGTATTGGTAACCAGAGTGTCTAAGTCGGGACAGTTCCCAAAATGAACGCCGGCTCATTATGTATTAGGATGGGTCCAGACTCCCGTAAATTCTGGAAAAATGGTCCTAGGCTAACTCAGGGGGATCCCAAAACTCAGTGGCCACTGTTAAAAATCTGAACAAAGACTGAGTGGACATCTAAAGGACAGAAACTCGCCAACCTAAACTAAATTGCTAAAGGAGAGGTTAATTGTTTCAATGCAGTGGTGAAAGAGCAAATCAAGGTGACAAAATCAAAACTTGCTTCTCTCAAATATTCAATAATAAAGTTAAAAGCTTTATTAAAAGCCTCCTCTCCCACCACCAGACGAGCGCTCTTCCTTTACCCCCGTTCTCCAAACCCCGAATCGATCCAACCCCTTCATACTCCCATCTCATTGTAAAAAGGACAAAAAGCCCCTTGTTCTGTTCCCCTTCGTTGTCTGCCTCAAAAACTGATTCTTTAGTGTTCCAGTACCAATTCAGCAAGGAGGGTGGGCTCCTCAACTAGCCCCCACCCTTCCTGGTCCCTTTCCTTGAACATTTCTTTCAAAAAATTGTGATAATGACACAATAGCACTCACTAATGGTTCATTGAAAAAAGCAGGATCGGGCCCAGACAAGCAGGCAAGCAAACAGATAAAGAAACTGAAAGACAGGTTGAAAGCCCTAAGGGAATAGTGTCAGGGAGTAAAGAAAAGCAGTAAGTGCAGGCATGAACCCTGGAACAAGTACTTAAAATGGTGAAATCTGAGGTGATAAAGTGTAATTTTGGGACAATAAACAAGTGATTTAAGAAAAGAGAGTGAAAAGTTAACTCTACAAAGGCTGGAGAGAATTAAGCAGTAAACTTGTGAAAATGCCTTTAAAAAGGACCATGTTAAAAGAGAGAATTCTTGGTTTCTTTGCAGCCATTCTGAAGGAAAATGGGCCCTTTTCCAAGAAGAATCGCCTGTAAATAATCCAAATATATATACAGCTATGTAAAAACAAAAGCAGTTGTAAGGAATGTTAAGGAAAAGAAAATGGCATATGTATTATTTGCCCTGTGAAAAAATATGTAAAGTTCTAAGACTCTAAACCAGCACATCTGGTTTGTAAAACTCCTGTTTTGTAAGTGTAAGAATAAATTGGTTTTGTTTTTGTTTTTAATGCCACTAAAAATTCATTTGACTCTTTAATTCAAAGTTGCAAAACTGACAGACCTTTTGGCAAGACACAGGTAATTAGTGTTGTTTGGCTTTGGGATTTAAGCATTTAACCCATAAGGGGTAACTTGATTCTTTACAAAATTAAAATGTTTTAAATAAAGACCAAGTCATGGCTGCAATAGGGCAGTCAAAATCAGGGAAGTAGGTAGGAGATTCTGGAGTCTTTTTGGTTGTTTGTTTTGTTTTTGTAACAATAGCAGATAAGAAAGCTGTAAAAAAAGATAAGAAATTAACAGTCCCCTCTGAAGCAACAGCAGAGGTGAGGTGCTTGTCATAAAAAGATAGCTAAGGGTTAACGGATTTTTCAAAGCTCAGGGGAGGGAATTTTTTTGGTTTTTGTCTTTGTTCTGCTCTCAGCTATGAGAGAGGATCTGTTTTTCTCTATCTGTAAGCTTCTCATCTTCAGTTTCCCAGTTGTAAGTACAAAGGTAGCAAAACAATAGGCTTTTATATGTTTTGTTTTGTATTTACATGTGTGTGTGCTGGAATGTTTAAATGTATCTCTTTTTGAATAAGGCTGTTTATTCATATTTTTTCTTTTAAGCAATTGACTCTGTATAATTGTCACCTTGATACAGAAGATATTTTTATGTCTTTTTTCTTTCTTTTTTATATAAAGCTTTCTTTTTAAAACCTGTTTGAGGTTTTTCTCTGGTTAAGGCTAAGGAACGAAGGGAGGGGGAAATCTCTTTGTGTTAGCTTGACTAGGTTTGAATGCATAGCCTCAGGGAAGAAGAGGGGGGAAGGTAAATTGCCCTCTCTGTTTTGCATTCAAGGAGTTTAAGTACAGTATCGCCCAGGATAACCCAGGGAGGGGGAGCTGGGGATGAGATAAAGAGGAGACAAGGGGAGGAGGTTGTTTTCCCTTTGGTGTGAGACTCAGGGTTTCTGAGTCTTGGGGTCCCCCAGAGAAGTTTTGGGAGACCAGAGAGGGAGTCAGGCCCTGGAAATTCCTGGCTGGTGGGTACACCTGGTCTGCTTGGGGTGTCCAGCGCTGGTGATGCAGGTGCTGCTCGTCAAGTGTGGCCACCAAAAACGCTTTTTATTGGCCTCCAGGATATTAAGAGGTATCCCAGAATTCCTGTACCACAACAAACCGAAGAATGGGAACTCCGAGCTCCCCGGAGCTACTTATCTAAAAAACAAACACAGCTCTCTTTGCTCCAGCAAGCGAGCGGAGGCAGGGGAATTGCTTTGAATGTTCACAGCTGTTTTGCTTGAGGAGAGGGGGGGGGAGTCCGTGTTGAGCAGCTGCTTATGTGGTCTGAAGGCTATTTAGGAGTGCATAATTTGCATTTAGTGAATAAGAGAGGGGTGGGGAAGGGTCAAAACTTTTAAAATGATTGAAGGTAGTGCTGTGTATCTTCCAGTCCTTAGAACTTGCAAGGCAGGGAGCTGAGAACAGTGTCAGCTCCAAAAATCCACTCTCTCTGTCTCCCCACGCTCCCTGTCACACTCCCCCACCCCCCTGTTTGAAAAGCACGTTGCAGCCACTTGAACACTGGGATAGCTGCCCACAATGCACCACTCCCAACAGCACTGCAAATGCTGTAATGTGGCCACACTGCAGCGCTGGCTAGCTGTCAGTGTGGCCAACACTGCAGTCTGTCCCTTACACAGCTGTGCGAAGACAGCTGTAACTCCCAGCGCTGTACAGATGTAAGTGAGCCATAACCTGAGCTTTAAAATGGCCCTGTGTTAATCAGACTGTCACTTTTGATAAGCTATACATGAAAACTCTGTAAGAACAAAAGAAAACAGTTACACCCACTTATGTAAAAACTGATATGGCTAATGTTTGTTAAAAGTTATAGTATAGAAAGGAATGTGCCCCCTAGGACATGTGCAGTGTATATTGTAGAAAGGGGTACGGTTTCCAAAAGAAATGCAAATGAAACACGCTGCTGAATTAAAATCCTATTAGGGCTCCAAAAAGCTAGCCGCAATAGGCTGTGGTTTTCTTTTTCAGATCCCTGTATGTTAAGACAGAGTCTCTGAGCTCTGCTGATGGCTTTGAATCCAAAAGCCATCAGCCTGTGTTGATGCAAATTACCTAACTGATAAAGAAAGGTGAGAAACTGCCAGCAACAAAAGAAGCTGCAAATAAAGAACATACCTGGTCAGCAAACAAATTGCCTACATAAAAACATAGTGATAACAAGACCTTTAAATAGATTTGATGCTAATGTTACTGTTAATATTAAACATTAAAATAATTTAATGTTAGTAAGTACACGCAGCCCCTGTAACAACTTATAGTTTGTGGCATGATTTTTGGAAAAAATCTTTTAAAGTAATATGGTAATGAGCTTCTCTCAGCTATTACCTGTGAATAAACTTAAAGGCTTAACACAGCAGGAAAAACATTACAAAACTTGGTCTGCTATATAAGAAGAAAAACTTGAGGTACACCACCTCATGAATTTAATAACTAAACAGTGGAATAATTTCCGGCATAACTCTTAAAAGTAGAACCCATTAAAACCTGGCCTGCTATAGAACAAAAAAAACCACAAGAAAATATGGGGGTAATTCCTCTGTTTTGGCCTGCAATCAGCAAGGGTATTTGTAAAAAAAAAGGAATCTTTTAAGTAATAATCAATGCCACCCCAAAAGGGGTTTAGAAAATGTTATTTTTGTCTTTCAGATAATCCAAAGTACTGTATAATGGGCTATGTGTATGTGTTAATTCTTGGGGAAAAAGTGTTTAAAAATGTTAGCAACCCACCTCCAAAACAAATGTAAATGTAATGTAAGTACTGTGTTTTACCAATAATCACATTTACTATTTGCCTACAACAACAACAACAAAAAAGTCTCAGCTTACTGTAAGCACTGATTTAGCTGAGTTCTCTATCAATCTTGCACTGAATGGCAAACAGTTACCAATCATCTGTTAAAAGGTAAAAAGGTAACATAGTTCCTAGAAAAAAAAGTGTGGAAAACTGGACCATTCATATTATACACGCAAATGGGGACATGTTAAGATTGCCACTGCAGACAAAAAAACATAACAGCTTACCATTGGGTATAACATATTTTCTGGATGGTCTCCCCACAACTATTGGCATACTAATGTTACTACCCCTAATTGTTTTTGGTTTTAAATTGTATGTGTTTAATTGAAATGTTTAAAATGTGCTGGTGGATAAAAACAAATGTATGCAAAGCTAAAGCCACAGGCCCAAATCACCTCCCAGTATTTTCTATTACATGGACTAAATAAGAAGTGACACTGGCGATTAATAATCTTAGTGTCAAAAGGGGATATGTAGGAGCAGGATTTTATATAATGTCCCATAAGAATTAATGTATAATTTGATTTCATCCTGCTAGCCACCTTTTTAAATAGCAGAAAGAAATGACCCTCTGGGACTATAAGATTCTGTTTCCCATATGCATTACAAATTGGGCCCTCTTCTAACTCTTTGTTTTGAAGATTTAGTTAGTAAGAGACAGGATTCTCTATTGTGTCTATGTTAAATAAATTAGAGAAACATTGGAGGCCTGGGTCTCAATGTAAATGGTCTTGGTTATTAATTGTAAAACTTAGCAAGGTTTAATTTGCAATGCTTTTTTTGCTCGATATAAAATACTACTGTTTGTATTCTCAATCCATTTGTGTGAATGAGGAATGTATGCATCAGGAAAAGATTAGGTGTGAAGGCCATTGTTATAGCCAGAGTCAAGGAAGAAGTAGTAAAGAGACTTAAAGAACATCAAAGAATCATCAGACACTGCTTACTACCCCGATGGCTGTTAAACTGTCTGGCATCTCAGAGTGGATACATGCTTTGCAGTGTAAGAACGCACCACCCCCAGTGAACCAATCATCACCTCAGGACCACGCAGAGTCAATTTTGACTCCAGAAGAAGACGTAGAGGAACAGCCTGCAATACCTTACAATCTACGCTCTAGTAAGTGTCGCCGGAAGCAGACGACTACATAAAGCAAGGCCCAAGAAGAAGCAGTAGTGAGCCTGGTGCCTGGTGGACATAAAACTGTGACTGCAATTCCCTCAGCTGAGGTTGTCAGAACCACAAGGGCCCTGCCTCCAACATGCACCTCTGGTGGGTGCCTGTTCCTTGGCTGTTGGTGTCTTAAGGTCTGGGGAGTCCACAATGACAATTCTTTTATCCAGCAGCAAGTGTGGATAGCTCAGACCCTTAATATTTCTAAATGCTGGGTCTGCAGCCACATCCCAGCCCACTCTCAAACTGGTGTTCCTGTCCTGGCTACCCATTCAATTCCCCAGACCTCACTGGAGGACCTTGTCCGTTTAATATAATATGGAACAGTAATGACACCTGGGAAGAGGCTATTGGCAGTTTCTTTATCCCACTTGGGGAAGTAATACAAAAGCAAAAAGGCTCCTGAGGTTACAAGCATTAGTTAAAATAATGGCAAATAAAACCGGAGAAAGTTTAAGAGCCCTGGCCAGAGAAACAGGGGCGATCTGACAGATGGCCCTCCAAAACCGTCAGGCATTGGACATAGTGCTGATGGCCGAAGGAGGGACCTGTGCTCTCACTGGAAAACAATGTTGTCTGTTTATACCTGACGATACCAATGAGGTAATAGATTGTGCTAGGCACTTAAAACAAATCACATATCTTCCCCATGAAGAGTTGAGTTCTTTATGGAAGTGGCTAAGTAATCTGTTCAATTTCTCTGGCATAGGAAACTGGTTGTTTCAGGGAGCCCTAACTATCCTGTTTGGAATCTTAGTGATTTTTGTATGCTTTCAGTTAATCTCCTGTTGTATCCAGACTCTGTGTCGCCAGACGTGAATGCCTCAAAACAGCGAGTGTCATAGGCATGCATTTTGAATCTCACTGCCATGAACAAGAGATAAGGAACATGGTAATTATTTGTGGACCAGTAATCGTTTGTCATGCGTGCGTGACCAAAAGGCAGCGACTGTGAAAGTAGAATGAATTATATTGTGAAATTAGAAGATTAAAGAAATGCTGTCTGTACCTTTAAGCAAAATTGTTGGAATGCTGCAATCCAGGTGTCAGGAATACAGACATTAACATGAACAGTTGCACCGTTTAAGGGCAATTGTGTGAAGTATTAGCCTTAGATTGATAGAGTTACGAGAAGTAGGATATGCATGCTGCTCCGATGTTTACTGTTTTGCTTTCTTTGTTCCTTGTTCTTAATTCCCGCTCTTTATACTGTATAATAAGAATAGTTTGTGTCTTGCATGGTGCTCACATTATCTGGATGTTATCAGCAGAACGCTGTGCTAATAAACAGAGTGGTCTGACCAACTGTGATCCCTGGTCTTAACTTTGACACCAGCATATCTTAATATTTTCAGTAACATCAAATAGAGCTTTAGTGTGTGACTCTTCACCGTTTTGCACTTTGTGCAGTAATTTTGCTTGACAAACCCATATTTGAATATGCAGATTAACTGCATATGTATACAAATACTTATCCACTGAACTCTGGTCTCCAATTAACTTTTTGTCTGCAGAAAGAGGGTTTGTGCACACAAATGTAGGTGCATGCGTGCTCAGATGAGTTGGGGTATTTTGCATGTTAATCTCAGACTTTCGAAGATTTGGCCTTGTAAGAATAGCAAATGCATAAGCTTAGGCTAGTACATTGCATTTGAAAAATTAAACATATGCGTCAGGAAATTCTAAAGTTGCAGTTCAGGTCCCAAATCTGTCTTGTTTATCATCAGCATAGTTTGTTAACCTTACACTTTTTCTTTTCCTACTTTTGTGTGCTTGATTTCTCACACATGCTGTATGATCACTTAATTCCTTCCTTAGAGAAGGAGAAAGGAGATGAGAAAAGCATAACTGAAGTGCTCAAAAGATGCCTCATTTCTGCTTAATGTGATCAAGGGCTTGTCAACATGGTGAGCTAGTATGCACCAAGCTGGTGCGTGACAGATTCACACATTGGCATGCTAACTCACAATGGAGGCAAGCCTTTAGAAGCACGTCACATTGCTAATTCCTTTTACTAGTGCATCCTTAACTTATTAAGTTTATGGAACTCTTAGCAGTTCACATTTCTTCAGCTGTAGATTGATCTTGTTTTATCATTGAGGATTATAATCCTACAAATTTGAAGTTTCTAATTTCAGCTGTTTTTGAGTTATTTGACCACAGAATTTAGGAAAATATTTTGTCATACCTGCATAGTATTATTATTTATTAACAATCTGAGTTATAACAGCACCCATGATATACTGGGCAAGGATGAAGATGTAGTCCCTGCCTGAAGAACATTTTCTAATGCAAAAAATGTCTGCATCAGTTTTATTCAAAATGAGACCAAATATAGAATTATAGGACTGGAAGGGACCTCAAGAGGTCATCTAGTCCAGTCCCCTGCACTCATGGGAGGACTAAGTATTATCTAGACCGTTCCTGACAGGTGTTTGTCTAACCTACTCTTAAAAATCTCCAGTGATGAAGATTCCACAACCTCCCTGGGCAATTTATTCCAGTGCTTAACATGGAAATATTTAGACTAAAAGAGAGCTTTTTCAGAAGGTTACTGGCAAAGGAGGAAGAGGTTTAGTATGGAAACAGCTCTTCAGAGTCAAGTGCTATAATTAACTACTAAAAGGTTGAGCCTTCTAAATATCAGATTTAATAACATGTGGGATTATTTAGCATTTTAAGGACCTGATCCAAAGCCCACTGAGATCAGTGGAAAGAATGCCATTGATGTCACTGGGCTTTGGATAATGCCCTAAGAGGGTAAACTAGCATCTGGATTTTTGTTGCATGTCTGCCATTATGTTTGGTATTCCTTCATTTTGAACCTTCAAACTGATATCCACATCACTGCTCAGAATGTCACCGCCACTTGCATTTACTTCAAGGGATTGGTAGGGAGCTGAGAAGTACTAAGACAATCAGCAGTTTTCACTAGCTTAGGTTGTGGTTTGCACAGAGCACTAGCTGGTTCTTTCCTCTATGTACATGGGTATGCCTGTCTTTGTAACATGCAGTAAATTGAGTGCTTTGCACAGGCTTTTTGTCTAATACCTCCACAAGTATGTTTAGAGCTTTTCCCGAATAAGTATTCACCTTTTGAAATTAGTTTTTAATTGTTTGTTGTTGCAAGCCTAAAGTCTACAAATAGAATATAATGTAACTATAGCTTCTGGTCTTTCATCTGTGCTGATGGGAATCACCATGTAGACTGTTTTATTACCAAACTTGTGGTCTTGTTTGGGGAAGATGGTTATCGGCAGTAATGGGACACCAGGGTCAGTAAGTGAACAGTTCCACTGAATGAGGGTCAGAGATTTGGTTTCTTCAAACCAAGAATACCCAAGAAAACATTTTTTGCTAATGTTGTGGTTATTGAAAATCACAACCCTGAAGTTTCAATGTTTAAGAACATGTACGTGGGAATTTGCAATAATCACCAAGCAGGATTTTTCTCCTAATCACTATAATAGTTAATCTGTTCATTCTGGAGAGCCCAGCCTTTTCAGCTGGATGGTTGAAGATTTATTCCAGAAAGATCCATGTTCTGTCCTGCAGGTGTTCTGTCTTGCTCTGTTCCCTTTGTTTGCTCTGGCATCCACTTCCACAGGTTCTTACTTAGGTCTTCCCTGGTGTGGGGAAGTTTGCCCAAACTGCTATAACCTTGGCTGGGTCAGAGACTCAGGAAGCCTCAACTCATTGTTGAGTCTCAGCTTCTCTTTTTCCCTCTCTCCTGGGTTGTGGCCTGGGTGAAAGGAGTCGTACTTTTTTAGGCACTCTCCTAGCTTGGACAGTCATATATTCTGCTCTCCCTGGGGATCCTGCAGATCAGCAGGGAAGCAGACAGTGGAGCAACCAGAACTACTATCTTTTTCCTCCAGAAGGTGGACAGTGGGGAAACTGGTGAGGTGAGCAGCTGCAGTGGGGAAGGGACATCAGTGGCTCTGAGCACTCTCAATTCACACTAGTACTGTTCCTCTTGGGTCTGCAGGGAAGTGGTGGGAAACCACTGGAGAGCAAATCCCAGGTTGCTAAAGGTATCTGTGTGTTGCTGCGTTCAGCTTTGTGGCGCCTAATTGATTTAGGAGTCTAAACCTTATTTTCAAATAGGATTTAGGAACTTTGGAACCTAAATCGCATTGATAGCTGATAGGATGTAAGCTCCTAAGTACCTAAATTACTTTAAAAAATGAAATTTAGGCTCCTAAATCAGTTAAGAATTGCAACATCAAGTGCCGTAACACCTAAATACCTTTAAAAATCCTGGCCTTAGTGAAGTGACCCCTGTCTTCTCCATGTAGTGACAGGGCAGATCCAGACTCTGCACTTTAACAGTCACAGAGTGAGGTGCAAGGGACACATTTTCAATTCATTATCAAATCTACATTTTCTTCTTAACACAGTCTCCCTTAAGGGTCACAAATTAGACACCATTGATTTATGCAATCAACTTATTGGCTTCTTGATCACTTTTTCTTTGGTTAGCTTGCCAGAAGCCAAGCAGGCATTGTTTTTTTAGGAGAAATTTGTAGTTATGAAAAACAGTTAAGAGGTTGTAAACATTAGCAATTAAGATAATTGTACTTCACCATAGAATTCAAAATCCAGATCCGTGTTAGTGTTTGTTAGATTTAGAAAATGAATGTTATGAAAAAACATGTACTATTGTTAATATTCACAATCACTGGTTAGTATTTTAGACTGTTATAAAAAGGCAGTCAGCAGTGAACCAGCTGAGCGTCGAACAGCGGAGGCTAACAGAGGGAGTTTGTCTGGGAGTTCACCTGGGTAGAGCCCACTGAGGCTTTCATCTTGCAGGCTTCTCTGAGTACTTACTGCAACAGCTAAGGATGCTCTTAGAAGGAAGGTAATTTGGAAGGTGAGCGATTGGCTGTTGTGAGCTGCACAGGATGTGCCATGTTTGTCTTTCTTCCACAGGACAAAAACGACTTTGTCTGTACAAAGTGCACGCTTGTCTCCATATTGGAAGAGAAGGTTTGAGGTCTGGAGAAACAAGTATCGACCCTGCATTGCATAAGAGAAAATGAAGATTTCCTGGACAGACGTCAGGATATGCTTCTATGGGCACAACGTTCTGCAGAATCAGAGCAGGCTATGCAACAGGGACAGAGGGATGGTGAAGAAATTTGGCAGCATGTGACCTCCAGAAGAAGAAAGAGGAGCATCCATGTACCAGCAATGGAGATACAGGTGAGCAATCGTTTTCATGTTCTTTCCCCAGGTACTAATGCGGAGAGTGTACTAGATGATACATCTGAGGGAAGGGAGCAGAAGGACACTCCACTGACTGGCAGACATGAGATGCACTGTCCTAGAGATGGGAGTTCCACGACCACCGCTCACAAGAGAAGGAGGAGGGTGGTAGTGGTCAGGGGCTCCTTCCTCAGGGGGACTGAGTCATCTATCTGCTGGCCCTACTGGGAAAACTAAGAGGTCTGCTGCTTGCCAGGAGCTAGGATTCACAATGCGATGGAGAGACTGCCAAAACTCATCAAGCCCTTGGATTGCTTCCCCTTTCTGCTTCTCCACATGGGCACCAATGATCCTGCCAAGAATGACCTTGAATGGATTGCTGCAGACTACGTAGCTCTTGGAAGAAGGATAAAGGAGTTTGAGTTGCAAATGGTGTTCTCATCCATTCTCTCTGTGCAAGGAAAAGGCTGGGGTAGAGACCGTCGAATCGTGGAAGTCAATGAATGGCTACACAGGTGGTGTCGGAGAGAAGGCTTTGGATTCTTCGACCATGGGATGGTGTTCCAGAAAGGAGGAGTGTTAGGTAGAGACGAGCTCCACCTAACAAAGAGAGGGAAGAGCATCTTTGAAGGCATGCTGGCAAACCGAGGGAGGAGAGCTTTAAACTAGGTTCATCGGGAGAAGGAGACCAAAGCCCTAAGGTAAGTAGGGAAATGGGATACCAGGAGGAAGCATGAGCAGGAGAGCACAAGAGGGGAGGACTCCTGTCTCCTACTGAGAAAATGGGACAATCAGCGAATTATCTTAATTGCCAATATACAAATGCAAGAAGCCTGGGAAACAAGCAGGGAGAACTGGAAGTCCTGGCACAGTCAAGGAACTATGATGTGATTGGAATAACAGAGACTTTGTGGGATAACTTACATACTGGAGTACTGTCATGGATGGATAAAAACTGTTCAGGAAGGACAGGCGGCAGAAAAGGTGGGGGAGTTGCACTGAATGTGAGAGAGCAGTATGACTGCTCAGAGCTCTGGTATGAAACTGCAGAAAAAATGGAGAGTCTCTGGATTAAGTTTAGAGGTGTGAGCAACAAGGGTGATGTCGTGGTGGGAGTCTGCTATAGACTACCAGACCAGGGGGATGAGGTGGATGAGTCTGTCTTCTGGCAACTAACAGAAGTTGCTAGATTGCAGGCCCTGGTTCTCATGGGAGACTTTAATCACAAGAAGGGAACCTCAGGAGATCATCTAATCTAACCCCCACTCAAAGCAGGACCAATCCTCAGACAGATTTTTGCCCAATCCCTAAATGCCCCCGCCCGCCACAGATTAAACTCAAAACCTGTGGGTTCTAGCAGGCCAAAGTTCAAACCACTGAGCTATCCCACCCCATATCTACTGGGGGAGCAATTTTACAGCGTGCACAGATAATCAAGGAAGTTTTTTGAAATGGTGACCTGGGTGGGACAAGTTTCCTGTTGCAAGTGCTGGAGGAACAACTAGGGGCAGGAACTCTTTTTTTCCGGGAAACCTTTGGTTGCTCACGAAAACTGGGAAGAATTAGTAGGGGAAGCAAAAGTGGATGGGAATCTAGGGAGGAAAGTGACCATGAGTGGTAGATTTCAGGATTCCTGACACATAGAAAGAAAGAGGACGCGCAGAATACAGACCCTGGATTCAGAAAGCAGACTTGACTTCCTCAGGGGACTGATGGCAGGAGTCCCCTTGGAGAATAAAATGAGAGGCAAAGGAGTCCAGGAGACCTAGCTTTTGTTAATTTTAAAATAATCCTTAATGAGATTGCAGGAACAGAACCTCCCAATGTCGTAGAAAGAATAGTAAAATTGGCAGCGACCGCTGGCTGTAGCAGTGAAATCCTTGTGATTTATATAACACAAAAGCTTACAAAGAGTTGAAGCTTGACAAGAGTGACCCAGGGGAGAGTATATAATATTGCTCAAAGCATGCAGGTGAGTGAAATCCGGGAAGGCCCAGAATCACACTGGAGTTGCGCTAGCAAGAGATGTTAAGGAGTAACAAGAAGCGTTTCTTCAGGTTAGTGTTAGCAAAACAAGAAGAAAGTCAAGGAAGAGTGTGGGCCCTTACTGAATGAGGGAAGCAACCTCAGTGACAGAGGATATGGAAAAAGCTAATGTACTCAATGCTTTTTTTGCCTCTGTCTTCACAAACAAGGTCAGCTCCCAGACTGCTGCACTGGGCAGCACAGCATGGGGAGGAGGTGACCAGGAGGAAGAAGTGGTTTGGGACTATTTAGAAAAGCTGGCTGAGTACAAATCCATGGGACCGGATGCTCTGCATCCGAGGGTGCTAAAGGAGTTGGCGGATGTGATTGCAGAGCCATTGGCCATTTTCTTTGAATACTTATGGCGATCGGGGGAGGTCCCGGATGACTGGAAAAAGGCTAATGTAGTGCCCATCTTTAAAAAAGGGAAGGTTGGACTAGATCACCTCCTGAGTCCCCTTCCAACCCTGATATTCTATGATTCTATTCCATTTTGAATAGAAATGTCTGAATATAGGTAAGTATTTTTCTTTTTCAAGTGTCCTCTGCATATTTCCACTCTTGGGATATGCGTTGACCAGGGCTGTTGAATGGTGCAGTGTTCTACTTGAAGTGCCTAGTCAGTCGCTCACTCACCCCTCTCCACCTCCTCTCTCAGTCACTGAGCACATTCTGAGGGCATGTCTATGAAAGGGGATGTGGTAGCAGTTACCATCTCAGGGACCTTCCAACTGTTGACACGGATGGATATGATTATTCTATGGATCAAGGTTCTTCAGATAGTTATAGTGTCTTGTTCCTTGTTTGTAGATGGTGTTAGATGTATTATAATGTTAGTGTTGTTCTTATGGATGAATCTGAAGAGCAGAAAGCATGGATTTAAGAGAGATGTGTCATGTTCATCAGTTTCCAAGATTTGGATGCCTATGCTCGCTGCCTAAAGTGCTTAGTAGAAGGACAATCTCCTTCCAATTGTTCGATCTGCAGCACTTTCATACCACGAGCCAGAAAGCAGAGGCAGAATAGCTGTCTTTCTACAATTAAGCCTGATCAAGAAGAACTTCTGGATGCAAGGTTTCTATGGCCCTGGAAGATAAAAACAAGAAGCCTGGATCACATTTTAAGCCCGTCTGGTTCCAGGAAGGGTTTTCAACATTAACTGTCTAACTTGGCACTAAGCTCCAGTTCTAAAGAGAATGAGCACTTGGTATCAAAGTCATCTGATCCAATACCAAAGAAGGTGCTATAGTCAAGGAAAACAGGCATGGAAGATACATGATCAATGCCTGGAACTTCCACAGAACCAGGGCCTTGGGTTCCAAGGAAGAAAAAAACCAAGACTGAACAGTTGTCTGTGGACTCTATGGATCCTTTGGACTGTGATCTGGCAGATCAGGGACGCATGGTATGGAACTTGAAATCCACCAAGCAATCTCTTTGCACAGTTCTGAAGAAGTCTATGGACCTGGGTATTATACCATTACCAAAGGCATCTAATGCAGAAGAGCATGGACAGGTTTTGGACACTATGAAGAACAGTTACACCATCCAGTTTGACACCCTCTCTTCAAACCAACTTTCCCTTCCCTTTCATTTGTTTGTGTTAAGAGCAGAAATCAATTTTCTGTTAGCAGAGGGAGCAATAAAGGATGTTCCCATAAATCTCAGGAATCAAGGGTTCTATTCCCAGTATTTCCTAATTCCAAAGAAAGATGGAGGACTTGTCCAATTTTAGAACTAAGGAAGCTAGATAAGTACATTCCAAGAATTTGCTTCAGAATGGTGACACTAGGTTCCATTATTCCTTTTTTTGTCCTATCTAGAGTGGTTTAATGCTCTCAATCACAAAGATCCTTACTTTCATATTTCATTAAGATTGTCACACAGAAAATACCTTTAATTTGCTTCACCACGCGGCAAGACCATTTTCAATAGAGGGACCTCCCCTTTTGCCATTCCATGGCACTCTGTGTCCTTACAAGTGTTTCTCAGGAGACAAGTGATTTTCATGTTTCCATATTTAGATGACTGGCTCTTAAAAGCCGCATCAGAGGGTAAGCTGAAAGAAATCACAAAAATCACATGCTCTCTATTCCAAAGTTGGGTTTCTTAATAAATTAGAAGAAATCTGTACTAACTCCATCGCAGAAAATCTTATTCATAGGATCTCTTCTTAATTCCATAAGAGCAATGGCTTACCTTCCAGAGTAAAATTTCCTGAAGATGAAATATATCATCAGTCTGTACTGCAGAGTCTGTCTCAGAAAAGTAAAGTTCTTTCTATCACTAGTGGGTCTGATGGTGTTCAACTACATATATTACACATTATGCAAGACTAAGGATGAGACCTCTGCAACATTGGTTGTCAAAAAACTTCACTGGTAGTTTACAGTATGGATTGATACTTAACATTTCAAGAGAAATCTAAAGATCCCTCTGGTGGTGGAAGGATCAGGGTAATCTTCTGATCAGGTGATGTTCAGCCCTCTATCCCCATCTATGGTCATCACAACAGATGCCTCAAAAATAGGCATACTTCAACAAGCTTGTAATAAGGGGTCTGTGGAGTTAACAAGAAGATGGTCTTCATATCAATATGTTGAAGTTCATGGCAATTTGGTTGGCATTCAGATTTTCCTCCCAGGATACAAGAGTTAGTGGTTCAAGTAGTCACAGACAGCATGACAGCAATGTACTATGTAAACAAACAGGAAAGAGCCTGATCATCACAACTCTACCAGGAGACAATGAAACTTTGGGATTGGTATACACTTCATGAGGTATATTCACTAGCTCTGCATTTTGCCAGATCTCTCAACCAGTTAGTGGACTGACTGAGTAGGGAATCTACCCAACTGCACAAATGGTCCTTGAAAGACTGTGACCTGAGACATCTTTGCTCTTTATGGTACTCCAAAGATAGATCTGTTTGCTACAAATTTCAACACAAGTGGATCTGAGGAGTGCCCAGGGGTGCTGAAGTTGGCAATACTGACTGTGACATTACACTCCATATTCTTCATAGAAATATTGTTATAATATGACTATGGCATAACTAAGACATGTTTTGTGCAAGATGGGTCATGTGAGATCATTGGAAAGGTTATGATTTACATGTGTTTATCCAGTTTGTATGCATGTATCACTTCTGTATCTAAAGTTAGGAATATTGGCTATGTAACAATTACAATTGTGTGTGTACTTGGGAAATAGCCACTAGAGAGCAGTCCATCAGCCTTGATGTGCCATTAGGAAGAAACAATAAGATTTTGAAGATACTAATCTCTCTCCTTCCTGAGAGGGTGATGTGCTTTTACATTAAGAACATCAGGTGGTCATGTCACCTGGTACTAAACACCATCTTGGACTTCTAGTGATTTTCCACTAAAAGGAGGAGGACGTCAGGACTGGGAAACAAAAGGTTCCTGCCTTATGTAAATTCTATTTAAGGTTGGAGAGTAAGTTGATCTTGGTTTACTCTTCACTAAATCCTCATCCAAGATGACAGCTGGAAAGATCTGAGAAACAAAGACACGGGGGGTGGGAGGAAGAGTTGGGCCCAGACTGGAAAGGGATCTGGTCTGTGAATATGGTGTCTGAAGATTTAAGCTGCAAGCAGGGTAGCTAACCTTTAATAATTTCTACAGCCTTCCCAAAAGCAACATTTAGGGTGAGAAATTACTTCCCAAAACCAGTCTTTTTAAGATCTTAAGCTTAGTATGTGTGTTTTGTTTTGTTTGATCAGTAATCTGCTTTGTTCTGTTTGCTATCCCTTATAATCACCTAAAATCTGCTTTTGTAGTTAATAAACTTGTTTTTGTTCATTATAAAACCCAGTTCGTGCAATTTATAACTGGGAGGAGGGAAGAAGTTGTGCATATTTTCCTCCATATTGAGGGACGGGGTAAATTTATGAGCTTATGTTGTATAGATTTCCCTACAGTGCAAGACAATATTATTTTGAGTCTACTTTACAGAGGGGAGCTGCACTTCAGTGCTGGGCAATTTCCTAGGTAAGTCTTCCCATTAAGAGCTGTTTGCAGACTCTGTTTGATTCTATAGCTGGTGCATCCCTACTGGTGGGTGTGTGCTGCCAGAGGCCAGAGACCCTGATTCAGCAAAACAGGAAGAGAGAGCCCAGGCTAGTGGAGCAGGCAGGCTCAGTGAAATCCCAGTACATCAGATGGCACTCTGGAAAGGGGGTCCAACCCGTTCAGTGACCACAGGTTGCTTGTGGCCATGGGGTAACGGAAGCTGAAGGCAAGTCAAACCACACTTTCCTTTAGTCATTTAGGCTTACAGAAACTAATTGATGCTGCTGTCAAAATGAAATTTGCTGAATGATTTGATGGTCTAGCCCTTGCAGATGAAAGCCTTGAACATGAGCAAATCAATGATTTGTGGGATGGTTTCCAGTCTTCTATTAAGGATACTACTAACTAAGTGTTAGGGAAAAGGTGCCTCAGTCCTAAACATCAATGTCAGCAGACCCGGTATGTTATAGATAAACAATGTGCAGCTCACTTAAACAGGAATAATCAAGAATACTGATTCCCCAAATGCCTTGTGTAATGCAGCTTTAAAGCAGGACCATGAGATGTTTTGGGCAAATAAGTCTCAATTCCTGGAAGCTGCATCAGCCAGAGATGACTATGGCACTGTCTATAAAGAATTGTGCACCTTAAAGCCAGTCCACGAAATAAATCCTCACTTGTCAAAGATGGACGTGGAAACATACTGAACACGAAGGCGGAAAATCTGAGTAGATGGAAGGAACACTTTCAAAAGCTTCATTAACTCACCAGAGCTGCAGATCCACAGCACTAGGAGGATGAGAAGAAGTCCAGTGACCATGTAGAAAGAGAAGTCCAGTGACCATGTAGAGTGCATGTAGAAGTGCGTGCATTGTACAGGATGTCGCTGTCAAGGAGATTTGAAGCCCAGCCTCTAAGCTTATGAATGACTCTGCTGCCCGTATTTGTGGTATAGGTGTTGAGCTGATCAAGCATGGTGGGAATTCCATCTTGAAGTAGTTGTCCTATATTATCAACAAAGTATGGTTTCATGAGAAACTACCTGATGATTGGTGCTGTGGGCTTATTCTCCCCCTTTGGAAAGGGAAAGATATGCTGTAGTGTGTTCCAGTCACCATGAATCACTTTGCTTTCCATTCTAAACAAATTGCTTATGCTGGTTCTTTTTGAGCATGTTAAGCCTGCCATAAGGAATCTGTGCTGACTGCAGCATGCTTGGTTTATTCCCTGGCTGGTGAACCATGGAACAAATTTTTACCAATAGACAAATTATCAAAAAAGCCTAAGAGTTTCGGCTCAGGAAGGATAAGATGTATATAGCCTTTATTGATTTAAAAGCTGCCTTTGACTCTATTGATCATCGCTCCCTTTGGCTGTGCTTGCAAGCTGCTGGTGTGCCTGGCAAGCTCCTCAACTTTTTTGTAGAAATGCATCATCGGAGTGAGAGCTGTCTGCTTAGGATGTCCCACTGGTTTGAATATAAAGTGGCCTCCATTCAATCTATTCAATACCATCATTGTCTGAATGATGGAAGCCATCACTAACTACATACAGAGGGTGGTACTGGATGACTTCTGCATAACAGACCTGGACTATGTGGATTACATGGCTATGTTTGCATCCTCACAAACTAATCTCATCAATGCCCTGAATATATTTACAGAAGAAGCAAGCAAGTTTGGACTTCATGTCAATTGAAAGAAGACCAAACCGTTGAAAGTGGCTGATGGACCTTTATATTTACTTATTATAACTGATGGACAAGAAGTTGAATTTGTCAATTCATTTGAGTATCCTGGCTTCAATGTCACCAAGGAGGGAAGTGTGTTGCTGACACAAGCGACTGAACGCTGGGTCAGGTGGCTTGACCATCTGCTCAGTATGCTGGAGTCCATATTAGCCCACCAGCTTTTTCTATTTGATTCAACAAAAGCTGGATGGAAAAGTTCCTGAAGATGGTTTCTCACATGCTGTTTATGGCTTCCAACATCACTGTCTCAGCCTTCACCTAGAACAGGCCGTAACATTAGGAGGAGAACAGGCTCTCTGGAATCTGGTGATCTAAAGCGTGTACTTTATGCTCCACAAGCAGGAGAATGAATGAATGCAGGAGTGGATACTCAGTCTCTAACAGATGTTCCTCCTCATCTGAGGGACAGAGCTTATATATGCTTTCCTGCTTTTTCCTATAATGGTGAAAGAGGTGGAAAAAATCAGACAGGACGTGGCCAGATTGATACTGATTGCCCCAGTGTGGCCGAGAGAGCAATGATACACAGACTTGCTCCTTCTTTCCAAAGGAAACTACAGATGCTTACCAGTGTTGACAGACCTTTTGATGCAACAACAAAGAAACATGTATCATCCAAACCTGTTGTTCATCACATCTGACAGCATGGGCAATATGACTCCAATGAAGTTGGAGAAATCTTTCTCTACAGATATTCAACATGTTCTACTTAATGTTAAAAGGAAATCAACTAGAAAATGTTATGAGTTAAAATGGAAATGATTTTCACTACGGGTATCTGATAGGGTATAAATCCTGGGTCAGCCTCATTCCATTTAAATTAGAATATTTGCTATATTTAAGCATAAGAGTTAATCTATATCACTAAAGATATATGTAGCTGCAATAACAACTTCTCATTTAAATATATGGTAAATCAGTATTCTCACCTAATATTGTTAGAAAGTTTATTAAAGAGTTATTAAATTTGTACCTACCAGTGAGAGATCCTGTTGCACCATGGGACTTGAACTTAGTGCTGCCACAACTTATGTCTCCAGTCTTCAATCCCTTATCTTTGTGTTTCTTATTTTATTTTTCAATTGACTGCTTTTATTATAGCAATAACATCAGCTAAGAAGATTAGTATTTCATGCCTTTTATGGCTGACCCTCCATTTATGACTTTTATAAGGACAAAGTAGTTCATCCACATCCTAGATTCAGGCCAACAATCATTTCTAAGTACCATGTGAATCAATCCATTGTTTTTTTCCAGACCTCATTCAAGTAAGGGTGAATCAAAATTGCACTGTTTGGAAGCAAAAAGAGTTTTTTATCATTCTATTTGGATAGGATTAAGGACTTTAGATCTGAGCATAACTTGTTTGTTTCATATGCTGGTAACTGTAACGGAAATCATATTTTAGCACAAACATTACTGAGATAAGCCTGAGGGTGTATAATAGAAAGTTTTGTGTGGATCATGATCTCCCCATCTTCAGCTGAAAGTACATTCTACTAGAGTGATAGAAGTCTTGGTGGCATGTCTGAGACGTTCCACTACTAGACATTTGCAGAGCAGCCAAATGGATTTCAATACACATTAAACTAAATATTATCTGTTAGATATTGCAATCTGGTCAGATGCAGTTTGGTAGATCAGTGCTTCTGTCTTTGTTTATTTAGGACTGCTTACCCTTCATCTGAATTAATATGTACGCTATTGACTAAAATATCCCAATAGTAGTGAATATGCAGAGGACACTCAAAGTTATGAAGGTTTCTTTACCTGTAACTGGGGTTCTTTGAGATGGACTCTGCATATTCATACCCTCCACCTTCCTTCCCCTCTTTTGAGGAGTTCTATTTTCTACTGGCTTGGTATTAGTGGTGCAGGGAATGGAGACAGTAACCACTGCTGTGCCCCATTTTATAGCCACACCCTGAGAATGTGCTCAGAGGCTGGGGGTGGGGCTGTATGTGAAGAACCTTGATTATGGTTAAGTGACCTTCATTTCTTGATGAACAAAAAATTAGTCTATGCTCATTTTATTCAGAACTGATTTAGAAATGAATAATTCAATATTAAATGACAGAAAGGTAATATATGGATTTTATCTCTGTTTATACAGATATGCACATATATGTACATTATAGTTTGTAAATACATACATATATAAATATATATGTGTGTGTGTTTGTGTATATGTGTGTGTGTAATTTGAGTCTATTTCAAATCCAGCACAATAGAACCATCTTCAAATTTTGATCTTTTCACAGTTATTTTGTTTAGTTCAGTTTTCAGTTGATGGGAATAACTTCTTGTGTTTAAACCAACATTTTAAAAATATATACCTATGTATAAAGTTGTTTTCATTTTGTATGGTTTTAAATGGACCCATTTACATTGAAATGGTAGTAAAAATATTTTGAAAACCTGTTTTCTGGTCTACGGTTTTCTATAACACTTTCGATAGTGGTTTTTTTGATAAGTGTAACCAACATTCACATTTTGAAATTTTTTGTTTTTGTTTTAATTTTTTAAAAATATTTCAACCGACTCTAGTCTCTAGGTGTCTTTGACAAACATCAATAATATCAACATATTCAAAAGCACATTCTCCCTCTTGCTAATAGTTACAAGTAACCAGGCAGAGAATTGGGGAAAAAATCAATGGTTCATTATCACCTCCACTCCTCCCCTCAAAACTTTACCAATATATATATACACTCATATATTACAATGATGGGAATGGGTTAAGAAGTTTGATGAGTAGATCAGATGTTAGTTCAGTGTTTCTGACATTTTTTTTCTGCCTTTCAGATACATTAAGTGACAAGAAATAAGATTGTATAAAGTGAAGGATGTGACATTTGAAAATATGTATTCCCAATGAGCTCCCTCATCACTAAACATTGGCATAGGCTCAAAAACAAAGTTTTTTATTCCATCAAGAATCAATCTCAACTTGTGGATATGAAATAGGACCTTTGGGAAGTGAGGAAATGTTTAACACAAAAACAGTCTAGTAAAGGATTTAAAAATGATGTACATTAAGCCATATTCTGAGCTGGGTAAGATTCTTTCCCAGACTGTGTGCCTTTGATCTCCATTGGTGATACTGAAGTAGGACAATGCACTCTCTGATCGTGGGATGGCGTACTCTATGAAAACTGATGCTGAATAGACATTTGACACATCCTAGATTTGTGTTTGTTCTGAGGATGGTTGCTGTAATGAAAGCCTTATGTTCTCACTTTGAATGTGGCCTAACATTGGCAAGCTCAGATATTTACATGATCTGATGTTGACATGCTCCAGGATTATTAATCTGATTCATCTGTGTTTGCGTTTTATACACACACACATGCATCCTGAGGATGAAGGATGTGTTGGGCTTTTTTTTTTTTAAAAAAAAAAGCCAAATATACTAGCCTGAGGGGTAATCTGTTTTGATGGTCATTCCTCTGCTTACCATATTAGACTCGTTGGGGGTAGAACAAACAGCGGATACACTGCACGACTTTTAGCGGTATGCCTGTAGCGACACAGCCGTGTTGCTAAAAGCTGTTTAGTGTAGATATACCCTGTAGTGAGGCAGTATGGCTCCCCTCCAGCCCAGAGGAGGAAGAGCCTAGCCGGAGGCCAGAGTGGGCGGAGCTAAAGAGCTCTGAGCCCGCCCCTCAAAGGGTCAGGCACCGACCCGGAACTATAAAGGCGGGCCCTCAGAGCTCAGTCAGGGCCCAGCAGCCGGAGCGAGCAGACATCCCTCAGGGAGCTCGAGACTGGGAACCTCCTGTGACCCAGGGCAGCCGCCCAGACTGGCCTGAACTCCCCTGTGCCGGCTACCTGGAAGAGCTGCTGGACCTCCCCCATGCCGCTACCTGGAGAAGCCGCCAGAGTGCCCCCACGCCTGCTACCCGAAGGAGCCGCCGGAGCTCCCCCACGCCTGCTACCCAGAGGAGCTTCCAGATCTACCCTGGGCCGACTATCCAGAGGAGTTGCTGGACCTACCACCCAGCCCTGGCTGCGATGAGCCCGTGCTTCTGAACCCTGCAGAGGCCAACATCAGGACCCAGGTAGGCCCCGAGGGGGTGTACGGAAGTAACCTGGGGGCAGCTGACCCCAGTCTGGCTGCAGCCTTACCGGAGCCTGTGTCGGTGTGTTGCGGCCAGGATCCGCACTGACTGAGCAGTGGATCGTTAGCCGCTGCTAGGCCCCAGGCTGGGATGCAATGGAATGGGAGGGCCTGCGTCCCCCCTGCCACCCATCCGGGGTGGCAGACTCCCCCTCTCCCTGGCCTGATGAGGCCGAACCCGGTTATTGTTGCTCAGCCCTGTTCAGCCTGAGCTTCCTGACTCAGTGTTTGTTGGCCCACCCTGACCTAGGGCCATGGCCTTAACTGTTGTTGTTGCTCAGCCCTGCCAAAGGACCTGAGACACTTGCCCCCACAGGGCAGGCGATTGCCGTGAGGACTGCCAAGCTATTTCCTGGACCCATTGGTGTGTAGTGAGTCGGTGTGGCTCCCCTCCTCCCTCCGGACTTTATAGTTCTGGGTCAGCGCCTGGCTCCGGCTGCACTCGTGTACACGTGGTACCAGAAGTGGGAGATTGAACCCTTGCCCCCTGTGAGAAGAGGCCAGAGGGGAAAGTCTACCCTAAAGAACCATGGAGATGGAGCGCTTGTTTCAGCTGCTGGCGGAGAACCTGGACCGGCAGCAGACTGCCCAGCTACAGCAGCAGCAGCAGGCAGCTGCCTAGCTCCAGCAGCAGCAACAGCGGTATACCGCCCAACTCCAGCAGCAGCAGCATGCTGCCCAGCTCGAGCAGCTGCAGCAGCTTATTCAGCAGCTTGGAGTCCAGATGCAGCAGCTGGTGACCACCTTGCTGCACCCCGTAGAACCATCAGCAGGGGATGGCGCTGGGACACCACACTCTGTCGCCCCAGTTTGACTAACAAAGATGGGCCCCGACGATGACCCCGAGGCATTCCTGGTAACGTTCGAATGGGTGGCCCTCGTCGCTGGGTGGCCCCGGGACCAATGGGCCGCCCTTCTGGCCCTGTACCTGACTGGGACTGCCCAGACGGCATACTGGGGGCTGGTGACAGAAGAAGCCAGAGATTATGGCCGAGTAAAGGCCATAATCTTGCATGCCCTGGATGTCAGCCCCGAGACTTTTCGGCAGCGGTTCCGGAGCCAGACGTATCCTTCGGGGGCCTGACCTTGGCTGGTGGCCCAAGCCCTGAAGGAGGCATGTCAGCGATGGCTACAGCCAGAAATGAGGATGGCAGAGGAGGTCACTGAACAAGTGATCCTGGAACAGTTTGTGCACACCCTGCCAGCCCGAGGACGGGCCTGGGTGCTCCGCCACTGGCTGGCAACATTGGTCGCGGTCGTCTCGCTAATGGAGGACTTTCTCGTGGCCGAAATTTCCGTGGGGCCCACCTTCCAGCCTCCAAATCCTGGACCCGAACGCCCTAACTCCGACAGAAATGGAGACGCACCGACCGGCCGCGAAACCCTGGCTGCGGGCAGGACGCCTGTCCGGGGCCTCAGTCTCGGTGCCCAGATCCAGCCCCTTGGTCCGGAACAGCACCTTCCGGGCCGGGGACCGCGAGGGCCAGTCGGAGTCCCCTCAGAAGTCACAGTGGAGCACCCTCCAGGGGCGACCGCCCTTAGCTCAGACCCTGTTTCCATTATGGGCAGACTGGACACCTGCAGCGGGACTGCACAGAAACGGACTGCAGCTTCAGGCAGGTCTGTGCAGGGGACACCTGGGCTAGGCTACCACAGGCCCCCAAGATCACGGTCCCGGTAGTCGTCGGGGACCAGGCCACCCAGCCTTTGATTGACTCTGGCTGCAGCCAGACATTAATCCGCCAGACTTTGGGACCCCCGGTAGACCCCTTCCTGGGAACAATACACCTGCAATGCATCCATGGGGACGTCCGGCCCTACCCTAGTGCTTGCGTCCAGTTGACAATCGCTGGCATCAGCCAACGACTCATGGTCAGCTTAGCCCCTCGACTGACATACTCGGTGATCCTGGGGTGGGACTGGCTCGCCTTCGAGGAGGTCCTCCGGTCGACACCGGCACTGGAGGGAGAGCGCCAGGAGGTCCTGTCGGATGAAGTGGATGGGACCCCGGGGACCGAAGCGAAGAGTGAGGAAACCGATAATCCTCAGCTGGAGCCTGCGGTCGAACCCCTCCTTCATACTGATTTTTGTCGGGACCAGAGGGCTGATCCTACCTTTAGCCGGGCCTATGACCAGCTCGCGGCAGTCGATGGGGCCATCATCGACCCCCAGCATGCAACCCAGTGGCCCCACTTCGAACTGTGCTGGGACCATCTCTGCAGGAATGACCGTGACGCCTGCATCCAGGAACCCCAAACGCAGCTGCTGGTGCCCTGGTGCCACCAGCGGGCCATGATGAAGCTGGCCCATGACATCCCGGCGGCCGGACATCTAGCCATGAGAAGAGCCTTGCTCGGATCTTGAAGCAGTTTTTCTGGCCCGGTATTTACCAGGAAGTGAAGAACTATTGTAACTCCTGCCCGGAGTGCCAGTTAGCTGCCCTGCCACAAGTGCCCAAAGTGCCCCTGGTCCCCATGCCTATCATAGAGACGCCGTTTGAATGGGTGGCCACGGACCTGGTAGGCCTGCTCCCAAAAAGTGCTTCCGCTTTCCAGCATGTCCTGGACGATGCCACCCATTTCCCCGAGGCCATTCCATTGCGGAGTACCACTGCCCGGACCATCGCGGAGGAACTGATGAAGGTCTTTGCTCAAGTGGGTCTGCCCCGGGAGATCTTAACAGATCAAGGCACCAATTTTACCTCCCGGTTGCTACACCAGGTTTGTGAGCTCCTGGGGGTTAAACAGCTACGCACCTCCGTGTACCACCCGCACACGGACAGGCTGGTGGAACGATTCGATCGGGCCCTCAAGGAGATGCTGTGGAAGTTCCCCCCGGAGGAGCTACGCCGATGGGACCAGTTGCTCCCGCCCCTGCTGCTAGCTGTCCGGGCGGTCCCTCAGTCATCGACCAAGTTTTCCCCGTTTGAACTATTATACGGGTGCCATCCGCGGGACCTGTTGGACCTAATGTGGGAAACCTGGGAACAGTTCCCCTCCCCAACCCAGGGACTCCTGAAGTATGTTCTCCAGCTGCAAGAGTATTTTGCGCAGGCTGGGACCCTGGCATGTGGAAACTTAAAGACTGCACAGGACCGACAGGGGCGGACCTACAACCAGGAGGCGCAGGTGCGTGACTTTGAAGCCAGGATCGGGTCCTGCTCCTCTTGCCCTTGAGTGAGTCGAAGTTACTGGCCTGCTGGCAGGAACCCTATGAGGTACCTCAGAGGGTCGGGCCCATCACGTACGAAATTCACCAACTGGACAAATGCAAAAAGACCTAGTGATATCATGTGAACTTGTTGAAGCCCTGGCGCGACCGAGAAGGCCTGTTAATCAATCCTTACCTGCCCGAGCCAGAAATGGGTCCCCATGTGCCCCAGACAGAGGACCTCGCTGCACCCCTGCTTGGTGACACCCTTACAGAAGAGCAGCGCAAGCAGGCCAACTGTCTCCTGCAGGCTTTCCGGGGAACCTTCACTGCTCTATCAGGATACATGACCCTGGCCTATCATTTGATCCAGACCGAGTCAGGGAAGGTTATCAGGGAAAGAACCAGGCCACTGCCGTACAGGATGCGCCAAGAGGTCGAGGAAGAGGTGCAGGCCATGCTGGCCTTAGGAGTCATTGAGTCGTCCCAGAGTGAGTGGTGCAGCCCAGTGGTCCTGGTACCCAAGCCCGACGGCACCCGCTGGTTTTGTATAGACTTCCGGAGGGTGAATGCCATCTCCAGGTTTGACGCCTACCTGATGCCCAGTGTGGACGAGCTGCTGGGCTGCCTAGGGGAAGCCTGGTTCATTACCACCCTTGACTTCAGTAAAGGATACTGGCAGATCCCACTCGATGATGCCTCGAAGGAAAAGACGGTGTTCGCCACTCCGATGGGACTCTACCAGTTCACGCGGATGCCTTTTGGCCTCCATGGGGCCCCGGTGACCTTCCAGCGGCTAATGGACCACCTACTACGACCCCACCGGGACTGCGCAGCCGTGTATTTGGACGATGTAGTAGTCTATAGCCGTCACTGGGAAGACCACCTGGACCGGGTAGCCGCAGCCCTGAGGTCCCTGCGACAGGCAGGGCTGACAGCCAACCCAAAAAAATGCCGCATCGCATGGCAGGAGACCACATGTCTTGGTTATACTATTGGGGGAGGATGAGTGAAACCCCTTGTTGGGAAAGTGCAAGCCTTGACGGCCTGCCCGACGCCAACTATGAAACGCCATGTCTGACAGTTCCTGGGCCTTATCGGGTACTGTCGGTGGTTCATCCCCCAATTTGCCTCCATCGCAGCACCTCTAACCGGACTATTGACGAAAAACAGCCCCCGGCAGGTACGGTGGTCCCCGGAATGTGAAGAGGCCTTCCGGACGCTCCACACGTGTCTCTCTCAAGAGCCAGTCTTATATAACCCCGACTTCAACCGGAGGTTCATCCTCTAGACGGGCGCCTCAGAGGTAGGATTGGAGGCTGTCCTGTCCCAGGAGGCTGATGGAAGGGACCACCTGGTTCTATACCTCAGCTGAAAGTTATTTCCTCTGGAGAAGAACTACGCCGTGGTGGAGAAAGAAGCACTGGCCATAAAGTGGGCTTGTGACGTCCTCCGCTTCTACCTCCTCAGGGCTCCGTTCACACTGGTCACGGACCATGCCACCCTCTGATGGCTGATGAAAATGAAAAACAATAATGACCGACTACTGCGCTGGTATCTGGCCTTACAACCGTATGCATTTACCATCCAGCATAGAGCGGGTAAGGAACATGCAAACGCGGAGTTCATGTCCCGCCTAGGGGGGATGGAGCGCCTGGCCCTGACGAGCAGGCACCAGACTTGAGGGGGTGTGTGTGTGTGTAGTGAGGTGGTGTGGCTCCTCTCCAGCCCAGAGGAGGAAGAGCCCAGCTGGAGACAAGAGTGGGCGGAGCTAAAGAGCTCTAAGCCTGTCCCTCAAAGGGTCAGGCACCGACTCAGAACTATAAAGGCCGGCCCTCAGAGCTCAGTCAGGGCCCAGCAGCCAGAGCGAGCAGACGTCCCTCAGGGAGCTTGAGACGGGGAACCTCCTGCGACCCAGGGCAGCTGCCCAGACTGGCCAGAGCTCCCCCGCGCTGGCTACCTGGAAGAGCTGCCGGAGCTCCCCCGCGCCCGCTACCCGGAGGAACTGCCGGAGTGCCCCCACGCCTGGTACCCGGAGGAGCTTCCAGAGCTACCCTGGGCCGACTATCCGGAGGAGTTGCCGGACCTACCACCCAGCCCCAGCCGCGATGAGCCCGTGCTCCTGGACCCTGCAGAGGCCGACATCAGGACCGAGGTAGGCCCCGAGGGGGAGTACAGAAGTAGCCCTGGGGCAGCCGACCCCAGTCTGGCTGCAGCCTTACCGGAGCCTATGTCGGTGTGTTGTGGCCAGGATCCGCACTGACTAAGCAGTGGATTGTTAGCTGCTGCTAGGGCCCCAGGCTGGGACGCAGTGGAGTGGGAGGGTCTGCGTCCCCCCTGCCACCCATCCGGGGTGGCAGACTCCCCCTCTCCCTGGCCTGAGGAGGCCGAACCCGGTTATTGTTGCTCAGCCCTGTCCAAGGGCCTGAGCTTCCTGACTCAGTGTTTGCTGTCCTGCCCTGACCTAGGGCCAGGGCCTTAACTGCTATTGTTGCTCATCCCTGCCCAAGGGCCTGAGCTCCCTGACTCAGTGTTTGGTGCCCCGCCCTGACCTAGGGCCAGGGCCTTAACTGCTATTGTTGCTCATCCCTGCCCAAGGGCCTGAGCTCCCTGACTCAGTGTTTGGTGCCCCGCCCTGACCTAGGGCCAGGGCCTAACTGTTATTGTTGCTCAGCCCTGCCGAAGGACCTGAGCCCCTTGCCCCCACAGGACAGGTGATTGCTGTGAGGACTGCTGGACTATTTCCCGGACCCACCGGTGTGTAGTGAGTCGGTGTGGCTCCCTCCTCCCCCCTTAGAGGGTTGAGCCATGGCTGCACTCGTGTACATACCCTTAGCATTCATTTAAGTTCTCTCCCTTGTGTGTACGTAATACATAACCATATACTCATTTATTCTACAAGACCCCTGTCTTATTCAATACACAGAATGAACAGTGAATGAGGCAGAGGGTTGCAAGAAGTGAAAGAATGTTCTCTTGTTCTACAATTTATGTATTAACCACTAGAATTCAGAAGTGCTGGGTTCTATTGTTGACTCTGCCACAGATTTCCTATGTGGTGTCGGGCAAGACTATTGGTACTTTGCTTCAATCATCAATAAGGATGATAATGTAGAATGGTGGGGCAAAGGCAGGATGGCTAATGGGAGTGAGTGCATGGAAATAGAAATTAACTCATTTGAGATGATAGCAAAAATCAAAACCTTTAATGCACTCAAATTGGGGGAACTGGATTATCTCCATCCAGAATTTTGAAAGAAGTGGCACATGAATTGCAAGTCTAGTAACAAGGATTTTTAACCAATATATCAATCTGAGGGGGGTTACCATATGATTGGAGAATAGCAAATATAACTATATTTAAGGAAGGGGAGGGAAAAGTGATCCAGGCAACTACAGACTCATTAGCCTGACTTCAATAGCATGCAAGGCTTTAGAACAAATTCTGAAGGAAAGAATAATTAATGTCTGGAGGTCAATGAACAATAGGACAAAATGCAAAACATGGGTTTACCAAAGATAGATCATGCCAGCCTGATGTGATATCTCTCTATGATAACTATTAACTGATTTGTTTTAGACAAGGGCAGTACAGAAGATCTAATGTAAAGCATTTGACATGGTACCACATGGGAAATTATTAAAGCTGGAGAAAATGGGAATTAGTACAGTAATTACAAGATGGATAAGGTACTGGTTAAAGAGGAGACAACAGGTTGTACTAAAAGGGGAATTATTGGGCTGGAGGGGAGACTATTAGTGGAGTTCCTCAAGAATCAGTCTTGGGACTGATTTCATTTAATATTTTCATTAATGACCCTGGTGCAAAAAGTAGTACCATCAATAGAGAGGAGGATCAGAATATTACGCAGGAAGAATTGTGTGACCTAGAGCAGGGGTTCTCAACCTTTTCCTTTCTGATCCCCTCCACCATGTGATAAAAACTCCATGGCCCACCTTTTCCATGACAGCTGTTTTCTATATATAAAAGCCAGGGCTAGCGTTACGTGGTAGCAAGCAGGGCAATTGTCCAGGGCCCCACGCCACAGGCGCCCCACGAAGCTAAGTTGCTCAGGCTTCTGCTTCAGTCCCAGGTGGGGGGGTTCAAGGCCCTGGGCTTCAGCTCTGCACAGCAGGGCTTAGGCTTTCTGCCCTGGGCCCCAGTGAGTCTAACACTGGTCCTGCTTGGCAGACCCCTGAAACCTGCTCCCTGGTTGAGAACCACTGACCTAGAGAAATGGAGTAATAGAAATGGGATGTAATTTAATAGTACACAGTGTGAGAATATACACTTATGAACTGATGAGAAGAATTTCTACTGTAAATGGGGTGCTCATCAGTTATAAATAACAGAAGATGAGAAAGACCTTGAAGGTCACAGGATGACTATGAGCCACCAGTGTAATATGACTGTAAAAAAGACAAATATGGTCCTAGGATGTATCAGGAGAGGTATTTCCATTAGAGATAGGTATTGTATTAATGCCAGCATACAAGGTACTTGTAAGACCTCATCTGGAATACTCTGTACAATTCTGTTCACTCATGTTCAAGAAAGATGAATTCAAACTGGAACAGGTGTAGAGAATAGGCTACTAGGATGAATAATAATAATAACTACTCAAGATTTTGGGGGTAATGCACTTAAGCGATGACCAGGCATTTCTAAAAAGCTTAATGAAAAGGTTTTTTTTCAAATATATTAATGTATTTTCCTCTTAAAGGTTTTTACAGTTGGATTTATGTTTAGCTAAAGCACTTAGCTTTTTTAATCCCTCAATAACATTTTTATTAAGACTTTAAACCATTTCTAATATTGTTCCAGTTTAATTTGCAGCATCCCAAGAATAGATGGTGACATGCTGTGAACTCAAAGCTACTACTGGTACTTGTTTCAGTCGACCTCTCTAACTCGTAACTTTGCTGCTCGTGATTTATACAACCATCCCAAGCTAAAGCTGATAAAACCTTTGTACTACATCGCTTATTGTGTATTTATATAGTTATTACGTGTTATTTATAATTTGTCACATCAGTATAAGTCTATCATGTAACCTCACATGCAAAGGCCTTATTACTAAGGAAATATAGTCAAACATGCACTGAAGTCAGTGGGAGTTTGACTGAGCATAAAGGACTTAATCCTGTGCTCACTGATGTCAATGGGAAGGCTCCCACGGACAGGATCAGGCACACACACATTAATAAGCACTCAGAATCTGCCCCTTAGAGAGGAGCAGTTAACGAAGTAAATCATATTATAACTGCAAGTGCCTATAAACTGCAACATACAAACCTAAAAGCACGAGGTAAGTCTGGAATAGCTTTTATAAATCCATATATTATTTGGCCAGTAAAAGTTCAGTGCTGAACACCTGACTGTAACAATTTTAAAACCTGACAGATACAATCATAGTTATTAGGCTGCTACATAAAGAAAAGAAATGAGATTATCTCTGCTACTAACAAAATTGTCTTAGATGCATCACCCCCGACCCCAGTTATCATTGCCCTAAACTGTTTTATAATCTTGGTAATTAGTGCCCACAACTTCATGGCTGATAGGACATGCGAAGCATTGCACTTTTAAGTACAGGAAGTCCTCATCTTTATGACAAATTTGTTCCTCACAATTGCATTGTAAGTTGAAATGTAAATCGAAACTGCTTTTCCCATAGGAATCAATGGTATGAAGGGAGATTGGTTCCTGAACCAAGGCTTGATACGCTATTTTCACCACAATAACCCACCTTTTTGTACTAAATAAATTATAGATGACTAATATTGCAACATCAATGCATTTACTGTACACTGTATTTTGTAAACAGCATTTAGATAAACATATAAACTTACACATGCTGCTCAGAATGCTGGCAATGCTGGCTCAGAAAGCTAGGGAGAATGGTACACATGCTGAGCCTCAGCCAATCACTGTTCAAGCTTTCTGACTGGCTAAGCCTGAAAACTCCCTGTACACTCAAAAAAAATTTCACACTGTGTCACCTTAAGTATATTGACCTAAGGGCTAGCCCTCTCACTGAAGTGGAGTTATTAGGTCAATATAGTGGGCGACTTACATCGACGGGAGCACCATTGTAGTGTAGACACTTATATAGTTAGGTCAACATAAGCTGTCTTATCTTGACTAACTCTGTAGTGTAGAACAAGCCAAAGTAGCTTCTTTAGCAACTGTAGTATGCTCATATCTGCTTTTGTTTATCGCTAGAGGGGGACAAAGACACAATTTAGTATTAGTTACACCAGCAGCAACCAAGTTCAAGACTATAGTTTTGCTCTGCGTTGACAACTAACTTATTTTGTAGAAACACATTGAGCGTGGTTTTGAGTGAAAGATCACAGAAGATTAAGCACCAGATTGTTTTATGAAATATTAAAAAAGAATTCTGAAACTTTTTCTGAGTCACCATCATATTAACATTTAGCCAAAATCATACATGAGAGAATAGCAAAAAAAAAAAAAAGAAAAAGTTACATCAGTCAAAGACATTACAAATTTGCATTAGCGTGCTGCAAAAAAGAAAAGCTAAAATACTGATTGACCTAATTTCTATCAGTTGATTATTCCACCCCATACTGTACTAGATAGAAATCCTATCCGAAGATCGCCAGTCTAAGTAAATGAAATTCTCTCAATCATGCCAACAACACATTGTCCTTGTCCTTTTAATACTTATGGTTATTGTATTTATTGTCTTCCCATCAATATTTGTTATGAGATTATTAATATTGTAATTATCTATTGAATTAAAAATTATAGTAATTGAAGTAAAAATAATTCTTTGTTAAACAAAGAGAGAGAGAGATTAGGGTCAGACAGCAGCTGAACTGACTCACACAGCAAGTTTTGCAAGCTTTTCTGTAGGGTAAAGAAAGGATGGGACTCCAATTACTGGGAAATAAGGAGAAAGAGAAATTCTTGTGACCCCACCACAGCCATTCTGAGACACAGCCACGATCATCACCACTTCAAAGTCACCTAAATTTAAACGCACTTAGCTCTAATTTTAAAACATTTACCTTTGATTCATTCCGTTGTGATCCAGTTAGCCTAAGAGGTAGTGCTATATTAAAACACCTGGGATTTGTCAAAAATATTCTTTTACCCACTGGTTTACTTTGATCAATCCAAGATGCTCAACAGCTAAAGTTACATATGAATTGTAAATTGTTTTTGGCCAAAACCAGGTTCAGCTTCCCATGCCTTAAAAGTGGAAGGACTTTAAATAGGTGTGAGTTAGAATCAAAGACATTAAAAACATTTTTTTTTCAAGTAGAGATGAGCTGGTCAGGTTACATTTGTTTGTATAGTTTTACTGGCAGGGCTGGTAGCTCCACCTATCATCAAAAATGCTTGACAGTTCCCATAAGACTCTGTTTTCTGTTGCTTATAATTTTGTCAAATTTTAACTATTTGGACTTAAATTTTCCATGCTGGGTATCCATCTCAGGCTTAATGTTTTGAAAAATTTCAGTCAAAATAGGGCCTTGAAATCTGGGAGAGGGTGGGCTTTGTGTCAGGATTGTGCCTTTTGCCATCCCTATTAAAAAATGGCCCAAATCTGGCCAAATTATAAAAGGTCTGAATTAGGATGGCCCAAGATGTCAGCCTGTTTTGGGGCTCACAGTGGGAGCTGTCCCCCTCCCCAGGGCTGAAAGCTCTAGCTGTGAGCCTAGTGCTAGGCTCAGTTTCATAGCAGGGAGCCTATCAGCAGTGAAATTGACATTCTTGTTAGTTTCTCAGCTGCTATTATTTTGAATTTGGTCTCTGGCTTCTGCCCTCAGCCGTGGAGCTAGGTGCTCCATGTGTGAGGTCTGAGTGGCTGTCAGTGTCCCACACTCCGGCTGTCAGTGCTCCACAATGTCCCATGTCAGTCGGTGCAAGAATTCCTGGTGAGAATGCAAACGACTGGCAGAAGGAGGGTAGTGTGGACACCGACAGCCAATTCAATTACTGTGGTGGCTGTCAGTCATCCTAATTTAGGTTGACCTAATTTTGTAGTGTAGACAAGCCCTTAATAAGTAGTGGATGCTCATGCCTTTAATGCTGTCTCTCCTGAGTTTAAACCCTACTATTGACCCAAGCAGGGTCATTATCGTACTGGCACCCAAGTTTTTCAATTGTACATTTAGTTTTACCCAGCTTAGGCTGAGTGAGGGGTAGGCTTGAGACCTACAAAATTAAAAGCAAGCTGTTCTTATGGCTTGAGTTTACAGGGTATCTCCTCTAACTGGTAGCTCTCAAATACATTTATCATTTATGTGGACTAACAACTAGAAGGGATTAAAAATTCCACCTTGTTCCCCCTTGTATGGCTTACACTGGCATGAGTCCAGATGCATTGTGGGAATCTTTCTCAAAATTTTAGGGCACATCTTTGCTCAGAGGGACCTATTTATTTCTTGTCTTATTGTTTCTGTGGAACTGTGTTTCCAGAGCCATCTCCTAGTACTCTGCATCTAGGTACCCCAAATCTCTCTCATTACTTTTTGTTTTGCTGCTGTTTGAATCTTTTGCCATAATCTTATTCATTGCAATAGGGATCTGTCATTCAACTGTGCATGTATGTGCTTGTGCATGCACACACACACATGCCACTCCCTGAAGTTGTACTGAAGAGATTTTAACATCATGTTGACATTTGAAAATGTCAGTGTTTAAGTCTGTACTGCATCATATATAAAACCAAAGTTTTATTTTCTAGGATGGACTTGGGGGGATATACTTAGCATTTGTCTAGAAAGGCAAGCGTCTCTTCCCAGAACATAGCAGTTCTGTCCCATGTTAAAGGTAAAACTTTTGTTTGCAAAACGTTTTTAAAATTGGTTTATAACAGCTAAGACATCTCACAGTGCTGTTGTTTTTTTAAAAATATAAAAGTGCATATTGTCAAGACAAATGCAAGAGCAATGTTATCTACAATCTGATTTGGATAAAAACACTGCAAGGATACATTTCAAATTAGATTAAAAACTTGATCAACATTCCAAGAAATTTAAAGCTAATATATTAAAATAAGTAAATCAATCAAGGCAACAGAAATAAAATATAAATACCACGAACAAAGTTTGTGTTCACTTTCCATTGAAAGGAGACCAACTTTGTTATAATATTAAAAATATTTTAAAATTAACATTCATGATCTAATCAAAAACGAAAAAAGCAAGATAACGCCAAGATAAGGCTGTTCTATCTCACGCTATTGTTTCAAGTCTCTTGGAGTAGTGAGTGATTTTGTATAAATTTATGATGTGATGCCCTATGTATAATAGAGTGAGGATAGGCTGGGAATTGCAGACATATGTTGAATTTCCTTGGTTGGTTATTTTGTTGGACTCTCAAAGCCTACATTTCAGACTGAATGCTAATGTTTGGTATGAAGATTTAATACTTTCCATCGTTTGGATAATTGTGCTCCTAACTGTACGTGTCTCAACCTTTCGAACACCTTAATGTGCAATGAGTGTCAAAACCCAAAACAAAGTAAGGGGTACCAAAATATCTGTTATACAAGAAACTTAAAATGCAGTATGGTTCATTATTTTAGAGCAAATAAATGTCTGTAACCTCAGTTATATGATTCTTTCTTAATTCTGTAAATTTTCAACAATAAAAGTGAAGAAACACCACATTTGTGTGGAATATAGAGGCCTTTGGCACTGAAATGAGGTACGCTTGAGAGGTATGCCTGCCTAACTACCTCACTGTTAGTAACTGCACTCTTTGATCTGTATGTGCACAATTTGTGCACGCAGTGTGAGGGACCAGTTTGAAAATCTCGTTCAAAGATTTTGTTTGGTAGTGAAAGCATACAGAGATAGAATGCTGAAGAAGAGGAAGTCTAAGAACATCTTCCCTCCTTAATGTGACTTTTGTTTGTCTAACTTCTGGCTTCATGCCTCTTTCGCACTGTTCCTGGTGCTTGAAATAACTTGCAATTTCCTGGGCCCCAAGCATCCTGCATCTCCATGAAAACAACAAGGAGTCCGGTGGCACCTTAAAGACTAACAGATGTATTTGGGCATAAGCTTTTGTGGGTAAAAAACCCACTTCTCCATCTCCATGTTAAATCTCCCATTCAATGTAACCTAGCCTTCCATTGTTCAACAGCTGCAACTATCTGCTCCCACCTTCATGCCTCATCTGTAAACTTACGCATTGGACTGATACTATGCGGTTCCACTTTCAGAACTCTGCACGAAAGGGTTCATTTATCGCTCTTACAAGCCTAGTCTGTGCTTGAGAGGTGGAGGCGGTGCACTGCTTGAACAGAGGTTCCACAGGGTCACTATACCTGGGAAAGGAATACTTCCTCTAGAGGCCTTGTGGAAGGGAGGCATGCGAGGAGATGAACCCTTTTGCTACTCCCATTTAATAGATGAAGGCAGCATTCCCTCAGTAGAGTTGTCCAGGTGTACAGAAAAGAGGGAGCTAGGCTCATTCTGCCCAGAGATGCCCCCTTTGGGGCTGAAGGCAACCCCAGCCCAGCACTCCCCCAGTGCCCTCCTATTTTCTAATGCTGGGAGCCAAGTGGTCCCTGCATGTAAAGTGATACTAATTGTCACTTGAAGAGTCACTATTAGCCAACCATTAGGCACAGAGGCATCTGAAATATTGTTATTTTTCTCCTGTAGGTAGAATAGGAGATATGTCCAGTACTGGTTGGCAAATGCTAAATTCTTAGTGACTGTAGCTCTGTTATATGAGGAGATTTTTGGAGCTTCTGTTTCAGTTGGTGCTCTTAATTCCTGATCCATTTATATTACAGAGGTGGAGCCCTGAGCCTATATGGAGCCTGGCCCCATGGTTCCCTTCACAGAACTGGAGCTTTTGAGCCTCTCCGTCATGACTATTCAATCCACTTGCTGCTGAGTGAATTCTCTTTGGCACTAAATGAAGCTCAGGTGTCCATGCTGATTATATCTGATTTATCAGTTGCCCTCAGAGGCACAGATTATGCAGTGTTCGTCCCTAGTGCTCTGTCATGAACAAATACCCAGGGCCGGCACTTCCATTTAGGCGACCTAGGCAGTCGCCTAGGGCGCCAGGATTTGGGAGGGCGGTAATTAGGTGGCAGGGGGTCCTTCCGTGCTCTGGGTCTTCGTCGGCAATTCTGCAGCGGGTCCTTCACTCGCTCCGGGACCCGCCGCCAAAGTATCCTGAAGACCGGGAGCGCGGAAGGACCCCCCTGCCGCAGAATTGCCGCCAATGACTGGGAGCGCGGAAGGACCCCCACCTAGGGTGCCAAAAACCCTGGTGCCACTCCTGCAAATACCCAATTAGCAGAAGAGCCTTTAGTCTCAGCATTTCCTTCTCATTAGCTCTGTAAATCAGGAGCTGCAGTAGGTCTAGCAGTGCTAGGCCCAGCTCTTTATTAGTTACATTCATTCTATAGGTTTTTTGATTGTAGAGATCTTGTTATTTAGTGACTAAGGGCTTGTCTACACTATAGGTTATGTCGGTATAACTTATGTCGCTCAGAGGTATGGATAAGCCACCCTCCCGAACAACGCAAGTTTCATTGACCTAAGCGCAGGTCTTATAGCTGTGGCCTTTTGCGGAGATGGTTTTATTATGCTGATGGGAGAACCCTCTCTTGTTGGCATAGAGCATCTTCACAAGACCCACTACAGCAGTGTCGTAGCACTTCTAGAGCAGACTAGCCCTACATTTAATAAGAATGAGCCTTTAGGAGCTTTATTTTTCCACTGAATGGGCCAGATCCTTAGCTCATGTAAGTTGACCTCGCTTCATTGCATTCAATGGAGATACGATGATTTGCACCAACTCTGGTTCTTTGATGCTGTATGTGTGGCTGCTGTAATGTGCTAATGCTGTTACTGATTTGCTGGCCGATAATAGACCCATACTTAAGCTCAGTGGGCAACAAAAGAAATAACTGGTGTATTAACTATTTGCCAGATTTATGTATTGAAGTGCTGTTTGGCAGAAGTACAAACAAAAGGGTCCAACTGCTAATGTATGGTCTGACAGCATCCTCCAATGGGTCCACCAAATCTGGTAGTCATTTTGAATTTCAAAGGATAAAGTTGCCACAGTGGGAGTAAAAATATATTCTCCTCTGCTAAGACTAATAGCATGAATTGTTGTCAACAAGGGGCTGAGAAACAGGATTAAATGTTCAGTTTCCTTTAGATCAGTGGAATAAATTTTAAACTTTTATACAAAAATCACCAAAGCAGATGGTGATGGTGATTAAAAAATCCACACTTTGAATTTAACCATAAATTATTTTGGACTCCTGCAAAACTGAATTATTAGCCAACTGATGTAAGTGGAATAACTATACTATCCACCATATTACTCTTTAGGAAATGGAAAGACAGCCATAGCAGACAGACTGATTTTTAGACACGGTGAAGTGGCAGCATATGAGCAATTAGCTTACAAAATACAAGACATGATTGAATTGGCACCACATGGGTTGAGTTTTATTGAATTAAGGATGCAGCAGATGTGAGACTTGTGAGCTCTTTATAAAATGAGAGAAGAATAAAAGACAAGTGCAGTTTTGGGCAGGTGGGGAGTTGGTATGATGGGGGTGTTTTACTTCTGATATTAGCCTTGGCAAGTAGTCTTGATTTCAGGTGTGAAGACTGGTTTACTGGCAATATACAAGATCGATCAGAAGCAGGTGCAAGTCCGAGCAGATTTCTCTGGACAGTCATTTAAATTACTGAAATGTGCATAACTGGCAAGGGCCAGATTGAGTCAAGCCTCTCCATAGGGAGTGCAAGGAGGCCCTGACCCAGGAGCAGAACAAAATTACAATAGTGGGCTCGAAGGTGCAGAAATGACCTGTACCTGCTGATAGCAGGGGGACAGAGTGAGGGCAGCACTTCTGCAGACAGATGTTACTGAACATGCTCAGTCCACGTAAATACAAGCCAAGCCAAAAATCTGGGCAGGGGGCATTATGTTACATGACTGCCCCATGCTCTGCCTCAGCCAAAGTGCAAGGGCTGCACAAAGCTAATGCTCACAATTGTATGAGCCTCTCCAAAAGGAGAAGGAAGGAAATGAGGAGTTAATGCTGCACCTACCGAATGGATGGTGCTTCAGCCATTCCCAGATGACTGAAGATATTCTGCATGCCTGTGGCACAATGCAGGTGCTTCAGCTAGAACACTGCATCACAGGCCATAGGCTTGATTATATTGAGCCACAGGCACCTGTAAGTCAACATGCTGGTGGCCCTATCCTCCTGCTGTTGATGTCATTGTAAATTTTGCCATTGATGCTAATGGAAGAAGGGGTAGATCCAGGTTTATTGAATCAATGATTTTTAATGTAACTACAAAAATGCTTGAAATTTGACCACTGATGCAATATCTGAGCAACTTGAAATTGTATTCATTTTTGTCCCTCTTTATGCTATATAAATTATGTTAAAAATTCAAGATAAGGGGATCCGTGGATATCCTTGTAAGAATCTTATGAAATATTTTTGTTCCTCTTTACAAGCACTACAAATAATCACATTGGACTCAGTGTGACCACTCACAATGCCTAATATTAAGCATGTGCATATCTTTGCAGCATACAGTGTAGTTATAGCCACGTTGGTGCCAAGGATATTAGAGATATATCTTTTGCAGGACTGTGGCCTTAGTAATTGTAATGAAAGGTGCCGTTCACCTTTTAATGGACAACTTGCCACCACTTCCATTGAGAGCCATTATAACGAAAGACCAAGCCACTAAAAGCACATAGCACTAATTAAATCAGACTTGTGTTAGGGCTGTTATGTAATGCTACACAGAATCAGAACAATGCAACACTAATGTGATTGTGCTGCTGTTATAACCAAAGCTGATCCCATGCTGATGCCATGGAGAGTTTTGTACTGGAGCAGACTGCCAATAATTTAGTTGCCATAAAAATGTGAAGCGTTTATTAGGGGGTTACTTAAAACTGTAATCTTACACCTTAGAGATTATATTTCATCTAGTTAGACTGGTTTTGTATTAAGCGAGTAATTGTTCTCTCTGTTTATTTTAACTAACTTTGCTTTGCCAGTAAAGTTTAGAAAATGTCTGACTTATTTCTTGAGAAGAATCTTTATGGCACAGATTTATCAGGAAAACATTTTACTGCAACACAGTTTTGTCACCCTACCTTAAACATCTCCTTAAAACTGCCCCTTCATTTTTTCTGCTTAACCAAAACTACCTGATGCATGATGTTTTAACACCGCTAGTGTTGGTTGACTGTCCAGGAAAATTAGACTTTAATAGTAGAAAAGTATGACTTTGCATCTGAAATAGCTGCCTTCAGCAAATACTCTGCATTTCATGTCTTTCATACATTTTCCAATACTTCCAGATAGTAATTCCTTTTTATTTTTTTGTAGTTTTTAAAGAAAGCAAACTGAGTTTTGAAATATGTCTTTCTTCCGTGCTTCTTTTTCTCCTTGGAAGATGGGCATTGTTAGAGAGGATTTCAGTTGTAAATTGTATACTTGCAATATTTGTTGCTATTTGGACAGTAAGATCTATGGGATATAGGTTGTCTTTTACTGTAATGGTTGTACAGTGCCTAATACAATGGTGTCCTGATCCTGACTGGAGCTTCTGAGCACAACTGTAATACGAATCACAGTTTCTACTGTGTTATATTGGTTCATATCCTAAGAACGATATTACCACATTTTGCTAAGCACAACCTTTGAATATTTTGCTTTTTTTCTCTTTATAACAAAATTACATGTTTTCAGCCAAAGCTTGAAAAAAAATACTGTCCCTGTCTGTTGCATCAACCAGTTGGTTTTTATCTTCTATGAAGATAGCCATCTCCTTGGGGCTGGGATTGTGTTTTTGTTAAGTGTACCATGCCTAGCATGATGGGACTGGGGCCCCAATGCAGTACTGCAATGGAAATAATAACTAAACAATGCAGGTACAGTATCCTCTAACTGGGCATGGGAAGTCCTGTGAGTTTAACGGTTCTGAATAGATGAATAGAACAAAAAGGAAGGTAAATTTGGTGTTTTTCATTTTCATTTTTCTAACTGGGGAAATCCTCGAGTTTTCCAGTGGTATAACTGCCACCAGCAGTCTGTGCTCAGCAAAGTCTTCAAATTTGTTTTCATGGAACGTCTACTGTGCCAAAAAAACTCGAAAAAACATAATCACAACAACATGACACTTAAGGGAAAATATAGCACAAAAGATTCTGGAGTTTACATTTGCCACTATGCTATGTTATAGTAACAGTATGATTTGCTTTTATCCAAGTAGGCTAAATGACATCATTATTATTGCACTGTGTGAGAAAGAAGTAGGTTTAACTTGGAAATGGCATTATACAACATCTTATCAGTCCTATTTCTGAACGTACTAATATTACCTTTGGGGAAAAAATTGAACTGAAATCCTGAAAAATGTGTTTTATATTATGAACTTCCATAAGCCATAGACGCTAAGCAGCATTAGCATTTGGCACAAATGTTTTCTCTCTGAAATCTGTTTATGGCAGAGGAACAAAATTTTGTTTATCATATTTTCTCAGTTCTCAGATTTCTGTATTGATTGATTGATACATTTAAGGCATCTGTGTGCCGTGTGTGTGCATGTATGTGTATGTATAGTTATATGTAGACAGACTTCAATAATTAAATCGTTTAATTTCATACTGAGCCCAAGGACCCTGCAGGAACATAAGAAATTAAATGGTCTTGATTTAAGCTGACCTCAAAAGAACAGCATGTGCCATTTTTCAAAACTCACAGAAGGACTCTTCTCAGTTTTCTTAGGGAGTTCCTCGGACCTACCCTCCAATTCTGTCCAGACTGAGCCACAGGTGGTAATTGTTTGTGCACATTTTGGCATCCTCAGTGCCCTCATTCACATTTTCAAAAACATTTTATTGAGCTTTGTATTACAGTTTGCTTCCTCTATAGAAGGGCCTTCTCTAAATGTGTTAAATCAGTACTTGTTGTTGAACTGAATGTCTCAGGCCTATGGTGCAAAAGTCTTTCATTTTTTTGTTCTCAAAATAGGAAGTTAAGGTTTTTAAGAAAAGAATGTTATCTGGATGTTTTAATTAAAGTCGACTGGTTTTATTAATAAGCCAGAGTGGCAAAAATGCTTGAGACATGATTGATGGGAAACATAAAATAACTGTCTCCTAAAAAGATCTTTGGTAAATTGATGTGACTGTGTAAATTAGAGCTAGACACTGACTGTGTAAATTAGAGGGTGACACAGAGATGCAAATAGCTGGAATGGAGAGGAATGCAGGGTGCACACTAGACAATAGCAAAACTGGCATTGAGACATGCTGTCCTTTGAGCCTTAGAATTTCTACTGGGACTTCCACTTCAGTGTGGTTTGTTTTTTTATCCTGTTTCCCTCTTCCTCCCTCATTTGTGATACTAAGGAAATGAAATAAGGGTAGATTTAGGAGCAGAAATTCTACTGAAAATCAATGTGGTCTGAGCTCCTAAATCCCTCTAGGTGTTTTTGGAAAATCCTTTCGAATTAATATCCTCATTTCCCTTAGTCTGTTAACTGGCACACACAGGCTTGAGTATTGCCTGTGTTGATGATATCCATGGTTACTGTGTGCTGAACTCTAGAAAAGTTTGGATTCAGATTTGCACTCTGTGGCTGTGGTCAGTCTAATTTTAACTTCAGATTTATGACCAGATCCTGCAAAGAACTGTTCTCTTCAAGTGGAGTGTGGCTGGTTAGGGTGACCAGATGCCTTGATTTTTCACACTTGCTGTCTGATCACCCTATGGCTGGCATCTCGGAGGAGGTGCTCAGTGCCCCACAGCTTCTTGCTGTTAAAGGACCCCCTTTTTTTTTTTCACTGATTTTCACCTTGATCTCAGTCGGTTTCCAAAATTTCACTTCTTTAATCTCTTGTGCTTTTCCTACTAGTGGAGATGTTTATTCAGCTCAGGTTTAATGGTATATGAGATGGGAGGTCAATGCTTATGTCATGTATGGGGAAAAGTGCCTGATTATATTTCTGCTGGAAATAGCTATTGTTGATGATTTAAGAGATCTGCCCACTGGTGAGCTCAAGTATCATATTTCCGTGTGTTTTTCATGCTTGTTACTTGACAACTATCTGTGAAAGTAAAACCACGTTCTTCACCCTACTAACACATTTCTGCATATACTGTAATATGCAGGCTTGGGGAATTGGCATAAGAAAGGAATCGCAAGAATCAAAGGTTCATTGTTTCCCCTATGGCCGTACTATTGGACCAGGAACATCCATTTGCAGGAAATACATTTAAAATTTATCGAATTACAGTAAAAACTGCACTCATGTTTTATTATCATTAGAGGTTAAAGGACTGTTTCCACTTAAGAGCTAAATAGCTTAATGCTGTCATAGATATAAATGAAGGCTGGGAATTTCAAAAATGCCTATGGGACTTAGGCGCACAAACGTCATTTGATTTTTTCACAGGACTTGTTATCCTAAGTCAGTTGCTTTTGAAAATCTCACACTAAAGTCCTTTTTGTGTGATTAATTTTTATCCCTGTGCAAAATCTTACCTAAAACAGCTTGATCCTGCAAGGTTCTGACCTTTCTGATCCAAGAAAACACTTACTGTAGCTTCAAGCATGTGAGTCGTTCTACTGCAGTCAATGAAACTACTTTAGTTTAAAGTTAAGTATGTGTTTAAGTGCTCCTCTGGATCAAGGCCAGAGTGCTCAGCACCTTGCAAGATCAAGGTTATAGTGAGGTACTACCCGTACACATACTGTGATCAAAAGACTTTCTCAAAAGTTGGCCCGTGTGAAGTGCTGGTAACTCAGACACAAGAAAGCTGAGATAACATTCGCACACTACATCATTAGATTGAGCACAGGGCCAGCTCTAGGTTTTTGCCGAAGCAAAAAAATAAAATAAAAATGCTGCCTCTGAAATTGTGCTGCCCCAAGCACGTGCTTGGTTTGCTGGTGCCTAGAGCTGGCCCTGACTGAGCACATGCATGGAGTACCCAGAACAAAAATAATGTGCACAACAGAGAGAGAGAGAGAGATTTTGGATTTCAGTACCTATTTCTATCCCTAGTGCAACAAGAAAGAGCCCTTAGTTCTCAAGGTGCCATCTTCATCTCATGCCAGTGCTCCTGTGACGTGTTGGGGATTCACCCAAACCAGTGAGGGGTTCTGTCTCTGCCTGCCCTGTAGCCTTCTGTGCCTTTAGGCTATTCCGCTTTGTCTCAGACCATAACGCCAGTAGTACACCCTCAGCATAAAGGTCTCTTCCTGAGCTTCCAGCAGTCCAGCAACTCCTTGCAGGGTGACCGCAACAGCCCTTTTAATCCTGAGTCTCCCCCAAACCGTCTCCCTGTAGCATCCAGTCCCTCCTACTGGACTCTTATAGAGGTGGCACTAAGTTTTCTGCCTCCTCCAAAGAGCCAGTACGTGCAACAGAGTGTTAGCTTAACTGGAGTTATACACTCCACCTTAATACACCGGAGATGGCTGTTAGTAAAACTGAGAATAAGTTTATTAACAAAGAACATAGATTTAAATGATTTCAAGTAAGAGTGAAAGACACATAATCAAAAATAACAATCTATTGTCTAAAATTTAATTCTAGCAAGATATAGCTTTATCTAGCTCCCTTTCATACTCCCTCCAAGTTGTCAGCATTCTCCAACTAGTTTTAGCAGGAGGATCCCTCTTTCAGAGATACAAAGCGTTGGCTTTTTTTGTTCTCCCAGGTGATGGATAACCCCAAATCTCTTTGTAGCTTCTTATATCCTCCAAAGTTCATTGTCCTAGTGGTCAGAGCCATGAAGACCTGTTAGGAATCAGTCCCAGTGTCTCCAACTGAGCCAACACGATGTTACTCCTCTTGCCCCTGGAGCTTTCAAATCAGATGTTTCTCCTACAAATTCTGCTGCAAATGTCCCTGGCTTCTTCCTGCTATATTTGCATGGGAAATGGCTGTCTCACCCCTTTGTTGGGAAGGATAGTCCTTAGTCTGTTTACAGACTGCAAAACATAATATTGGAGAGTGCCTAATTTCACATGCAGCATTTTTACATACATTTCTTGGTGCTAGTAATCACCAGCATGTTGTTAGTTTTCAAATGATATATTAAGATACACCTTTTAAGTAAATACCATGACAACAGGGTGTTGGGACACTCAAGGCATGTGTCAGGGCTGATGTAAGGTACAGTAAGGAGTGCCCTCTGCCAGCTGGTACTGAGGGGCTTCCAGGGTCACAGCTCCCTAGAAAAGATCCCAAGTCTTCCAACAGCTCTCTATTAAAGTTCAGCTTGGAAATCCTTGACCAACTTGACAGAGCTCCCATTGAAACTCAGCATCATTTGGCAACTATGTTTGACACTTTTGGTATTCTTGAACTAGCTATGTAAGCCCCAGTGTCCATTTTCTAGTAACTCAGTAGAAACAATTGGTATAGATTGACTGGTATTATCAGAGGCCCAGTTTATGGTAGAGAAATTGCATTCTTATGGCATGCAAAATACTGACTTCATTCCCTCCGACTTTCAGTTAGGAATCAAAAATACAGATGTGAACACTGCCTATAGTGTTCCCTCCACCCCCTTCATTAGCTGAGATTTACCCTCTAATTCCTGTCTTCTATTTTAATTTCTGAACATTGGAAGAGTGATTATTTTTAGTATCTCAAGTGCAAATGTAATGAAGTCAACATTGTTGATTTAAAAAAGTAAAAAAGATTCTCAGCTGAAAGGTTAACAGCAGCATGTATCCTTGCCTGCAACAACTTAAGGAGAAAGAAAAATGGAATGAGAAATCAAGATCCGTAAGAAGCATTGGCAAAGATTTGCTGTAAATTTATAGTACCGTTATCACCTCTATTTAGGTCATGTAGAAGAGCCAAAGAAAATGGAGGGAGCTGGGGATTTGCAGTTGAAGTATAATTTATATTATTAATGCATCTTCTCATATGAGAATCTATTGAAAACCCGATTTATCTATTATGGATCACATGTATTTTGCTTATGTTCAGAAAGGTTAGCAAAGAGGTTCATATTACAAACTTTATTCATAGCCAAAGTTCATTTTTAATGTAAAACAAAGATTATATAGTTTTTGGCTCTTTGTGAATTATTTGTAGATGCACTAAACAGTGTGAAAGCAAGACTTGAGAGGTCAATAGATATAACAGATATTGAAAGTCAAATTCCTATTAGCTGATGCCAACAAATAAAAAATGCAAAATATATCCCCAAAAGAGAAGACAACATTGTGTTTACATCATAAAATCCATGTAAAATCCTTCATGGAAGTGAAGGTAACATGAGAGACTGAAAAAGATCTGCTGGATGACAACCTCCAGCATCATCTCTTGTCTATCACTATTTCTTTCTATGAGAATTCTTGAGGTCTGATTACCTTAGTATCTGGGTCTTTGAGTAAAAATTTAAAAACATACAATTCAGAAGTGGACATTCATAGTGAAGTGACAGCAGGAATATCCTAGGAACTTTTAAATAGGCTGACAAGGCATCATGTAAGAAGCAGTTTCTTAGGAAACCAGGTCTCAGCCCACAGCACCCAACAGGCAAACAGCCACCTTCTGACCTAGCTACAGCTAGTAGTTAAAGCCTAGTTACAGCTTCAGGACAGTCTCCAAGTTTAGCACTAAATAATGAGCATGGAAGTAATCCTGTCTGAAAGTGACAAAGGCTTGGATGATTTATAAAGACTACATTAGAGAGGAAAATCTCTAATGCAGTGGAGTTTTAAGTGTGTTGGTCCCAGGATATTAGAGAGACAAGATAGGTGAGATAATATCTTTTATTGGACCAACTTCTGGTGGTAAGAGAGACAAGCTTTCGAACTACACAGAGCTCTTCTTCAGGACAAGAAGCTTGAAAGCTTGTCTCTTTTACCGGCAGAGGTTGGTCCAATAAAAGCTATCCCCTCACCCAACTCATCTTTCTAAACTTTTGGCTGGCAGTTGATGTGATGGTGAAGAGAGCACAACAGTTGAAGAACCAACACAATACTATGGCCCCTGTCATTGAAAAACAATGTTTCCTTGCCAGCTTGCCCCACTTTTAAAAATTGTAGCTTTAATTGCTACATCATTCAGATAGACCTTCCTCTGATCAGGCTATCAGACAAACACCAGTTTTGTTTTACATTGTTTTATTATCTTTGTCCATTGATTTTGTGGAAAGTTCCAAGAGTCAGGCACCACACGACCCTTTGGGCTAAATTACAGTGCAGTCCATAGAAGGCAGAGCTATCCTGGGGAGAGAAGATTATGGCTGATGGCAATACAGTCTTTGCAGTGGAAACAGCAATGAGGAATAGCTTTCGCTAAGGGCTGGTCTACACTACAAGGGAAAATCGATGTCAGATAGGCAACTGCTGAAGTCGAAGTATCTAAGATCGAATTACTCACCATCCTCACGGCGCGGGATCGATGTCCACGGCTCTCCATGTCAACTCCGCAACTCCGTTCGGGTTGGCGGAGTTCAGGAATCGATATAAGCGTGTTCGGGCATCGATATATCGCATCTAGATGAGACGCGATATATCGATCCCCGAGCAATTGATTGCTACCAGCCAATACGACGGGTAGTGAAGACGTAGCCTATAACTATGCTCCTCCAGAGCTTATTGGTGGGTGACATCTGGTGCATATGTGGTTGTGATGATGACCCTGTCTTCATCTCCTGTCCTTTTAAAGGCCTTTGCTAGCTCTGCAGATAATACCGCCTGGAGCTCCAGAGCTCCTGCAGCTAAATTATGATGGCTTTCTGCAAAGGTAGACTTGTGAGGAAGAGAATGCATGTGCCCGCTTCCCTCTAAAATTGAAGAGATGATTAATTTGCTTCTGTGTTTTGTGCAGAATTGAGCACACTGTCAATACTTAATACATTAATAATAGAAGCTACAGCATAACTGATCTCACTAAGTGGAGACCTGTTGCTTCTCTGTGATGCTATATTTAAACTTACATTGTTACTTTTGATCTTGTTTTCAGCTGAAATCTTTTCATTTTACTTTGTGGGTATTTTCAGGCTCTATCTTACCCTGACTAACATTATCTTTATTTAAACCTAATGTATGTTCTTGATTTAATATTGAATTATATGCTTGCTTGTTCTCCAAGCTCCCGAACTGTTGGGGTGCTGTCAACACCAACCTTCAAAATGAATTCCTTTGGATAGCCTACCTTCAACTGCTGGGCCCCTCAAAGTTTGCCCCGGTGGAGGGTTGTCTTGCTGATTCAATGTCTGTGTTTAAAGCATGACTTTAATTTTGTTTTCCTAATGGCTTCCACTGATTGAGTTAGTTTTCTTTGTAAATCACCTTGGGAGACCATATGAAAGGCTATGGTTATAGAGAGACATATTGTATACAAGGATCTGAAACTGTAAAGGTTTTATTTACCCTCCTGTATCTTAAAAAGTATTCTGTAAAATGCAATTGTACAGGCTCTTATTCCATACCTCAGTATTAAAATTAAAGTTTAGAATAGCCAAGAAATCAAAATGTAAAGGGTTTACGTATGCCCACCACCTCACTTAGTATATATTCTCATATGTTCAGTATTAATTTGTACCATACTGAGCAAAAATAGTCCTCATTGTTGTAGTGAACGGTATACTTTGGAAGTAATAGAAGAACCACAGAAGTAAAATTTTGGGTTGATCTGCATAAGTCACTTGTGATTTATCCACTCAGGGTAACCTAACCCTTCCAAATGACAATCAATGAAACCTTTAGGACAACCCACACTACCCCAGTTCCTCTAATTTTCTTTCTTTGCTGATTTGCTTTTCATTACTCTTCCCTGTGCCAAACAGCCATGATAATATCCTAAAGCTGCAGAATGTGGGGGGAGAGGGAACTACTTGAACCTAAGAGTATCTGCCCTCTACATGGTAAGATATTTCTTTGAGGAACAAATTGAAAGACAAGTCAGTAAAATATAATGGGACAATTTCTTTTCTCGGATACACCCATACAATTTAATTGAACTGAGTTGTCTTGGATGTAAGTTAGAAGATAATTTTGCCCATTATTGACCCAAAAGATTAATATTGTGCAGACTTCAACATCAAATTGTATTTCAGAGAGTATTGTGGGAACATGTGTATTAAAACACCCCTAACTCTTGATAATTACCAAAGCTGAGTGTGGCTCTCGAGTGGCACAGAGGCAGCCCATCTGCCTGTGGGGAACACAAGATTCATCCAGAGGGAGAGACCAGTCCTGAAGAGTCCCCCCATCTCAAGCTTTTCCCTCCTTAAAGAAAACTTGTCAAGCAAACAGTTCAATGGGCAAGCAAGAGGCTCCTTCTGATTATTGATTAACTAGGTGTGGGTTTTTCCAAAGTCTGCAGCCTTGAGACCCCAATAGACATTCCTGGGGCATATCAGCAACTTCAACACAATTCTTATCAGGAAGGACATGGGGTCAAGCTGCCCTTTCTGTGGCACCCTAAACCCCCTCCGCTCCTGCCTTGGTCAAGCTGCACGGCCACTTTACAGCCTGCTGACTAGGTTGCTTTTTAACAATAAGCCATAGTGGTTTTAGGCACTTTACTGGTTTGCCAAAGTCTCCCCGTCCATGTGCATGTCTCAATCTTGTATTAAAGAAATAATGAAGAGAAATATAATCCAATCACATTCTGATATTTCTTAGAGGTGGGAATAGAAAGAAGCCTCATATTTCTTCAGCTATTTTTATAGTCCAAAAACACCCCAACACCAACCCTCTGTCATCCCTGTATTAAGGATGGGCAAACTATTGGTTTGGATAAAATAATAACTGACCTGGACCTTTGCCCTGTACCCAAACAAAACTGAAGATGTGGCTTTCAAGAGAGAGGATACGAAAATTATTTATAAGTCAAATTTTTAAAAATTATTTTGAGTGTGTCTGTACTTCTTGCTTTCACTTGGGATCTGACATAATGCCACTGTGGCTGTTCTTGTAGCATATCCAGCCAGAACCAAACCAGGAAAACTCCAGTCTTGTGAGATTTGTAGCTTGCTCTTCATGCCACCATGACATGGTTATGTTTACATTACAGCTGGGAGTGAGTTTCCCAGCCTGGTTAGACAGTCTTGTGCTAGCTTTGCTCAATCTAGTGCTCTAAACATAGCAGTGTGGATGTTGCAGCTCTGGTAGAGACTCGGGGTAGCCACCCAAGCTCAGATGCAGGAGGCTGGGTGAGCTTGCAAGCCTGAGCTGCCCCCAAGATGCAACATTCATGCTGCTATGTTTAGCACACTAGCACAAGCCTGGGTGGTGCACTACCAGCTGCAATGAAGACATACCCAAAGACAGGTTCTTACTTGGATGGCAGCAAAACTCTCAACTATCCTGAGCCATAGTTCAGAGCTCCCTCTGTGAGGTTGCAAGAGGGGTTGCAGAGGTCGGGGCCATTTGAGGTTGAAATGCTAGGGAGTGGGAGCATCAGGAGCAGGAGCCTGAGGCTAGTTACAAATGGGACAAAGCCCACAACTGATGTATGTTTCTAGCAGATAAAGGTATATCATGATCCAGTAGCTGAAAGTTGAAGCTAGGCACATTCAGACAGAAAACAAAGGTTATATTTGTTACAATGACGGTAATAAGTGGTTCCAATGGTTAACCGTGGATCATGGTGGATTCTCATATCACTGGCAATTTTAAAATGAAGATTGGATGTTTTTCTAAAGATATGTGCTAGGAATTATTTGGGGAAAGTTCTATGACCTGTGTTATCTGGAAGTCAGAGTAGAAGATCATAGTGGTCCTGTCTGGCCTTGGAATCTGTGAAACTGTGATTAGCTATGAATTGACGGTTTTCTGCTCTGAAAAGTGACTACACTATGTAAACAATAGCATCTTATTGAACCGAGCTGTTCCTTGTGTGCACTCACTGGTGTACCTGCTTATTTGGGGCTAAATTGTGCCGCTTTGAGAGCGAGGAGAATGGAGTTTTATATGTCAGGATGCAAAGTGGCTTGGTTCCCTTTTGACTGCATTGACTTCCCGAGAGGTTCAAGAACATCACCCCTCTTCCTCTTTTCTATTCATAATTCTCTTTGGCATGTGGTGCAGTCCTGAGGTCACAGAAGGATAGTCCTTGCACTGCTTGAGTGGATGGACTGCAGTTGTCCCTCGTTCTTGGACAGGACTGCATGTGGCTGGCAAGCCTTTTGTATCCTCTCACTTTTTCCACACAGCCAGGGGCGGCTCCAGGCCCCAGCACGCCAAGCGCGTGCTTGTGGCGGCAAGCTGCGGGGGGCGCTCTGCCAGTCTCCGGGAGGGCGGCAGGCAGGCAGCCTTTGGTGGCATGTCTGCGGAGGGTCCGCTGGTCCCATGGCTTCAATGGACCTCCCTCAGGCGTGCCTGCGGGAAGTCCGCCGGAACCACTGGACCGGCGACCGGCAAAGTGCCCCCCACGGCATGACACCGTGCTTGGGGCAGCGAAATGTCTAGAGCACACCCATACAAGGGTCAATGACAACTGGTCTTTTATTGAGAAGAAAATATTTGTAATTCTTTGCCATTACATTGACGGTTCAGAGCCAATACTGCTGAGAGAGAGCAGGCTATATTCCAGTCTGGCTTGCAAAGCTAAGTTCTGTTGTCACCTACATCTGTACTTTCTAGATGTATCAGGGTTGGATTAGGTGCAACAGATGGAAGAATTTAGCCTGAGGAATAATTGCTGGTGGTGGTGATGTGTGGGCTTGCTTAATTGCCAGATCCCTGGGATGGATCCCTTGGAGGGATGAAAGTAAAATCCTTATGCCTTATTGTTCACTCTATTATTATTTATTTGTTTTAACACCTACTATGTGCTAGATGCTCTGCAAACACTTGAGGATGGTCCCTGCTGTGAGGAGCTATAGTCAAAGGATAAAGAAGTAGACAGCAGTCGGGAAAGGGGACTATGTTGAGTTTTTATGCTGGTGTTGTTATAATGAAAGCAATGTAAAACTGCATCTCTTTTTAGTTGTAAATTGAGCATCTATGAGCTGGATATCTTGGAGAGAATAAACATTAAGCCTCGTGATATAGTTCTTGCAGAGACCCTTTGCAGAGTGGAATCTGACTTCAAGATGCTAGGGTTTTATTCTCGTCTCAAACCTGGATTACTGTACATTCAATTTAAGCAAAAATAACTGATACAGATATGAAATTCTCCTGAACTCTTGTGTTATTAGAGGTAGCAGAAACTTGGCTAGACTATAAATTAAGGGGCCAGTACAGGATAAGACTGGCAAGCACAAGTGATTTATTAAACTGCTTCTGGGAAATATCTTAAAACCAGCTAATGAACATTGGGAAATTATTCTGGTGTTTAAGTATGCCCTCCTCCCCATTTATTATCCTCTTACTGGTATTTTTATTCCTTTCCCCCCCGCTACTAAATTAGTAAATTACAAGAAACTATCATTCATTTATGTGTTTTTATCAGTGCAGAATGACATCATTTTGGTTTCATTGCTTGTACTCAGTGTGATTGAGCTTCTTTATATCTGTTTAGTGTCTTATTAAAGATATGGATCATCTTGTTCTTTATTGCAATAAAGTATCATTTTTAGTTCTAATTAGACACACATACGTGACTGTTTTCAGTGCTATTTTAAAGACAATATTAACAAGTGTTTTTTTTCAGAAACAAATTGATTAAAACCTAAACCAAGCAAACACAAGCAAAAACAAAGAAACAAAAAATAAAACAAACAAAAAAATCAAAACCAAAAACCAAGCACAACCCCCCGCACCCAAATACAATTCCCTGCCACCTTTCTATTGCCTTTAGGAAAAAAATTTCAGAAGTCCTGTAAGTGCTACATTTTGCCTGTTCCATTTGAGGATCTGAAATAACTTTAAAACAGTTTAGATAACTCAGAAACAATTAAGCCTGCAGTAAGGGAGTGACTTGCTCTGTGTTACAGAACAAGTCACTACTGGGTTCAGGAATAGAGTTCAGGAATCCTGACTTGCGATCCCTTGCTCTAACCACTAGGCATGATTTCTCCTCCATTAGGTGTACGGTACTTATGAATTTCTACGTATTTGTTTTAAATTCTACTTTTTTTTAAGAGACTGAATTGAGGCTACTGAGTTCTTTTTAAGTATCAAAGGAGTAGCCGTGTTAGTCTGGATCTGTAAAAAACAACGAAGAGTCCTGTGGCACCTTAAAGACTAACAGATGTATTGGAGCATAAGCTTTTGTGGGTGAATACTTGCTTTGTCAGACATGACAAAAGCTTATGCTCCAAAATGTCTGTTAGTCTATAAGGTGCCACAGGACTCTTTGTTGAGTTCTTTTTAGTCATTATTCTGTCATGTGCATTTACAAATGGACAATGTACATTACTAGATATTCTGTTATCCATAAAATGGAAACATGACTTCAATGATCATCATACAAAGAAACTAGATTTTCAAGGCACCATCCAAACAACTGCTTTTGTTTGGCATTGGTGAAAATTGGCTCCAGTGCACAGGACTTTCCTTTATAATCTGTAACCTAGTACTCAGAAAAGGAGCAAAAATACCAAAATAAAGAGTTGCACCTGGCACTAACCAGCTGGGCATAATATGGTTGCAAAAGAAAAACCTATGCCATATGTATCACTGAATGAGGCTGCTTTCAATATACTTTGAAACCATGGTAAAATTAAAAGATAATAATCATTCTCTTCTATCCCTCAGTTGTTTCTTGGTGTTTCCAACGTTCTGCAAATTAGTTTCTTAGGCTATGTCTACACTACCGCGGGATCGACGCTGCTGCGATCAATGCACTGGGGGTGATTTAGCAAGTGTAGGGAAGACCTGCTAAATCAACAGCAGAGCGCTCTCCAGCCAACTCTGGTACTCCACTGGGAGCAAGAGGAGTAAGATAAGTCAATGGGAGAGCATCTCCTGTTGACCCAGCATGATGTAGACACTGCAGTAAATCAACTTAAGCTACGTCGACTAGTAGTGTAACTTAGATCGGCTTCCTGCGATGGTGTAGACATGGCCTTATTTTGTGTGTTAGAAGTTGGATGGAAGCACTGGTGATACAGTGGGCAAAATGCATTGTTTGTGACTGGTGACCCCTACATACAGTGCTATACATATACTCTTCATAGTGAAGTGTTCCAAATATTACTTTAATGTCTAATGAGTTCCTAATGGATTTCTATCTATTTTTAGATGGTTTTCAAATCTGTATAGTTAGCATGAACAAACTGCCTCTTTTTCTAGCTCAGTTCTGCAGGAGACCCAGCTGAGGATGCTTTTCTTCCAGAAGCTGAACATTTTCATCCTGCTAGACTGAATTTTCTTTCTTTGCATTCTCCCCTTACTTGTCTAGTCCAGGCAATATTTACCCCAGCCATAGACTGCAGACAGCAGCTCCCTATGTTCTATTTGCAGATCACACATCAGAACATATAATTTTGGGGTGACAATATGCTGTAGTAACCCCATATCTGCTATATGATCCTCTTCTGCAATATTTTCTTGCACCTGAATTGAGAAAGGTATGAACAATGTGAGGGATTGCCCATGTCAGTTTGAGAACTATTTGTATCTCTATTGTCTAGTGTGTTTACTGAATCTTGCTATTATTCAGTGCTTACTACATTGGCTGTGTATGGCACTCTGCTGAGAACTTGAACCCACAGCAGGAGAGGGGTGCTGTGGCAATAAATGACATCACCTCCTGAGTATCATAGCCTTGTATGACTGCTGACTCTTGAAGGCCCAGGTGACTGAGTGCAAGCTAGAGACAATGTGTCCAGGCAGCTTGTGTTCCTAAAGCAAGGTCTAAATTTTCAAATCTCCTCACCTTTGCTTGTTCCTTAACTGAGTGACCAAGCTCCCTGCAGCACATCCAGAGCATCCCTTTTAAAATCCATCTGACAGTGGTTAATTTCTCTTATGTTTGAAGCCAATAACCAAGTGTAACAACATACTGGTTTTCTGATTTGAGCTTTTGTGTGTTTGTCACCTTTACTTCTAAAATAAATAGGCTTTCGCAAAAGGAAATCTGGCTTAGGAAGGCTTGAATATTGTCCTTTGTTAGCCACTGTCTCAGATAAGATATCACATTCTTCAAAATAAATTTCCTTCTACATGTGGAAAATGTTACGGATATATTCCATGTGTAGAAAATCACTAAGAATTTGGGTCTATTACTATAGGTATTGGTGGTTACAGATATTAGGTAACTCTGAGGTTGAGTGTTATGGATGCTGATTCCAGTCTGGCTTAGGTTCTAGCTCAGAGTGACATAGGATTGATAGTCTTATACTAGCTCTTGTGGGATATCTGTCTGTATCATGAAATCACCACACAACTGAGCACAACTGGTAGGAGTTAGGTATTTGGCTTACATAGCATTTGCCTGTGAGATGGCTGGCTCTGGCTAGTGCTGATTAGATTCTCACTACAATAGGTGCCAAAACTATACAATCAATCACCAATTGATCATATAAAAAAATTAAAACAAAATCAGGTATTTTCCATTCTGCCTTTATCAGTTCTCTCAGGTGATGAAAATATTACTGAAAATGAGATCTTGTAATACAATAATTCCTGAACCTAACATACCAAAAAGTAGATCCTAACGTGATAGGCACGTTGTACAACCCTTAATCACTGCATTTATCCTGCTATCTTTATCCATCCTCTGGCAATATTTTGTCCAATACCTATCTGTGCATCACTCCCTTTGCACTGATGAGATAACCTCTCTTTGTTTCTGATGCAATCTCTTAATTCATTACTGATGAGATAAACTGTAGCGTGGAAAAGGAAATGATGGCAAATAGTATGGTTGAGGATGGAACCTGAAGTATTGTACGGTTTGCTCTTGAAATCTGCTTCCCCCATAAACCCTTCTCTCTTTTAGAAGAAGGGGCTTTATCACTGGGATCTGGTAAAGATTAAAATAAAAACCATGGTGCTAGATTCTAATCCTACTTACATTGATGTGAACTGGCAGCACCTCCACTGAAACTAATGGAGTTACAACTGCGTGAAACTTCTGAGAGAGCAGAATAAGGCCCATTAATTTAAATGTGTTTTTTCTTTGACTCTCATTTTAATAGCTTAAACAAACTGTTCACTCAATATAGCAAATGAGGAATGTTTGCTGGAACTGGAAATATTTCTAAATATCTTCAAATCATTCTATTAGTACCTTTAAAAGAGCTCTGCTACTTGTCTCTTTCTGAAATTGTAAAGAGCTGTCACAGAGCATTTGAGTGAGAATAACTACATTGAAATGCAGGTGAGTAGTTATTTGGAACTGCCCATACATCAAGCAGTAGACAAGAGGATCACAGGAGTCTCTGTTATGCCAGATAATTTTTTTTATTTAAAGGTTTTAAGTTGTTTGGACAATCAAACAAACAACTGGGCTGTGCATGGACAGCTGTTAATTCCCCCCCCAATCGTTGAGGAGATAGGAATCCTTCCATTCAATCTAAATTTTGACAAAACCCAGAAATCATTTGTGAGACTTGACAAAAGAGATTTTCTTCTTAGCTCTATTGAAACTGCATTTGAGTAATTCTTGAAACACTCATGTACTGGGATTTATAAATCACAATATACTATAGCAGGAGTGGCCAAGCTTACTGGCCCTCTGAGCCCCATACTATAATCTTCAGCAGTTTGAGAGCCGCAAGACATGCACAATCTTTACACATGTATTTTTAAAAATATTTTCATCCTACTTACTGTATCATGGCTAGAGCTAGATGCCTTGTAGGTCTTCATCCTGGTTGTATGTCTTTGGAAATGTGGTTGATATGTTGTCAAGATGGTACAAAGGAGATTGGTCAGATGTCATAGAATATTAGGGTTGAAAGGGACCTCAAGAGATCATCTAGTCCAACCCTCTGCTCAGGGCAGGACTAATCCCCAACTGGCCCCTGCAAGGTTTGAACTCACAACCCTGGGTTTAGCAGGCCAATGCTCAAACCATTGAACTATCCCATTGATTTGTAAGCACTTTATGATGTTTTGACTTTATGAACTTCATCACAGAGTACAGCCATTTACTGCAGCATTTTGTGCTGAAAATTGTCATCTTAACACTTGTCTTCTAGAGTTGAGGATACTTCGTTCCTGGTGCTTGCTTCCAGAACTCAATTGCAGACTGTGATTTTATGCATTGTCTTTAGAACTTGGTCCTCCTGGCATTCCAATAGTTCCATTTCTACCGTAGATGTTTCTGTAATCATGGTTTAGGGAATGGGACAGGCGTCATTGATCACATCAACCGTAAATGGGATTATAAGAAAGGTGAAGCAGGATCTCACCTTCTGCAAGTCTTCAAACTCTGGACCAAAAGTCACCAAACAGTCTTTGTAATTTACTTCTGTATTCCTCGAGTTTGTGATCTTTTACTTGGTTGCAACATCAGCACTGATCTGGGAGATATGCCATTCCGTAATGTGGCACAAAATTGGAATTTGCTTTATTAGTCATTGAAGTTTTGTGTTATTTGGATCTAAAATTACAACTACTTCTGAAATATTCTTAACAAATTCTCCATCACAATATGGATGTTAAGCATGAGCAATATTCCATGACATAACAAAACTAGCTTTGGTCATTGTGTCAGTTTATTAACTGAATGGCAAAAGTAGTGTCTGTTGACTGTTTAGGTGTAATTTTAATGTGGTTAGCTGGTTTTTTTCTTAATTCTGATTTAGGAGGGTATTTAGATGAAAAGTTATTGTGATTCATTTTGTAGTGACATTTCACATTGTTTGCTTTGTAGTGAGTGAGTTATGTATTGCAAATAACGCAGAGGGGTTTGCCACCTTTAACAGTGAATGCAAAACCTTCCTCCCATTACGGCTTAAAAGTTCAGTTTTCTTCTTCATACTTGCAGTTCTTACAATTTGGAGATGTCATTATCATCGATGAAATTAAGATAGGGTTAAAACTTCAGTCTAAAACTATTCAGATGTGACTTTTAAACAGTAAACACAGCCTGTATTCTGCAGAATGCAGGGAGATTGCAAGCACACAAGGTCCACACAGCACAATGTCTGAATACAGAATGATGCAATTTCCTGATATAATGCGCATATGTGAGCTTCTCTTTCTGTTGGTTTCACACACACTATCTGATTCACCAGGGCTTAAATTCTCTTGAAATATTTCCCAGAGGAACCCCCTGTGATGAGTTCAGTCACAGAGACCCCTTTGAATCTGTCACCTGACATTATGGAATTACCTCTGATTTCATTTTCCACTGCCAGCTTGGGACTCCAGAAACCTGCCTTGTTGAGCCAGATGTGCTAGCCAGCTGCAACACAGACCCAGGTCTGAAGCACACCCCTAAAGCTGCAGAATATAACCAAAAACTGCTTAGCAAGTCACCTATCTCCAGCACCCAGACACAAAGTTCCCAATGGGATCTGTACTCCAAATAAATCTGTTTTACTCTGTATAAAGCTTATACAGGGTAAACTCATAAATTGTCCGCCCTCTATAACACTGATAGAGAGAGATGCACAGTTGTTTGCTCCCCCAGGTATTAATCACTTACTTTGGATTAATTAATAAACAAAAGTGATTTTATTAAGTATAAGAAGTAGGATTTAAGTGGTTTTAAGTAATGACAGACAGAACAAAGTAAGTTACCAAGCAAGATAAAACAAAACAAGCAAGTCTTAGCCTAATACATTTAAAAAACTGAATACTGGAAAATTTCACCCTCAGAGATATTCCAATAAGCTTCTTTCACAGACTAGACTCTTTCTTAGTCTGGGCCCAATCCTTTCCCCTGGTACAGCTCTTGTTAATTCCAGCTCAGGTGGTAACTAGGGGATTTCTCATGACTGCAGCTACCTTTGTTCTGTCCCACCCTCTTTTATATCTTTGGCACAAGGTGGGAATCCTTTTTCTCTCTCTGGGTTTCCACCCTTCCTTCTAAATGGAAATCACCAGGTTTAAGATGGATTCCAGTATCATGTGACATGTTCACATGTCCTGTGAGACTTCAGTTACTCACTGGCTTGCACCCACATATACAGGAAGGCTTACAAGTAAACAGAGCCATTTACAACCACTTGTCCTAGTTAATGGGAGCCATCAAGATTCCAAGCCACCATTAATGGCCCACAGTTTGCATAGTTACAACTGGACTTCAGGGTAATACTTCATATTTCTAGCTTCAGATACAAGAAAGATACATCCATACAAATAGGATGAACACACTTTGTAGATTATAAGCTTTGTAATGATACCTTACAAGAGACCTTTTACACTCATAAGCATATTTCTGTAAACATATGGAGTGTACCGTCACCCCCCCTGCCATTCTCCACCTACTAGACTCAGGAGGTGGGAAAGTTTGGGGCTTCTGCCCTGCAGGGAGGGGGATCTCAAAGGCTGTGACATTATCTGACTAAAATATAACCGTGTAGATCATTGTTGCGACCACTGTTGTATAATTGCAACAAATCTTATGCAAAGTATGTTATGTAGGGTGTCAATGCAAAAGTTATGGTTTGCTGAATGTAATTATCCTATTTGTATGCATGCATCATTTTTGTGTCTGAAATTATGAATATTGGCTGTATATCTATATTTCAAATGTGTTTGCTCCTGGGTAGCCACCCACAAGGTATTTACATCCAGTCTAGCCAGCACATTGTGAAGGGAATATTTAAGTTGAAGGCTCACCAATGAACACAATCAGACATAGAAGAAGCTTATCCACACCTGATGGGCTTTCCTGAAAATGTTTAGCAAATGACTAGAGGATAGCTAATGTGATGCCAATTTTTAAAAAGGGCTCCAGAGGTGAGCCCGGCAGTTACAGGCCAGTAAGCCTGACTTCAGTACCAGGCAAACTAGTTGAAGCTATAGTAAGGAACAAAATTGTCAGACACATAGATGAACAAAATGGCAGCTGAAATTCAGTGTTGATAAATGCAAAGTAATGCACACTGGAAAACATAATTCCAATTTTACATATAAAACGATGGGGTCTAAATTAGCTTTTATCACCCAAGAAAGAGATCTTGGAGTCATTGTGACTAGTTCTCTGAAAACATCCACTCAATGTGCAGTGGCAGTAAAAAAAGTGAACAGAATCATTAAGAAAGGTATAGATAATAAGACAGAAAATATTATATTGCCTCTATATAAATCCATGGTATGCCCACATCTTGAATACTGTGTGCAGAAGTGGTCTCTCCTTCTCAAAAAAGATGTATTGACATTGGAAAAGGTTCAGAAAAGGGAAACAAAAATGATTAGGAGTATGGAACAGCTGCCATATGAGGAGAGAGTAATAAGACTGGGAATTTTCAGCTTGGAAAAAGAAACGACTAAGGAGAGATATGATAGAAGTCTATAAAATCATGACTGTGTGGAGAAAGTAAATAAAGAAATGTTATTTACTCCTTCTCATATCACAAGAACTAGGGGTCACCAAATGAAATTAATAGGCAGCAGATTTAGAATAAACAAAAGGAAATATTTTTTCATGCAGTGCAGAGTCAACCTTTGGAACTTCTTGTCAGAGGATGTTGTGAGGGCCAAGACTATAACAGGGTTCAAAAAAGAACTAGATAAATTCATGGAGGATAGGTCCATGAATGGCTATGAGCCCGGATGTTCAGGGATAGTGTCCCTAGCCTCTGTTTACCAGAAGCTGAGAATGGGCGACAGGGGATGGATGACTTGATGATTACCTGTTCTGTACATTCCCTCTGGGGTACCTAGCAGTGGCCACTGTTGGAAGACAGGGTACTGGGTTAGATGGATCTTTGGTCTGACCGAGTATGCCTGTTCTTATAGTCTTTAGTATGTGTAGTGGCCCCTACTATGACGCATTGAAGCATGAAAGGGGATATGACCAGATCATGTGGTACTGAACTCCATCTTGTGTACCTGTACTTTTCCACAATTGCTGAGGGCTGTGCTTGGAACAATGAGTTTACCTCCATGTGGGAAAAGCTATAAAAGGCCCTGGAAACATCTCCATTTTGCCTCTTTCCTGCTTTGTTCTCTGGACTATGGACTTATATTAATGGGTGCATTCTAATCAAGGGACTGAGAACCTTCCAATCATTCAGAAGCAACCAGAGACTTGATTTAAGCCAGCAGTTTATGCCATCATTACTTCAAGCCTGATTCAAGTGCTTTGCAATTATTGTATGTATTTGATTATTTTAACCATTTTAAACTCTCAGCTCTTTCTTTTCTCTTATAAATAAACATTTAGATATTCGATACTAAAGTATTGGCAGCAGCATGATTATTGGGTAAGATCTGCGTTATATATTGACCTGAGTATGTGGGTGGTTCTTTTGGGATCAAGAAGAACCCTTTGTTTGATGAAACTGGTTTTAAATAACCACTCATCATTAAGTCTAGTGTCTGGGTGTTGAACCCAGGACTGGAATGCCTAAGAAGGCTGCATTTTTAACTTCCAGTGTGGTGAGACAGCAGTTTACTTTTGTTGCTGGCTTGGTATAGCTTATGGAAGAATAACCACAAGTTTTGGGGTGTGTCTGCTCTATTTCTTAGCAGTTTGTCTTGAATTTGGTATTCTCAGTTGTGACCCACTGAGGCATGGTGACAAGGGGCTTTAGCCCTGGTTGGAGGCACTGGGGCTCAGGGCTTCTGCACCTACTGAGCCAGGGCTTCTGAGATGCCCGCCCCACAGGGCAGAAGCCCTGAGATCCCCCCTCCCCCCCGCAAGTCTGGTAGATAGAGAATTGGGGGGGAGAGGGGCAGGGGAATGGAGGTCTCCAGGAAATAGTTCAAGAGAATTTAAGCCCTGAGTGGGATTACTAATTCTAGCCGCAAAGTGCGTTGGACCATAATTTCTCTGCAAGCTGCAATTTAATTGTAAAAGAGCCACATGTGGCTTGCTTGTAGAATGGGGAACGGATGCATTATGACTATTATCCAAGTATGTGGAAAACCCTGTTTTTAGCATATGGAATAATGGAGCAGAGTGGTGCCAATTGTATGTCTAGTCCATGAGTCCTCCCACTGGTATAAAGCAGAATCTCTCAGGGAGATTTGGGGTGAACGTACTGTCACATATAGTTCCCTGATCTGTTAAAAGGAATCTCTGTTTTCTCTGAGCGCATGGGGCCTGCCCCCAACAGCTTACACACAAGGAGAGGTGCTTTCCTGCAGCTCTTCCAAGCACCAAATCTGGCCCTATTGTTGTTGCATAAGCCACATTGCAGGTATGGAAAGAGGCTCCTTAGCCTTTCGTTAACACCACAGGGCAGGATGTGGCCCCAAATGAAGGGAGAAATCTGTTCACAGTTGTCATGTGTGCATATGTCACAATGGTCAGAGGGGTAGCCATGTTAGTCTGGATCTGTAAAAGCAGAAAAGAATCCTGTGGCACCTTATAGACTAACAGACGTATAGGAGCGTGAGCTTTCGTGGGTGAATACATCCAACGAAGTGGGTATTCACCCACGAAAGCTCATGCTCCTCTATGTCTGTTAGTCTATAAGGAGCCACAGGATTCTTTTCTGATTTCACAATGAATCATTCAGTGCCCTCCATTGTTTGTAATAAATGGTTAGGAAATGGTTTGGTAGTGCTACAGTCTAGAGTGACATTAGACTTATAGACTGCAATACTGTGCATTGCCAATTTCCAAGCGTTGGGGAGTATTCCATCTTGTAATGGTATATTGGAAAGGAAAAAAATATATAAGGAAAATAGATAGTAAGTGTAGCCAGCATCAACAAATGAGTTTCCAACTCTTCAGCACCTAAGCATCTACTTCATTTCATCCTAACCAAATGATCCAAAACGTCATTCCTCAAATTCTGAGAAATATAATGAAGTATGTGAGAATGAGATCATTTAGCTAATGTACATGACCAGCAGAGCTGGTGTAATATGAGAAAAGGCCAGACCATATGGAGAAAAATGTGGGCCAAGGCCCGAGAACCTGGGTGAGAAAATGTTTTCATTAAGCACAATAATTATAGCCATGCTGTCTATTAGTTATTGCTCCACGAAAAACCCAGGTTAGTATCTAATGTCTGATACAGTGGCTCCACCTTAGCTGGCGTAAATCTGATGATTAACCCCAGCTGTGGATTTGGTGATTATTCTGTGAAATCTTTCATTTACCTAGAACTCTACGAAATGAAATGTCTATAGTAAATGTTTGAAAGTTAAACATTTATTCTTTTCTCATTTCACGCCAATGTTTTTGGTGAATTTACTGCTTGTTGAAAGCAAAATAATAATAGCACTGGCTAAAGCAACGTATAATGCTGGCAGATGCTGTGCAAACTTTGTAACTCTGTCACAGTGTTTCAGTCCTGACCTGTATTGACCCCGCTAGTTAGATGCACACACTGCCAAATCAAAAGGTGAATTTGAGGTGTTGACAAATGGCTAGAGACAATAATGACGCCATCATATAACTGCTCACTGGGTGACTTTGGCAAAGGAGAAAGTTGATAGTCTTTTCAGTCTCCAGCTAAGTCCATGGACACTTAAGGCCTAAGCAGGACATAATTAAGCAGATGTCTCTGGGGTGGGAGGTCTAAACAAAAACAAGAACTGTTACAATAGTTGCCAAATCTTAGGATTTATACTTATTCATCTGAACATTCATCTATTACACTTACTGTAAAGAATGCAGACATATTCAGTCATTTTAAGTTGACAAGACGGGTCTACATTTTAAGTATGATCTAACCAGGTTAATCTAAATTGTTACAGAAAGCTATTACCTACATTACATTTTGCTAATAAAGTAAGTATATTAACTCAGACAGAGAAATACAACAAGGAACAGAACATACATTGTAAATGAGATTATATATTGACAATAAAAATTGATTAGGTATAGAAGCAAGTACAACTTCTTACCATCAGCAGAAAAAACATTGAGACTATTGATCACAAGGCATTGGAAAAATGATGTTTCAAATCCAGATCCTGTTTTCATAGCTTTAATAGTGAATTCAGAGTGAAAACAATCCAACAGCTGTAAGATATGGAATATAATTTTGTCGTTATGTTACAAAATATATGGGCTGTTAGCCACAGAGCTGACCAGTGTGAGACTATGTGAGGAATACTCCCTCCATACATGATTGTATGATAGTGCAAATCTATCATATTAATTACAGGAAGTCAGATTTACTTTTGTGAATGTGGACTATGTACTCTCTGGAAATGAACTAGAAATACCTAGACTTCACTTCTAGCCCCAGCTGCTTTGGAGAGATAAGAAGGTTAATAAGCATTTTTGGCTGCTTCTAATGCAAATTTAATACCTTATCTGATTACGTATGGCCAAGGAATTTCAGAGCCCTCCATCCCTGACACCATCAAGGAGGGTGGATGAAGAAATGGCTACAGTTCAGTCAAACGTAGCCAGAATTAAAGATCAGAAAGAATAGGAAGAGAACTTATATAGGCCTATAACTTTTGAACAATGTTCTTTTGGGATCATACTGTATCTGGTACAAATTATAGGGGTAATGTATTGAAAGAAATCTAATTTTAGTTCTCTTTGGTTGCACTTCAGAAATACTTTAGATATATTAGTGTACCTTCCAAGAAAATGGTAGATGTTTTGAAATTTGAGCTAATTCATTGTCCTTTCTTTTGAAACATCTTTGGCGCCTGGCTATTATATTGTAATTCATGGAGATTTTTCTTACTACCTTAAACTGATATTTACTAAATATGAGGATGAGAGGAAGCAGAAGCACTGCAATGCTGGGCCTCATTATGAGGCAGGTGCTCCAGGACTGTGAGTTGATTGCACCAAGTCAGGGCTCCTAGCCCAGAAACATCCTTCACTGCCCCACCACCCTTTCAAAGGAGATTGGAGAGAGTGATTGATCTTCTTTACAGCTAATGCCATCCTACTGTTTTGCAGATCTTCACAATCAGGCCAGCTAACTGTGAGCTTTTGTGGAGAAGCTAGTTAACCCTTTCTTGACTTCCCCAGGGATGAAGTGTACTCGTAACTCCCTCATAGGAAAGGCACTGTGCAGAAGTGACAAGTCCACCTAGGCATGGTCCTTCACTGGCTGCCAGTGCACTTGGAAGGAAATTCTATTCTATATAGGTTTTTATTAGGGCTGTCAATTAATCGCAGTTAACTCACGTGATTAACTGAAAAAATAATTGTGATTAAAAAAATTAATCGTGATTAGTCCCAGTTTTAATCTCATTGTTGAACAATAGAATACAAATTGAAATTTATTAAATATTTTTGGATGTTTTTCTATATTTTCAAATATATTGATTTCTATTACAACACAGAATGCGAAGTGTACACTGCTCACTTTATATTATTTTTATTACAAATACTTGCAGTTGAAAAATAATAAACAATAGAAACAGTATTTTTCAATTCACCTCATACCAGTTTTGTAGTGCAATCTCTTTATCGTGAAAGTGCAATTTACAAATGTAGATTTTTTTTTGTTACAAAACTGCACTTTTGTAGCTGGCGTTGCAAGGTATTTACATGCCAGATACGCTAAACATTTGTATGTCTCTTCATGCTTCAACCACTGTTTCAGAGAACATGCTTCCATGCTGATAAAAGCAGCAAAGAATCCTGTGGCACCTTATAGACTAACAGACGTTTTGGAGCATGAGCTTTTGTGGGTGAATACCCACTTCGTCGGATGCATGTAGTGGAAATTTCCAGGACAGCGTAAATAACGCAGCAAAACTAGAGATAACGAGGTTTAGTTCAAACAGGGAGGATGATGTCCTCGTCAGCCGCTCTGAGGGTGTATGAACAAAGGAGGAAGAAAGTTGTTGGGTTTGTGTCAGTCGGTAGTCTGATGTGCTGGGGATTGCGTTTGTGTTTCTAATCCTGAGCGGATGGTGTCACAATTTGCAGTGAACTGAAGCTCAGCTTTGCGAATGTCCTTGAATTGCGCAGGGTGCGATCAATGTAGCTTGCTCTTTTAGTGTGGCCAGGGAGGTGAGGTGTTCTCCTACAGGTTTTGATATTGACCATTCTAATAATCTGAGTTTATGTCCATTTATCTTTTCCATTGGATGTCAGTTTTGGCCGATGTACTCGCAGAGGGCATTGCTGGCATATGTGGCGTATATTATCATTTGTGGACGTGCGCGTGAATGAATCGGTGGGATGTGTGGCTGATCTGATTAGGCCTTATGATGGTCGGCTGGTTAGATAGTGTTGGGATGTTGGCATTCGTGTTGTGCATGGTATTGGTTCCTGTAGCTAGAGTTACTAAGAGTTAGTTCATCTGCAAATTTGACACCATAGCTCAGGATTAAACATAAAGACGTCGTGAATGGCTTGCCGAACTTAGCAAACCAGTTTCTCCTCCTTGGTTTTCACCCCTCAACTGCTGAACAGGGCTCTCATCGCTCCTGATTGAAACGTAACCTCGTTATCTCGTATTGCTTGCTTGATATATATACTGCTCCTGGAAATTCCACTACGGCATCCGACAAGCTGTGGTATTGTCACCCATGAGCTCGATGCTCGAAAACATTCTGTTAGTCTTATAAGGTCAGAGGATTCTTGATGCTTTAGCTGATGCCAGACCACGATGGCTACCCATCTGATACTGAGTCCATGCTGATGTACTCTGAAGAAAAAAAAGTGTTTAATTAAATTTGTGACGTGAATTCTTGGGGGGAACTGTATGTCTCCAGCTCGTTTTTACCCACTTTAGCAATTTCTATGTATAGCGAGTCTCAGATGTATGACTCAGGCCCCATGTTCTTTAGAAAGCACGTCTCACAGCAGATTTGTCAAATGGCATAGATACAGTGGTGAGAGTTTCTAACATCAGCTACGAGCACTCGACTCAGGTTTAGAATCTGCAGTGCCTTTCAAACTCTGATTGAGGGTTGTGGTTGTGGAGCACGCTTTTCAGAAGTCTTAAAGAGCACTCACTCTTAGATTCGGAAACTACAGAACCCGAACCTCAAAAATAATTAAGTCAATCTTTCTGCTGTGGCATCTGACTCAGATAATGAAGATGACATGGTCAAATGTCCGTACTGTGTTGGATTTGTTGTCTCGAGAGAACTTTCAGATGTATGTATGTCCTCTGAAATGGTGGTTGAAGTATGAAGGGACATATGAATCTTTAGCACATCTGACATGTAAATATCTTGTGACGCAGGCTACAACAGTGCCATGAGAAAACCTGTTCTCACTTTCAGGTGACATTGTCAACAAGAAGCGGGCAGCATTATCTCCTGCAAAGGTAAACAAACTTGTTTGTCTGAGTGATTGGCTAAACAAGAAATCAGGACTGAGTGGATTTGTAGGCTCTAAATTTTACATTGTTTTTTTGTATATAATCCTGCATTGTAAATTCAACTTTCATGATAAAGAGATTGCCCTACAACGCTTGGATTAGGTGAATTTCTGTTGTTCTTTACAATGCAAATATTTGTAATAAAAATAAGTATAAAGTGAGCATTGTACACTTTGTATTCTGTTATAATTGAAATCAATATATTTGAAAATGTAGAAAACATCCACAAATATTTAAACAAATGGTATTCTATTATTATTTAACAGTGCGATTAATCGTGATTCATTTTTTTAATTGTACGATTATTAATCATGATTAATTTTTTAATTGCTTGACAGCCCTAGTTTTTATACTATGCTCATCACCATAGTATCTGAGCAGCTTCCACTAGTGCCGTGTGTAACATGACTGTACATCTATGTAGAACTCTAGGACCAAATACAAAAGCATTGTGCAGTGAGTCATATTCATCCTCCATTAAAAGCACTTTGAACAGTGTATGGTTGGTAATGGGATAGCCCAGAACATGGTAGCAGACCGAGTCAACAATCCACTTGATAGTTTCTGTAACAGAATCATTTTTTCATGAAGGAAGCGTTTGCAGCTGAAGTATAGGGCTGGGGGTTCTGAGGTCAGTTTTGGGAGTAATTTAGGCCACCATCTTTAAATTTGGGAAAAGTGTTCTGGTTAAAATCTGAATAATTCCTACTTCCACCCTCACTTATATATGACACTTTGCTGTGGGCCATCCTTCAATGAACATACCGTGGAGGAATGATCACTTTTAGATCTAAGAATCTCGATGGTTTGTCAGTAGATGAAGCCTTAAAAGATGAAGGACCTTACTAAGCTATAAAGATGGGAGTGATTATTATTTTGTATTCCAAAGTCCAAGAAACTTCAGTGTAAATGAATATACATCGATTATAGATATGGCTGTAAAACAAAGAACTAGAGAACATTTTGTTTTAACAGCGACGTTCCAACATTGTGTTACATTAGTACCCCAAAGACAAATCTGATTTTGGCTGGTTTGTAAGTATTTATTAAACTGTTGATAAAGTGATATTCACATTTGCACATTTCTTTTATTAATTAGTGTCATTTGGACAAAGTCATAGAAGATGTATTAAATTTACAAATATCTGTTCAATAAACTTTGTAATAATTAACATGAATTTATCTGCCAAGACTGGATTCATGTTCAACAGTAATTTGGAGAGTCCATGGGTGGCGGGTGGAACCACACTTCAGGGAGGCTAGCCCACAGCTCCCCCCCTCCCCATCCCACGGCTGGAGCCCTGAGACTTCCGTCCCGCCCCACAGCCAGAGGAGTCCCAGGCCAGCTGGAGCCCTGGTCCTGCCCCCAATCTTGCCCGGAGGAGCCCTGGGCCAGTTGGAGCCACCGCAGCCGTACCTCCGATTCGCAGAACCCAAGCCTCCCTGCGAGAAAATTCAAAAGCTCTTCTCTTTTCTGGAAGAAGAACCTGAGCTTTTGATATTCCCCATGTAGGTTCCAAGGAGGCTGAGGAGGTGGTATGTGTTACTCAGGCTAGGTCTACAATACACAACTTTTAGCAACATGGTTGTGCCGCTACTGCCATGCCGCTAAAAGGCACACAGTGTAGCCACTGTTTGTTGGAAGGAGAGCTCTCTCCTGCCGACAAAAAAAAAATCCATCCCCAGTGAGCAGTGTTAGCTTTGTCAGCAGGAGAGCACTCCTGCCAACAAAGCGCTTTTCACACTGTCGACAAAACTGTCGTCGGCAAAACTTCTGTCTTTCAGGAGGGTGTTTTTTTTAACACCTCCAAACAACAAAAGTTTTGTCTTTCATTTGCCAGTGTAGACAAAGCCTCAGCTTTCTGGGTTCATCAGTAATCTCCCTGGAGTCTAGGGAGATTATTAATGAATCCTGGAAGCAGAGTAACACGTAGCACCTCCTCAGCCAGCTCGAAACTCGCATGGGGCATAATAAAAAGCAAAAATTTTCCCTGCCAAACCCGCAACTGGGGTCTGGCAGCAGCTGTGCCAGGGGAGGCTATTATACCGGCTGCCCCTGGAAGAGTCCAGAAATCAGATCTTTTTGGATGCAAGCATCTTTCCAAGAAGGAGATAGCTGCTTTCAGTATTTACAGAGGTTCATATTCAGCTTTTCTTCATTTAAGGACCTGACTAATTAAAACATAACACCTTTTACTTGGCCATCTCAAAGTTTTTATATGATCAGTGCGAAAGATTTTGGCATCCCTGACTTGAATGTCTAGATTAAAACTGAAAGATTCAACCACAGCCACAAACCAAACTGAAATTGGGATGGGTTTTGAGTTCTAGGGGGTGGGAGCCAACAAAAACAATACAAGGTCCCTTTCTATTAAAGATGCTCTCTAGTCACCATATCTGCTAAATGCTTCAGGTAAATGACAGCTAAGGGGCTAAAAATAGTAAAACAGTGGAGGAATAGAGCAGGTTGAATTTGATTTATCAAATTTTATTTGATCTAAAAAAAAATCAATTCTGGATGTATGTGTAAGGGAGTTTCCTTTATATCCACTGCACCTGACAAGATGATAATTATAGATGGTTTCCTACAGGCTGGGGACCTCCATGGACAATCACACAACAGAAAGCACTTGGACCCGTTGGGAAGCCAGAATGCACATAAATCTTCTGGAACTGAGAGCAGCATAAGAGGCTTGTAAAACATTCCTACCCTTCATACAATTCCAACACAACCTGCTAATATTGGACAACATAATTACTATTTTCTATATAAATGAGCAGGACTGTGCACATTCTGTCCCTTTATGTATAGAAGAGGTCAACTGATGGAACTGGGGTGTATGCCGAACCACATCATTCTATTGGCAGTGTGCCTCCCAGGCGTTCAAGAATTCACAGGCAGACAGCCTCAGCAGGCAATTTGCTACCAATCATGAGTGGAAGTTCTGGAAGTTACACAATTAGGTAGTAAGAGCATCTTCATTCAGTGGGGAGCTAACACCTGGGACATGTTTGCCTGTCAGGCATCCAGGAAGTGCAACATATATTGCTCCAGGGGAACTAAAGGTCAGTACTCCATAGGTCATGCTCTCCTTGTACCTTGGACAGAACACTTCGGTTATGCCTTCTCTTCCATCCTGCTACTACCTCAGGTTTTATGGAAAATTCAACTAGATGGGGCACTAATTATCTTCATTGCCTCCAGATGGCCGGGACAATTCTGGTTTCTGAGCCTCCTGCAAATGTCATCCTGTTCATCTATCAGCATTTGGATCCTTCTGGATCTCTTTTCTCAGAAAAATGGCATGGTCAGGCATCTCAACTGTGATGTTCTTCATCTCACAGCTTGGTTTTTGGATGGGTGTTGAGCCAAGTATGTTCCTGCTCTGAAGCTGTGCAAATCATTCTTAATAATAGCAGAAAAGATTCCACAAGAAAATATTACCTAGCCAAGTGGAAAAGTTTCTCTGTCTGGGCCCAGCAAAACTATATATCTCTAGAGACAGTGGATAGTCCTGCTTAGTCTCAAGATGATGGGCCTTCCGCTTAGCTCACGGTGGGTTCACCTGGTGGCAGTTAGCGTGTGTCACCCAGCAATGGACACTTACTCGATCTTTACCCCTAGTAATAGCCACATTCTTGAAGGCTCTGATCCCGGGATAATTTCTGCCAGTAAAGAAACCAACCCGTCACTGAAATCTTTAGTGTTTTTGGCACTAACCAAAGCCACCTTTTGAACAGCCAGCTACATGTTCCAGGTCTGACCTTTCAGTGAAGGTTGCCTTTCTTACTGCCATCACCTCAGCCAGAAGGGTAGATGAACTTGGGGTCCTAGTGGCAGATCCAGACTACACAATATTCCATAAGGATAAGGTCTCATTATGACTGCACTGAAAATTCATTCCTAAGATAATTTTGGAATTTCACTTAAACCAGTTGATTTACTTACCTGTGTGTTTTCCAAAGCCCCAATGCCTCCATCAATAAAAGGAGACTTCACTGTCTCAGTATGTCATGAGCATTTGCATTCTATCTGCAGAGAATGAAACAGATCAGGAAGTCAGCTAGACTGTCCATTACTGTAGCACAAGGAGTACAAGGACAAGCTGTATCTTCTCAGAGGATCTTGAAGTCGATCTCCAGCTGTACCCTATGTTATCAGTTGACACAGCTTCCTGACTCAAATGGGGTAAGGGCTCACTCTACAAGGGTACAAGCAGCCTTACTAGTATCACTTCAAGAGAGATGCTTGCTTGATATTTTCAGGGTAGCTACATGGAGTTCTATCCACAAGTTTGTGAGACATTAAGCCTCAGTCCAGGACTCCACTGCTGATGCATCCTTTGGAGGCAGCAGTTCCATAAGCACCTATACTGTCTTCATCCCTGCACCCTCCTCATCTCTGAGTACTGCTTGTCATTCACCCACAGTGAATACACTGAAGGACCAGCAAGTGAAGAAGAAAGGGAAGTTAGATACCTTACTGGAACTGGAGTTCAAGGTATGTGTTCCCCATCTGTATTCCACTACCCATCCTCCTTCCCCTCTGCTTTGGACCATGACTAGATTCATGATAGAGAAGGAACTGGTTCATAGCCACAGAGGGGCACAGGCATGAACCAGTGAACACTGCTTGCAAGAATTCTCTGGTTTCAGGTGCATGGAGCACCTACACATACACAGTGAAATACACAGGGACCACACATCTCAAAGAACTCCAGTTACAACAAGGTAGGTAAATTCCCTTTTTGTTTCATTCCGTTATATTTATTTATTTATTTTTTTGCATATACACATAGAAAAAATCTGAACATTTTCTAACAAAAGAAAAATGAACTTCCCTTTCTTTTTTTGGGGTGGGGTGGGGTGAGGGGAAACAGGCCATTAAATGGGTGGAATGTAGCCAGATCTACTAAGAAGGGAGAGGAATTGCAGATTTTTTAAAAAAATAACAAATGTCAGTTTGACACCTAACTCTTGTTTGTAACTTTTATCTTATAGTCTGGAAGAAAGGGAATAACCAGAAATGACTGGATGCTATGAAAAAGGGAACGCTACTGACTATAATGAAGATCTTCCTTGAGAGTAAGATGTATTAGGTTGTGAAATTCTCTCCAAAGAGCATGGGTGGAAGATCTATTAATTGACACATTCAAAACTAGACCTGACAAAACACCAGCAGATGTACTGTGGAAAACAAAACTGCATTGATATTAGTTTCTCTTACCCAAGTATTGGCCCACAGCCAAACCCTGAGAAAGTCCCCTGGTGAGGGAGTTATGAGTACACTTCATCCCTGGGGAAGTCAAGAAAGGGTTAACTAGCTTCTCCACAAAAGCCCACAGCAGCAGGCTCTATTGTGAAGATCTGCAAAGCAGTAGGATGGGATTAGCTGTAAAGCAGATCAATCACCTTCTCCAATCTTTGAAAGGGTGGTAGGACAGTGAAGGATGTTTCTGGGCTAGGAGCCCTGACATGATGCAATCAACTCTCAGTTCAGGAGCACCCGCCTCATAAAGAGGCCCAGCATTGCAGTGCTTCTGCTTCCTCTCATCCTCATACACTATAATCAAGCGGATTGGAGATCAGCACTTTTAACTAAGGGTTTGGCTACACTTGCAGCTGTACAGTGCTGGGAGTTAAACCTGTCTTTGTACAGCTGAGTAGGGAAAGTGCTGCAGTCTGTCCACACTGACAGCTGCCAGCGCACTGTCATGGCCACATTTGCAGCATTTGCAGTGGCGTAGTGAGTGGTGCATTATGGGCAGCTATCTCGCAGAGCACCTCTTCCCATTCTGGTGCCGTGGGTTGTGGGAAGAGGGCAGAGTGTGCAGGGCATTCTGGTTCCTGTCCCAACGCCCCGTGATGCATTGCTTCATGTCCCAGCAATCCCTGTGTTTCTGTCCACATTTGGCGCCATCTTTAAATGGTTTCTGTGCAGCGTGATCTGTGTTCCGTTTCTATCTGCAGAAAATGGAGCCCGAACTGCTGAGGAGTATGCTGCCGAGTCTCGCCAGCACATCACGTTTGGCAGTTGAGCTATTCCTTAAGATCCAAAATGACAGTGAGGAGTCCAACAATGATAGTGAGTCATGTAATGCGTACGACACGAAATTGCTTGTGGCATTCATGGACATGCTCAGCACCATGGAACGCCGCTTTTGGGCTCGGGAAACAAGCACTGAGTGGTGGGATCACATCATCATGCAAGTCTGGGATGACGAGCAGTGGCTGCAGAACTTTTGGATGAGAAAAGCCACTTTCATGGGACTGTGTGAGGAGCTCGCCCCAACCGCATGTGGCGCGAAGGACACGAGATTGAGAGCTGCCCTGCCGGTGGAGAAGTGGTGGTATTGCAATCTGGAGCTGGCAACTCCAGACAGCTACCGATTGGTCGCAACCAGTTTGGAGTTGGAAAAGTCGACCATTGGAATCGTGTTGATGCAAGTTTGCGGGCCATTAATTGCATTGCTAAGAAGAACCGTGACTCTGGGGAATGTGCAGGACATTGTGGATGGCTTTGCACAAATGGGTTTCCCTAACTGTGGAGGGGTGATAGATGGGACTCATATTCCTATTCTGGCACCACCCCACCTAGCATCCGAGTACATTAATCGGAAGGGGTATTTCTCTATGGTTCTTCAGGCGCTGGTGGATCACCGTGAGTGTTTCATTGACATTAACGCAGGCTGGCCCAGAAAGGTGCATGATGCACGCATCTTTCGGAACACTGGCCTGTTCAGGAAGCTGCAAGCTGGGACTTTTTTCCCAGAGTGGAAGATCACAGTAGGGGACGTTGAAATGACCATTGTGATCCTTGGAGACCCCGCTTACCCGTTAATACCATGGCTCATGAAACTGTACACAAGGAGCCTTGACAGCAGCAAGGAATGGTTCAACTATAGGCTGAGCCGGTGCCGAATGATTGTGAAGTGTGCTTTTGGCCATTTAAGGGGTTGCTGGCGATCTCTGTATGGGAAGCTGGACTTCAGTGAAAACAGCATCCCCGCGGTTATAGCCACGTGCTGTACCCTCCATAATATTTGCGAAGGGAAGGGTAAAAGATTCAGTCAGGCATGGACCTCCGAGGTTCAACGCCTGGAGGCTGAATTTGCACAGCCAGAGAGCAGGGGTATTAGAGGGGTCCAGCACACGGCTGCAAGGATTAGGGATGCCCTATGAGGGAGGTAATTGAGGCTGAAAACCAACAGTAATGTTTGGTGCCCTGCACGGGAATGAAGTGCAGTGGTTACAATGTTAGTAGGAATCTGTGTTTGCTTTCCTGGGCTAAGGTTATCTTTTACTTTATGCAATAATAAAGAATGTTTTCAAAACCAAAAAATCCATTTATTGAAAAGAAAATTAATTTATTGAAAGAAACTTTTTGGGAATCAGAAAGGGCAAGGGGGTGGGGTGGGGAACGATACAATCACAGATTTGCATATGTCCTGTCTGGAGCGCTGTGCAATGAGTGCTGCACTTCAGGATGGCTATACTGAATGGTGATGGGGGTTGAGTGCAGAGGGTAAGGGCTGGTTGGTGAACATACAGGTGTTGGAGGGAGGTGGTGGTGGTAAGAACCCGGATGTTGGGGAAGGGGGGTTGGAGCTGACATGGGGGAAAAGGGAAAGAGCTTTGTGGCAAGGGCTGCGGGAGGGGGCAGGAACTGTAGTGCTCCGCCTGCATGGCTACGAGCGCCTGGATAGAGTCCACTTGGCGCTCCAGGATGCTTATCAGCTGCTCCGTGCTTTGCTTCCAGTGTGCTGCATTTTCCTTGCAGATTCTGCTTTCCCTCTCCCTCCACTCCTTTGATTCTCTGTGACAGATTGATGCTTTGATTCTCTGTGACAGATTGATGCATCACTTCGTGCAGCATGTCGTCTTTGCTTTTTCGCGATCTTTTCCGGAGTTTTTGCAGTCTCTCAGCCGGTGATAACACGGAGAGCCAAGACCTCAAGATTGCATCTGTAATGGCAAAATGCAACACTTAACAGAGGCAGCATTGTATATACCATACACTGTAATGATTCCCCCGCACTTCAGGAGGGAACACACAGTCTACACAACAGCATAATTTTCCTATCCCAAAGAGAGCACATGGGAGCCCCGAAATGGTGAGTAAAGGGGACTGATTGTTTCAGGCTGTACTGTCCTCTGGGTTTCTGTGCCTTGGGGAGAGCCAACAGCTGCAGGGGGCACCTACACTGAACACTATCCTAACATTTTCCACAGTATTTATCCTGGAAGATATCTCGCTGCTGAGGGTGACCTGGGAAGCAAGTGAGGGTCTTCTACTGCAATGCAGCTTCCACCCTGGCCCCTATGCAGCTTGCCTGTGTGCAGCAATGGTCCCCCCCACCTCTCATGGCACAGTGGCACAGACACGTTAGCCTGAAAGGGACAAGGACCACAGTGGCTCTCCCAATAAACCTGCACAAAGACGTTGCCCACATTCTGGATGAGACTTTTGAAGAGATTACCGAGGCCGATTACCGTGATGTGATAGACCACATCAATGCGCTATTCCGCATTTAGGCATGCATGCATGCAGCCCTAACCTTCCTCTCCCGAAAAATTTCCATCCTGAAAATAAAAGCCGCTTACAGGGAACCTGCCTCTCTGTTTGTCCTCCACCAAGTACCGGCTGCTGCGGTTGGCTACATTCCTTCTGGTTTGAGAAGAGCTCCTGGCTGCATGCATCCAGGGACTCCGGGGTGTCTCTCCCCACCCCAGTACTCTCACTCTCACTTTCCTCCTCCTCCCCCTGCTCTGAATGTCCATGGTAGTCCTTGGAGTGGAGGTGGGGTCACCCCCAAGTATCACTTCCAGCTCTTTGTAGAAATGGCAGGTCGTACATGGAGTAAGCACCGGAGCGGCAGTTTCCCTCATGGGCTTTGCAATAGGCATTCCACAGCTCCTTCACTTTAACCCTGCACTGCAGTGCATCCCCCCGTCAGTCATGGCCCTTTCCCATGGCCCTTGATATCTGCCCAAGTATGGCATAATCCTATGGCTGGAGAGCAAGCTGGGACGCACAAGCTTCCTCCCTCCAACAAACGATGAAGTGTCCCACAACTTCCAGCCATGCCTCCATGCTGGGGCTCGTTTGGCGCTGGAGGCATGGTCGCACAGCTTCCTCCCTCCAAACACTGATGAGGTCCAGCAACTCACCATTGCTCCATGCTGGGGCTCGTTTGGCGCGTGGAGGCATGGTCACCTGGAAAGATTCACTGATTGCACTCCACACCTGGCTGAGCAAACAGGAAGGGGATTTTTAAAATTCCTGGGGAATTTAAAGGGCAGGTCTGATGGTTGGTCACGTGAGGCCAGGGCAGTAGAGTTCAAACTGATGAGCAGAGTGGCTAGAACAGGCATTCTGGGATACTGCCGAATACTTCTGGAGGCCAATCACAGAGCTTTGGGTGGACACACTGCCAGCGCAGCGCTGCACCAGCAGCGCTATACTCTTTATTCCTCTTGTGGAGGTGGAGTACAAGCAGCGCTGCAACCGCGGAAATACAGCGCTGTATGTGCCTTGCCAGTGTGGACAGGGAGTGAGTTACAGCGCTATAAAGCCACCAACAGTGATGTAACTCTCAAGTGTAGCCAAAGCCTAAGAGTTAAATCACTGCAGTATTTTCAGTAGTCGTGAAATCCTGCAGTACTCAGAAATGAGGAGAGCTGGAAAGGAAAGTCAAGATGGCAGTCTGATCAGATGAGGTGGTAGAAATGAGTCTGAACTTGTCTTCAAATAATGAGCAACGCTGAGCCAATAAATGTCCCCAAATTGTTTCCAGAACTGAAGCAGGGTAACGACCTGTTGTAAATCTAGTGAAAATTTACAGAATTTTACCATTTTATCACCAGTGACAGTCTATAAAATGAACCAGTATTACTATAATAGGTCAGTATAACACCTTATGGTTGAAAGAATAAAAGCCATTCTGTTCCATCCTTTTTTGACAATAACAGCTGTTTCTTTTATAAATGATTCAACATGAATTATTTTGTGGTCTTATTTGATAACTGTAAAAATAATATTTCTCCCTTGGCAACTCAGCTGCATTGAATTTTATAGATGGAATGCTCTGCTTTAAAAGAGACATTTAATATGTGCATTTTAAAATTCAGAGGATTGTTTTCTGGGAAGAAATTAATTTTTACATCTAGATCACAGGTTGTACAATGAGATGGGACATTATTGAGTTTTCAAAGACGCCTATTAGATTCAGGTGCACAATTCCCATTGAATTTCAGATGGTCATCCCATCCCACATCCATCACAACTCCACTTGTATGAATATGTTTTGATTTGTTTTCCACCAAATGGTCAGATAAACAGTCACTGGGATTGTCCCACTATGCAATACTGTAAATTGATAGGAAACTTTCTGTTTACTTCAAAGGCCCATAGCAACTAAATGCTAACTGGTAATTCTAAATTTCATAAACAGGGACACTAATTTCCCAAGGTAGTAGTATCTTTATAACATATACACACTAACTTTTGTATATGTTATGTAACACAACAAAAAGAACTTCTGAATTTTTAATTTAAAGAGCCTAGAATTATCTGCAAGATTTTTCTCAACTATTTCCAGTCTATATCATCCATATGTTGTTTGCAGTGTTGTTGTAGCCATGTTGGTCCCAGGACATTAGTGAGACAAAATGAGTCTTTTATTGGACCAACTTCTGTTAGTGAAAGAGACAAGTTTTTGAATTTACACAAAGCTCTTTAGGTCTGGGAAAGCTACTCAGTGCGTCACAGGTAATACAAGGTGGAACAGATTGTTAAGCATAAGGAGTTAATGCATGTTGCAAGAGACCTTTCAATGGGAAGTGGGCAATGTCCTTTGCAATAGAAGGACAAAGGAAGACATGCATCTGACGAAGTGGGTATTCACCCACGAAAGCTTATGCTCCAAAACGTCTGTTAGTCTATAAGGTGCCACAGGATTCTTTGCTGCTTCTAAAGGAAGATTAGTGGATTACTGATTGTTGTAAAAAAACCAAGGGGTTCGGTGGCACTTTAAAGACTAACAGATTTATTTGGGCATAAGTTTTCCTGGGTAAAAACCTCTCACTTCTTCAGATGCATGGAGTGAAAGTTACAGATGCAGGCATTATATAATGACACATGAAAAGAAGAGAGTTACTTCACAAGTGAAGAACCAATGTTGACAGGGCCAATTCAATCAGAGTGTATGTAGTCCACTCCCAATGATAGATGAGGAGGTGTTAATTCCAGGAGAGGCAAAGCTGCTTTTGTAGTGAGCCAGTCACTCCCAGTCCCTATTCAAGCCCAAATTAATGTTGTTAAATTTGCAAATGAATTTTAGTTCTGCTGTTTCTCTTTGAAGACTGTTTCTAAAATTTTTTTGTTCAAGAATAGTTACTCTTAAATCTGCTATAGAATGTCCACGGAGGTTGAAGTGTTCACCTACTGGCTTTGTATGTTACCACTCCTGATGTCCGATTTGTGTCCATTTATTCTTTTACGTAGGGACTGTCCGGTTTGGCTAATGTACATGGCAGAGGGGCTTTGTTGGCACATGATGGCATATATCACATTAGTAGACGTGCAGGTGAATGAGCCCTTGATGGTGTGGCTGATGTGGCTGGGTTCTCTGATGGTGTCGCTAGAGTAGATATGGGGACAGAGTAGGCAACGAGGTTTGCTACAGGGATTTGTTCCTGGGTTGGTGTTTCTGTGGTGTGGTGTGTAGTTGCTGGTGAGTATTTGCTTTAAGTTGAGTATTTGCTTCAGTAGTTGCTTCTGATTGTTGTAATAAGCCATAAAGCCAGTGTCTTACTGAGTCCATGATTTTTAGTGTCCAGCAAAATTATGAATTTAAGCTCCCAGGCTCGTCTTTTGAAGGTGTTGTGCAGGTTTCCTTTGAGGATAAGGACTGAGAGGTCAGATATTAAGTGATTATTTTGTGAAAACTTTTTGTCCATAGGTGTTTTTGTTTTTTATTAATTTTTTCTTTGTGAGTTTATTTGAGAGCATAGTGATTGTCTGGCATCATCAACATAGTTGTTGTTGGGGCATTTAGTGCTCTGAATGAGGTATACCACATGTTGTGATAGAAATGTGTAGGAACAATGGATCTCGAAAGGTGTGTTGTTGGGGGTCTTGGTCATCATAGCAGTGGAGATATGTCATAGAATCTGTCTGTTACAGCTATCCCCCTATTCCATTTTGCTTCTTACAGCTGTCCTCATACTCCATTTTGTTCTTGTTCTCCTGTGGCCTCCCCTCCCTGGCTGTTAAGTTGTTTACCAGGGCCACTGCCCTTCTCAAAGGGAGGGCCCCTTAAAGTTGTTTACCAAGAGCCATTGCCCTTCTCAAAGGGATGGCCACTTGTGCTAAGTGGGACCACTGCCCTGTTCAAAGGGTTAGTCCTGTTATCACCTTGTTAAACCTGGGCTCGGTGTAGGGTAGGCAATGTCCAG